>NC_041384.1:14549657-14560771 GCF_002162155.2 Triticum dicoccoides | reverse complement strand
AAAAAGTTGTGCGTGGGATCAGAATACTATGTTCATCGTCAACTGCATACACAACGCAATGTTGACCGGTGGACGAAGTGTGGGGAAGCCTTTCTCCCCTTCCCCCCAACCTCGGAAAAAAATTTATACATGAGACTAGGTCTCATAGTTAGCAGGTGAGACCTGTCCTGATAAATGACACGTGGCATTCATCAGGATGGGTCTCGCGTGAGACCTGGTCTCATAGAATTCTTTTCCCCCCAACCTCCCTATCTTGACGGCGGAAGGCGAAACAATGGTGGCGGCGAATGGTATGGCGGAGTTTGCAGGCCTACGCCACAACGGGCTCGAATTTCTGCTAGATCCGGTAGATAGGTAATGTCTGAACTGTATAAATTTCTTCAATTCGATCCGGACACACCCAAGCACAAATATATGTTTGACTCGTATTCGATTTCTTTAATGTTGGAATTTTGCTAGTAGGCCTTTGGCCCAAAGCCTAACTAAAATTCTGAAATTCTCTTGGCCCATTCATGCACACATGTGAGTGAAGTGAGTGAGGCTAAAATTTAGTCCCACCCCGGAAGTTGAGAGAGAGTTGCACCTCTTTATAAGGTGAGCTCTTTTACCACTTGTATGAGCATGAGAAGAGGAGACCTACACGCGCGCTCCTCCTCCTCGCTCGCCTCGCCACGCCACGCCTCGACGCGACGCGACGCGACGCGACGCGCACGTTGTCTATATTTTTGCTGCATGGGAAAATTAATGAGTCATTAATTAATAATTAACGGACGCGTTAATTACTAAACCGTCTCCGGTTCTTTTGGATCGTGACGACTCGGACGTGGGGCTTACTCCCACGACCTACCCGGCCCGCACTATATAGTCAGGCAGACGTCTACCCTAGCCGCCGCCGCTTCGTATGGTTTCTCACCACCGTTCCAGATCATTGCGCCGCCAAGCAAGTCTTCTCCATCCCTCCTTCCGGCGTGCACCGCGAGAAGGGACAGCATGCCTCCGGAACCCCGCCTCTCGTGATCCTGTACGGGAGAGGGGCGATCAGGTTTTTGGGGAGCGCACTCGCGCGACTGCTGGCAGCGACGACTTCGTGAACGACGACTTCTTCCCCGACCTCGGCAACCTCGTCCTCGACAACATGGGCGACAACGTCAACGCCGGCGGTGCTGCACCCGCTGCACCGTATGTGATTCTATCCTTCCTGTTCGAGATCGTGGTAGAATTCATGCTTCTAGTATGTGCCCTAGATGTGATATGTTCATCTGCTATACTAGTTCGCATGATTAGTTTAATCTCTGCTGCTGTGGTCATGATTTATCTTCTGTTTATTCGGATTAAATCTCGTAGTAATTTTCTCATATTTCCAACAATCCAAAAACCTAATTATAGGCAATTTACTCCGAGTGGTTTTACTGCGCATCTGAAGCCGCCTGCCTTTAAGGGGGCGCAATATAAGAGGTGGCGCACGAGAGTAGTCTACTGGTTTCAGACCATGGGCTGCTATGATGCCACCAAGGGCAAGCCTGAGGGCGATCTTAATCCAGCACAGCTGGAAGCTTTTGAGAAGATCGATACGCTCTTTAAAGGCGCTCTTCTGACTGTTCTTGATGACTCCATTATGGATTCGTATATGTAGTTTGACAACGGCAAGGACATGTGGGCTGCGCTCGAGGCCAAGTTTGGTGCCTCGGACGCCGGCAGCGAGTTGTACGTCATGGAGCAATTCTATGACTACAAGATGACTGATGAGCGCCCTGTTGTACAGCAGGCTCATGAGATACAGTCGCTCGCAAAAGAACTTGAGTACTTCAAGTGTGTGTTGCCGGACAAATTTGTTGCCGGAGGCATCATTGCCAAGCTTCCACCTTCGTGGAACAATTTTGCTACTTCCCTGAAACACAAGAGACAGGAGTTTTTCGTTGCAGATCTCATTGGTACTCTTGATGTTGAAGAGAAGGCGAGAGCAAATGACACACGTGCTCGAGTTGCTGAGGGAGGTTCTAGTGCCCACATGGTACAGAAGAAGAACTCCCAGCCCAACAAGTTCAAAAACAATAAGAACAAAACTCAGGGCAAAGGCAAGTTTGATACAAAGAACAAGCCATCACATTCTACCAACTTCAAGAAGAATTCTCATAAGAAGGGGAAGGGACTTTGCCATGTCTGCGGTGATCCTAATCACTGGGCTCCGAAGTGTCCTAACCGCTTTGAGGAGCGCGAACATGAGAAGAGCGGCAAGTCTGCTAATGTTGTCATCGGTGATACTGATATGAAAGAATCAGGGTACGGTATTTTTCCTACCATCCTTTCAGTATTTCAATCCCCTGATTGGTTAATTGACACCGGTGCCAATGTACATGTTTGTGCTGACGCCTCCATGTTTTCTTCTTACCAGGCAACAGGGACTTCACCCGTGCTGATGGGGAACGGGTCACATGCCATCGTTCGAGGTGTTGGTACGGTCGATCTGAAGTTTACTTCGGGGAAGACTGTGTGTCTGAAGAACGTTCATCATGTGTCGTCCATCAATAAAAATCTCGTTAGCGGTTCCCGTTTATGTCGAGATGGTTTTAAGTTGGTTTTCGAATCCAATAAAGTTGTAATCTCTAAGTGTGGAAAATTTGTTGGAAAAGGCTATGAGTGAGGAGGCTTGTTCCGCCTATCTTTGTCAGATATTTGCACTAAAGTTATTAATAATGTTTGCCACAATAATGAGTCTGATATTTGGCATTCACGACTCTGTCATATTAACTTTGGTTGCATGACGCGGTTAGCCAGTATGAATTTAATTCCGAAAATCTCTACTGTCAAAGGCTCCAAGTGCCAAGTATGTGTGCAAGCTAAGCAACCTCGCAAGTCCCATAAGACTGCAGAGGCAAGAGACTTGGCACCACTTGAGCTTATACATTCTGATCTTTGTGAGATGAATGGCGTGTTGACAAAAGGTGGAAAGAGATACTTCATGACGTTGATTGATGACTTCACTAGATATTGTTATGTGTATCTTCTGAAATCAAAAGATGAGGCTTTGACTTTCTTTAAAAACTATAAAGCTAAGGCAGAGAACCAATTTGATCGAAAAATTAAACGGTTTATGTCCGATCGTGGTGGAGAGTATTTTTCCAATGAATTTGATCTGTTTTGTGCGGAACATGGTATAATCCATGAGAGGACGCCTCCCTACTCACCCCAGTCAAATGGGGTAGCCGAAAGAAAGAACCGAACTCTAACTGATATGGTTAACACCATGTTAGACACTTCGGGTCTATCCAAGGAATGGTGGGGGGAGGTGCTAATGACTGCGTGTCATGTCCTAAACCGAGTTCCCACAAAGCATAAGACCATGACTCCATTTGAGGAATGGGAAAGAAAAAGGTTGAAACTCTCTTACCTACGTACTTGGGGTCGTTTGGCGAAAGTCAATATACCAATTTCCAAGAAGTGCAAGCTTGGACCAAAAACCATGGATTGTGTTCTTCTGGGCTATGCTTTTCATAGCATCGGCTATAGATTTTTGATAATAAAATCTGAGGTATCCGACATGCATGTTGGTATGATTATGGAATCAAATGATGCAACTTTCTTTGAGGACATATTTCCTATGAAGGATATGTCGAGTTCATCAAATCAGGAGATACCTACTCCATCTAGTGAGGAATTCACTGTAATTCCTGAACCCACCATTGCGATGGAACACGTTGAGAATCCTGTTGAGGGTAACAATAGAACTCCTATGAGGAGTAAGAGACAGAGGACTGCAAAGTCTTTTGGTGATGATTTCATTGTGTACCTCGTGGATGACACACCCAGGACTATTTCAGAAGCCTATGCATCTCCTGATGCTGACTACTGGAAGGAAGCTGTACGTAGCGAGATGGATTCCATCTTAGCTAACGGTACCTGGGAGATCACTGACCGTCCTTATGGGTGCAAACCTGTAGGATGTAAGTGGGTGTTCAAGAAGAAGTTTAGACCTGATGGTACGATTAAAAAGTACAAGGCACGGCTTGTGGCCAAGGGTTATACCCAGAAAGAAGGTGAAGACTTCTTTGATACTTACTCACCCGTGGCTAGACTGACCACAATTCGGGTGCTACTATCACTGGCTGCCTCACATGGTCTTCTCGTTCATCAAATGGACGTTAAGACGGCTTTCCTCAATGGAGAGTTAAAGGAGAAAATTTACATGGATCAGCCAGATGGTTTTGTAGTACCTGGTCAAGAAGGAAAGGTATGCAAGTTATTAAAGTCTTTATATGAACTTAAACAAGCTCCTAAGGAGTGGCATGAGAAGTTCAAAAGAATATTAACTGCTGTCGGCTTTGTAGTAAACGATGGTGACAAGTGCGTGTACTATCGCTATGGTGGGGGCGAAGGAGTTATTCTTTGTCTGTATGTCGACGACATATTGATCTTTGGAACCAAACTTGATTTAATCAAGGAGGTTAAGGATTTCTTATCTTGCTGTTTTGAGATGAAGGATCTAGGAGTAGCTGATGTTATCTTAAACATCAAGTTGTTGAGAGATGAGAATGGTGGGATCACACTGCTTCAGTCTCATTATGTGGAAAAGGTCTTGAGTCGTTTTGGGTATAGCGACTGCACGCCTTCTCCAACTCCATATGATGCTAGTGTGTTGCTTCGAAAGAATCGACGGATTGCTAGAGATCAACTGAGGTATTCTCAGATTATTGGCTCGCTTATGTATTTGGCGAGTGCCACGAGGCCTGACATCTCTTTTGCTGTGAGCAAGCTGAGTCGGTTTGTGTCAAAACCGGGAGATGATCATTGGCATGCGCTTGAGAGAGTTATGCGCTATTTGAAAGGCACCGCGAGCTATGGGATTCACTACACCGGGTATCCAAGGATACTGGAGGGTTATAGTGACTCAAACTGGATATCTGATGCTGATGAGATTAAGGCCACAAGTGGTTATGTTTTTTCACTTGGTGGTGGCACTGTTTCCTGGAAGTCTTGCAAGCAGACAATCTTAATGAGGTCAACTATGGAAGCAGAACTCACAGCACTAGACACTGCCACTATTGAAGCAGAGTGGCTTCGTGAACTCTTGATGGACTTACCTATGGTTGAAAAACCAATACCCCCTATCCTGATGAACTGTGATAATCAAACTGTGATCGTCAAGATAAACAGTTCTAAGGACAATATGAAGTCCTCAAGGCATGTGAAGAGGAGACTAAAATCTGTCAGAAAATTGAGGAACTCCGAAGTTATTACGTTGGATTATATCCAAACATCGAAAAACTTAGCAGATTCCTTCACAAAGGGTCTATCACGTAATGTGATAGATAATGCATCGATGGAGATGGGTTTGAGACCCACCGCATGAGTTGTCCATAGTGATAAACCACTCTATGTGATCGGAGATCCCGTGAAGTAGAAGTGGGAGACAAGCTGTTGGTCAGCTGGAAGGAGAGTATCCCTATATTAATTATCCCACTCCGTGAAGATGCAATACTCTCCTGATCTGCATGGCAGGTTGATACTTATCTTAATGTGTTCCAAGTGGTTTATTCGGGTAAGCAGAGATGTTGTCCTGCAGAACATCTTCTGAGGAACACACCTATATGAATTTGACTGTTAACGTCGCAGTCTGTGAGAATTGGGTGTTCTCTAATAAATTCATGAAAGGCCCTGGAGTATGACGTATACGCTTCACCCGCGGGGAAGCCTTGCGGCAGCCCAGTATCGGTCAAGAATTTATGTGAAACTAGTTTCACAGAAAACTTGTAGTTCAAGGCATAGTCCACTATTCAAGTTGTGATCTAGTGTAGCATAAATTTCTAAGTGGAAGTTCAACTTCACAGTCTCCACTAAGCACCGATATATAAAACAATGTTTTGGAACTAAATGATGAGATGTGCCAATGAGACTTTGTGGGGGATTGTTGGAATTTTGCTAGTAGGCCTTTGGCCCAAAGCCCAACTAAAATTCTGAAATTCTCTTGGCCCATTCATGCACACATCTGAGTGGAATGAGTGAGGCTAAAGTTTAGTCCCACCCCGGAAGTTGAGAGAGAGTTGCACCTCTTTATAAGGTGAGCTCTTCTACCACTTGTATGAGCATGAGAAGAGAAGACCTACACGCGCGCTCCTCCTCCTCGCTCGCCTCGCCACGCCACGCCACGCCACGACGCGGGTTATATTTTTGTTGCATGGGAAAATTAATGAGTCATTAATTAATAATTAACGGACGCGTTAATTACTGAACCGTTTCTGATTCTGTTGGATCGTGACGACTCGGACGTGGGGTTTACTCCCGCAACCTACCCGGCCCGCACTATATAGTCAGGCAGACGTCTACCCTAGCCGCCGCCGCTTCGTATGGTTTCTCACCACCGTTCCAGATCATTGCGCCGCCAAGCAAGTCTTCTCCATCCCTCCTTCCGGCGTGCACCGCGAGAAGGGACAGCGGGCCTCCGGAACCCCGCCTCTCGTGATCCTGTACGAGAGAGGGACGATCAGGTTTTTGGGGAGCGCACTCGCGCGACTGCTGGCAGCGACGACTTCGTGAACGACGACTTCTTCCCCGACCTCGGCAACCTCGTCCTCGACGACATGGGCGACAACGTCAACGCCGGCGGTGCTGCACCCGCTGCACCGTATGTGATTCTATCCTTCCTGTTCGAGATCGTGGTAGAATTCATGCTTCTAGTATGTGCCCTAGATGTGATATGTTCATTTGCTATGCTAGTTCGCATGATTAGTTTAATCTCTGCTGCTGTGGTCATGATTTATCTTCTGTTTATTCGGATTAAATCTCGTAGTAATTTGCTCATATTTTCAACATTTAATTCCCGCTGAGAGAGGTCATTGCCGGTGATGGGCAGCCAGATCCATTAGTTTTGACGGCTGTTGGGCCATCGGCACCGGCAACAGCCGACTCGTCGTGCGCGGTTCTGGTGGGAGAACTCGGCGGCACTGCTGAGCAGAGCAATTCCGCCCAGAGAAGGAAGCAGTCTCCAACTCAATCCATCTAGTCCACCGGGATGGTGAACCCAGATGCACCAGGCCAGGCCTGAAGGCATACATAGCAATGAGTGTTTTTTCTCTAGATCCATGATTCTGATTTTTTATTTGCCAAAGTCTGTGTCTAGTGGGCATGGGTACTACTGTCAACAAGCTGATCCTATGATTCTCGTAATAAACCATGCATGCAATTAGCATATATAATGCTCCCGGTCAGACCATGCCAAGTTGCCAACCATCCGCGAAATTAGAATACTTAGTGTTCTATGGGCATAGCGTGCTATCCATATGTAAATGAAACCAAAAAAAACACGGTATCACTATCGTATGAAAAATAACTGCATCATCTCGGAAACTGTTTTTTTGAATTTTTATAAAAGGTCAGTGACTGCTCTTTGATTTGTTGAATTTGCCGCAGATTCCAGTTCAAAGAGGTCAGTGCAGATGTTGAGCAGCCAGATCCATTCGCTTCGATGGTTGTTGGGCCATCCACACCGACACACGTCGAGTCATCGTGCACGGTTGTGTTTGGACAACTCGGCGGCACTGCTGAGTAGAGTAAATCTGCCGGCAAGAGGAAGGAGTCTCGAACTCAAGTCCGCCGAGTCCATCGGGAAGGTGAACTCAGACGCACCAGGGTGGAACAGAAGGTATACATATAATTGAGTGTTTTTTTACTCTGTATATATGGTTCTGATTTTTATTCCTTATGTCGATAGATGTCTAGTGTGCATTAGTACTACCGCCAAGTAGCCAATCCTCTGACGGGCAGTCATCCATGCATGCAATTTAGCTTCCCAAATGGTTTCTGCAGCAGATCATATCATCCTCGCATGGAATTATATAGTTTTCTTGGCTGATCATGTGAATGATTGTAATGAAACTCAAAAGAACATGCCCTCCAGGCTGTTAAATGAAATACTATTGCATCATCTAAATGAATGTGAATTTAGTTTCAGGTTAAGAGTTGGCCGCGCCCCTCCAGATAGGGCACCCTGTCAAAGCAGAGCGACTCCATTAGAAGAAACAATCAGGAGGTATGCTGATAAACCCTTGGAGAATGTGGTGAAGCCAGAGATTGGGATGAGTTTTGACTCACTTGGGGAGGCATACGATTTCTATAACCTGTATTCTTGGGAGCTTGGATTTGGTATAAGATATGGAAAGAGCCGTCTGAATGTTGAGCAGACAAAGTGTATGCAGGAGATCGTTTGCGGATGCTCGGTTAGCACTTAATACCATAAATAAAAAAATGGCAGTTTTTTTACATATTGCTTGGACTGGATTTATTTTCATATACCTGACACAGAGGGAAAAATCATTTTGCAGGGGAAACCTGAACAGCAGAATAGCAGGTCTTGTCAGTGTGAGTGTCCTGCAATGATCAGATTGCTCAGAGCTGCGAACTATGGATGGTACATTGCTGAGTACCACTCCAGCGGAACCGGCTCCTCTAACTTAGCTACTGTGAAGTTAGGAGCCTAACTTAGCCACATTTCATCCGTTGGATCTAGAATAAATGGCTGAGATCTATCGCTACAGTTCTTAAACAGTGTCAATTGGTACAGGTAACAAACAATGATTTTAGCTACAGTGCTCGTCCAAACAGTATGCTACACCCCATGTGAACAGTGCAGAATCTTGGCCATCTATTTCCCATCTGATGGTTCACAGACTAAGTTAGGGTATTGTTTCCCTAACTTCATAGGAGCGAAGTTAGAGGAGCCAGTTCCCACTCCAGCCACAACCAATTCATTTTCTCTGACCTGTGGTGAAAAAGTTCATTGGCTATGGCATAAGCACATAGATGTGTACACGAAGGATTTGGTGAACTGTTGTAGTGGGGCACCTTGGCGGCGCTGCTGACCAACGTGACACATGCGGCAAGAGGAAGGAGTCTCCGACACAGTCCATGGAATCCACTGGGAAAGTGAACCCAGAGGCCCCTGGGTGGATTAGGAGGTGACATTGACTCTGCAATTTACATGCCTGTGTCATTTTAGGAGATGTCTGGATTTGTGCTCACTAGGGTCGATTGGCAGCCCTTTAGAACCCCATGTCTTGGCAAAAAAATAATTTATGTCACTTTATAGTTAATTCATGGTGAGGTTTTAAATGTTAACCGTGTGACACAGGTAGATTGGTCTGTTTTGTAGGTAAAAAAAATCATTAGACAAAATCAAGGAGTTGGGTGCCCTGCTAGAATTGTGATATGAAAATTATGATATGAAATTGGGTGCCTTGGATGCCCTGCCAAGTAATCCCTCTGTATATAAGATGTTGAACTGCAAAAACATCTTATATTTTCGTATGGAGGTAGTAGTTGTAAAATGCAATGCTGATCCGTTTGTCGCAGAAAGCATGGTCTGTTCTCTGGTGGGTTGTGTCACTGATCAGTAAAATGGGGGGTTTTCCATGATTAAAAAAAGGTGTTGCTATAAATTGAGATGTCGTCTACAAAACTTGGGATATTTTTCCCTTGCAGGTTGAGAGTTGGACGTGCACCTGCTGACAGATAACCATGCCCTGGGGGAGTTAGTCCATTGGAAGAAACAATCAGGAGGTACGCTGATAAATCCTCAGACAGTGTGGTCACGCCAGAAATTGGAATGAATTTTGACTCTCTCAGAGAAGTATACGATTTCTACAACCTTTAATTATTTGTGGGAGCTCGAATTTGGTATAAGATATGGCAAGAGCCATCTAAATGTCGAGCAGACAAAGTGTATGTAGGAAATTGTGTGTGGATGCTTGGTCAGTACATATGACTCAACACTCCAAGAATTTACATTTTATTTTAATCCGCTTGATCATTGGCTATGCGTCTGTCTTAACTGCAGCTGGTAAATTCCTGTTTTAGAGGGGAAGCCTGAGCAGCAAAACAGCCAGTACTGCCAGTGCGAATGCCCTGCGATGATTAGGCTTCTGAGAGGATCTGACAATGGATGGTTCATTGCTGAGCACCAGGCTAGCCATAACCATTCATTGTCACTGACTTGTGGTGAAAAGGTTCACTGTCCATTGCACAACCACATAGATGTCTACACAAAAGATCTAGTGAAGCAACTTAGGGGAAATAACGTGAATCTCAACAAGGTGTACAACATAGTAGGAAGCTTCTTTGGTTCATCTCTGAATGTGCCTTTCACGAAGAGGTCACTCCAGAACCTTTCTGCACAATATAGTAGGAAGCTTCCTCGGTTCATCTCAGAATCTGCCTTTCACAAAGAGGTCACTACTGATGCATGTGTTTGTGCGACAGTACATGAGGCTATAATTCGACCGTGAGTCGGATGAGAGCTACCGGGAGAAGAGGATACGGATTGTAAGCAATTTCTTTTAGATTTTTTTTGTGCCCTCTTCCTAATTGTTGTGCCAGTGTACGTCGTCGAAAAATTCTAATGATGAGTTTTTTGTGAGAAATACAGAGCGGAGCAATCATGAGAGGAAATATTGCCATTGAACATGTGCAAATAAGGTTTACACCAGGAAAATGTTTGAACAATTTGGTGAGAACCTTTTCAAAAGGGCTGGGCGTACCAGGTCGAGGAAATTGTGAAGTACATTGCAAGACACAACGATGCCGAGAAACGCGAGAAGTGGAGCGTGGTTGATTACAAGGTGACCATGTTGGATGATGGCGAGTGGTTCGAGTGTGAATGCGGGCAATTCACCCACATGGGGATGCTTTGTTGCCATACTTTGAAGGTATTTTTGGATCTCAATATTGTTCATTCCTCATCTATCCACGAAAAACCATATTTTGATTTCCAATGTTTCAGGTGATGGACTATGTTGGCATGAAGGAGATGCGGAAGCGGCACATCCTCAAGAGATGGACGAAATATGCTAGGGACATCCTGCCCCAGCATCTTGCTCACTTCAAAAGAAACCAGGTCGTGAACAAATCTTTCACCTGCCGCAGCTCGACTCTCTACCTACACGCCATGGAGCTGGTTAGGCTTGGGGATGCATCCGTCACGACATATGAACTCGTGTTGGTTCGCTTGAAGGATATGATTGCGGAGGTATCACCACTAGCTGAAACAAGAGATGGGATAGGGTTTGAGGATAGACAAGCAGCAGAAGCGAATCACAACAACATTGCATTGGCAGGCGCAATTGTCA
>NC_041384.1:14521634-14549182 GCF_002162155.2 Triticum dicoccoides | reverse complement strand
AAGAACAATCTGACCCTTCCTGCTAACTGGGATGCACATGCTGGACTGTCTGCTCCGAGCAAGAAATGTGGTGCCAGGCGACCATGCATCAGTAGGAAGAAGGCACCGTATGAAGGACTACGTACAATGACAAAGTTCTGCAGCATTTGCAAATTGCCATGACATGAGAACACTACCTGCCCTGACAAGGGTGACATGCCAAAACAGCCTCGCAAACCTGCAACCTGCAAGAATTGTGGCATCGCTGGACACCGTCGCACTTCATGCACCAGGCCGCTGGGCGCTGCTGCTTCTTAATAACTTAGAGAAACATGTATGATAACTCGAATTTTACGTTTTGAGAATTTTCTAGTGTGTGATTTCTATATGGACCCCCACGCGTGTTCCTCCCTGAGTGTAAACTAGTTGTATTTGTAACTATGCTGAAATGTGTGGATTTATAATATTTGTTTATTTGTTTTCTGTACCTTTTAAGTTGTTTGATACAAATGTGAATTTTCCAATTTGCACCTGCTGATGTCCGGATGACAAATAGTTTTTCAAATTGTCACTGAACTTGACTGTAAACTGGCCTGGGTGCTGTCCCTGTGCATCACTGAAATTGGCTTCGATGCTGCCCCTGAGCGTGACTAAAACTCGTTTGTGGGTGCTAGTTTGTTGCTGGCGGTGTGCATCTACAGTCAGCTACTCCATGACACGTGCCTGCGTTTTGTCGACCACTGTATCGCTCATATGCGTCAAATGTATTCAAATTTGTAAGCTGCTGGCAAGCAAGCTTGTGAGGCCGAGGCAGGGAGGACGTCAATCCGAGACGGCTCAGGTAGGCCCAGAAAAATGGCTGATCCATCCGACCTCCTCCTGTACGGTGCCGCAGGGATTCTGGTTAGCATAATAAATGAGGCAGGCCCATTTTAGAATACATCTACAATACGCAGCATTCTACTGTCCAGAATACGGGTAAACACTAGGATCCCGAGAACAGCGGGCCGATGAGGGCTCAGCTGTGCTCATGATCAGAAACGAATTTTCCTGGTTTATTAGTCTCTTTAGTATTCTGTGCCAAATTTTGATCTTAAATTTAACTAACAAAATATTAGTGCATGTCAAAAAATATAATATAACTGAAAGCTATGTTCAAATACGAATGAAACGATGTAATTTTTTATGACATGCATTAACATTTTGTTAGTTAAAATTTTAGCCAAAATTTGGCACAAAATATGAAGGGAACTTATAAACCAGGACGGAGGTAGTAGATAAGAATAACCGCAGCAAGAGAAAAAAAAACAGATCAAAGACGCCAAGACCAACGATCGCTTCTAGGAACCAATGTAATTTCAGCATCTCTCAATGGGATGAAGACACAACTTCGTCAAGTTCATTCAGCGTCAGAAACAACAACGCTAGCCATGTCCGGCCATATTCCACATGCCTCCTGTTGTCACATGTGTTTTCAACTCTTCAGTTCTCCCGCAACATGTACTATATATGCTAAGCTACCAACAAGTTAAAATAAAAATGAAATGATTTAGTTTGATGTCTACTATAGTGAAGCACTGAAGCTGGAGCGGTATGTATAAGGGGGAAGGATTATTAATGCAAGTGAATATTGGTGGAGCATGGATTTGTTTCCACATATGTGGTTAATCAACATAAGTTGTACGCGCCAGCCACTAAAAAAAAAAGTTGGCTGCGCTATGCAGTTTCTACTTCCACTCTGCCGTTTAAAGAGACTAGAGTTACCAACAAACTTATAGAACTGAAAATATCTGCATCTCTATCAGCTGATCGGCCTCCTCAAGTCTTGGCTCATCCAACATGATTTCGGTCTGTCGTCCTTGAGAATCCACATGGAAAACAAGAAAGCGCCTGGCGACATTCCCGTAGAAATACTAGACCCAAGACAGGTCGATCACTTGTAGGAACCAAAGTACATATGCGAAAAGCTCCTTCAGCGCACGGCAGCTATCTGCACCATTCGCATGCATATGGATCAACAATCTGCATTTATGACTCGGTGTATAATAACATTGCTCTTGAGTTACATCAGGTAGTATTTGACGCCCGGGCTCCCGTATTGCACAAATTTTGGTCCTGGATCCAACTAGTAGCCAGTGTAACCCCACTTAGGAACCAGCACCTTAATAGCCCGCATTTTGACACTGGTTGCATGTTGTACCAAGGCCGGTACAAGTCACCGACCCGGTCAGTTTTAATCATGGCGTTCCATCATTACAACATCATAGTATAGTAATTAGATCATACAAACTACGAAATCCCTACAAACTAGAGATTTTGCCATGGACGTCAACCATTCCCCCTTCAGACGTCTGTATCGCATCATGCTTGTGACCAACTCCATGATCCGCATGTTGGACGAACATATCGTTTACCCTCGGGCAAGCTATAGAAGATCCAGATGAGCATGCTGAAAACATCATGAGCTCGCAACAAAGGACGCATAGAGTGAGGGATCAAGCTAGCAGTTGATCTGAAAACGCGAGCAGTCACTCAAGATATTTGTAACGGTATGGAATCAAAAACTATAAAGACCTGGAATCTAACCTTAGCTGCCCATCCATCTCAATGAACTCCATGTTCCTTGCAGAATGCAGATTTAGATCTGTGCTGCCTCTCCTCGTTTCAGATTTTTCTAGTTGTGATGTTGCCCGGGCCTCCAACTTTTTAGATATATACTGAATTGTTTACGCGTAACGAGCGGGTTCTAATAGAGACTCCACCCGCACTGACGCCGGCACATTTTGACGTCGATGTGCCACAAAAAGTAGTGTACCTGTGCTGAGTTTGGCATCAGGTCCCACCACAAAGGCACAAGTCAGCTAGTCTCTATGCATGCACTAGACTTGGATCCCGGACCGTACCATAAGCATATAGCATAAAAATACATCGAGTATGGTGTCTGGTATTTCACCAATATTACATGCTGGCACTTGTTGTTTCCATCTTGAAGCACGCAACACACGGCGCAGATAAAGTGCGCCAATGCCGCTGTGGGCTGAAAGTGTGCTTCGAGTACATATGTCTCTATCAGAGACAATGCCGCAACTTCTACCTTAACTTTATTCAGCATTAAAGACAGCAGTTGCTCTATCTCCGTTCCTGAAGCCTCCTATTCCCACATGTTTTTCAATTCTTTTGTTTTTTCTCACAAATCGTTTTCCTTCATGTTTATGTGATTGTACCTACATGATATACTAAGCTAGGTGCCACCCGACATGTGTCATTAAATTCGATCCTATCATCTTAATGACACAGATCATGTGTTTTTGATACTCAACACCCGCTGCTGCAAATATATAGCATCAAATTTAAGCGTACAACCACTGTCCTGTTTTTTCTATCTTAAAGGATGCTACAGTAGCCTACCTTACATAAGATTTTGGAAATGATCTGGATGTAGGATCTGCAGGTAATGACATGAACGAATGCCTCCCTGTTCAAACATAACCCAGGAGTGAACATGAGACAGGAAATATGATGGTGCCAGCTCATGCTAGTTCCTTAGTTCTTTTTTTAATGGTAAATGGCAGGTGCTTTGCCTTTTCATTAAAGATGGGGGAATATACAAGAGGTAGAGAAAAACATGAAAAAGGTGCAGTCACCCAGGGGCCTATACATCAAAATCACCTTACGTTTATGCAGTTCTTTAGTTCTTTCCGGAGTCAAAATCACCATTCGATGTCATGGTGTATTTACTGGTTTGCTACAGTCATCTACTGTCATGGCAAATGGTGGCAGCGTCTCCGATATCGTTTCCTTGTTGAGGCATCATCCTTTCAGTTTGCGTCATCATTCTTGGATGCTCCGGGGGAAACCCTAGATCTGGGTCTCCCCGATCGGATGATGACAGCGCCTTTGGTGTCGTTCTCCCTCATGAGGGCATTATTTTGGAGCAAGTGCTGGTTGGAGGGGACTAGAGGAGGAGGTGTGTTACATCTACCACAAGGCCAATGTCGGATCTTGGTGGCATGGCACTGCGGAGTTTCGGCGACGGGCGCGTGTGGATGGATACATGCAGGATGGTGGTGGTGTCTGGCACCGTGCTGGTGTCGACGACAGGCCTGTCAAGGTTGATGCGTCAGTTTCTGCTCTGGAGATAGATCGGTGGAAGACGGCGGTGGCGGCCTTTGTGAGTCTGCCCGACCGGTGTGTGCCCCAGCAACGCGGCTTGGTTGGGGCATCTGGGTTTAGATGTTAGGCTTTGGTGTGATGTCTGTTTGGTATTAGACTCAGACTATCGACATCTCTTCATCAAGTGGATAGGAGTAGTGACAAATGTTGCTAGGATGGTGGCTTCAGACTACCTGGCATATTACTTTGTAAGATCTTTGTGAATAATTAATAAAATGGCTGCATGCATCACCCAAATGCAAAGATCGGGGGTCATCCTCATTTTCTAAAAAAAAATGTTTGCTACAAACAGAAACACTTTTTAAGACATAAGGGCTGCAGAGCTATGCAAGCATTGGCCAACAAGAGGAATAGCTACAAGTCTACAAAACATACCTGGGAAGCTATGCAAGAATTAGTAGTTGACCATGCTCGTACAATATAATAACAATGCTGTGAGACACAATACCAAAGATGTTCAAGAACATGCACTGGCTAGGGACACTGCAAGGCAGGACTTTGGAAAGCTTCCAAACGGAAAAGCAAAACTTTAGGAAGATTACTATTATTTTGAACACCGAGTCAGGATGGCCGAGTGGTCTAAGGCGCCAGACTCAAGTTCTGGTCCTCTTACGAGGGCGTGGGTTCAAACCCCACTTCTGACATTTTCTTTCTTTCTTTTTGGCTCAATAAAAATATGAAGAAACTAGTCCGATCACAATAAAAATATGAACTCTGACATTTTCTTTCTTTCTTTTTGGCTCAATAAAAATATGAACAAACTAGTCCGATCACAATAAAAATATGAACAAACTAGTCCGATCACTCCTCAATCCACTCTAAAATCAGTTATAACACGAACAACTATGTCATTATTATCTGCTCGGTGTTGGGGATTTTGGATACACATGCAAATGAAAAATGAAATTTCAGATACACCGCATCGGCGAGTCATGGAATTTTGTGTTTACTGCTTTCGGTCTCGACTTCCAGAATCCACACGGAAAACAACACTGAGCCTACTGTCACTCCTCTAGGAGCTAAAGTAATTTCAGCGTATGCTTCTTTCTTCAATGATGTCTCAACTCAACTCGTAGCTTAACTTCATTCAGGATACAGAAGAGGCATTGCTCTACACACGTTCCTCAAGCCTCCTGTTCAGTGGCGGAGCGTAGTGGGGACAATTCCAGGCCCTGGCCCCCCCTTTCAAAAGGAAAATTTACCAAATACACTTACTTATCTGCTAATTGCTCTACTAATCGTCCGGCGTCTCTGATCATCCTAGCCTTTTCTATGCCATATACACTCATTTGGTCCCTCCTAATATTTGATTCACGCTCCACCACTGCTCCTGTTCCCACGTGTTTTTCAACTATTCTGATCTCCCCTCGCAAATCATTTCCCTTTGTTTATTTGATTGCCGCTACATGATATGCTAAGTTAGGTGCTACCCAACAAGTTAGGAGAAGGCACTACCTGAGAAGTTAAAACAAAGTGAAGCAATGTAAGGTGATATCTAGTTTCATGAAGCTGGAGTTGTATATATAAGGGAAAGTATTATTAACGCAAGTGAAAGTTGGAGCGCGTATTTTGTTTCACGTGGCCAATGCCCAGAGTTTCAGTATGTATGTCGTCAATCAATATGAACCTTGCACACCTGCCGGTTCACTTTGAAAACCTTTGCCATAAAAGCTCGAGCTACCGCGAAAAAGTTGGCTACCCTAAGCAGCTTCTACTTCACTTCATGGTTTATACATCCTTGAGTCTTTATTCTTTCAACATGTTTTCAGTAAGCTGTTGTTCAGAATCCACATGGAAAACAATACACACGCAGATAAACTCATTTTATCACTAACCATTGCTATCACAAACAAGTCCGTTAATACGACCTTCTCAGTATTCGGAATTTTATATGCAGGTAAAAATATATATAATTTCGTGTACATAGTATCATCAAGTGAAGCACCCAGATATCTAATCCCTTTTTTTCTGATATACGTGTTGTTGGTTACAACCAACATATATGCATAGATAATTAGATATGTGAACCGCACACAATAACAACACAGAATCCACATGTTTACAGGATCCACATGGAAGACAAGATGCATACAGTTATGCCTGCTTTTATCACTAATCATTGACATCACAAACAACTGTGTCAGTAGTGTGTGATCAACCGCCCATATGCTCATTCAAGGCAGAGTCTGAGAGTCACAGAGCGCCAGCTGATCCTGCTGCTGGCTGCGGCTCTTGTTTTGGAACGGACCTTGGCTGCCGAATGGCTATCGTTGGCATCAGCCGGTGGCAGGGGGGAGGTGCAGTGGCATAGGAACGAGCTTTCCTCTGCAACTGATGTCAGTGTTGGTACTGGTACAGGTGCGAGAGCATCAATGGTGGTACTGCCCCGGAGTAGTACTTCTAGCAATTCCTGATGTCCTTGAAGAAGTAAGAACACCTCAAGCTTGTACCTCTAGGAATCGTGATTCAGGTACAGGTCTATGCGCCACTTCTCCGGGATGATCTCCACGCGGACATTGTCCCAAGAACCAGCCGCCTTGAATTTGCGCTCGCAATGCGGTTGCCTACAAAGGCAATCAATGATAGCAAGAATGGTTTGTAAGGTGCATCAGACATGAGTACAATTTGCACCATTTAAAACAAGGCATAAAGTATTACATGCACTAGGTTGCCTTAGGACGCTACTCTCGCCTATCGCTGATGGCTGATGCTCGACTGGAAAAGCGTGAGCGCCAACACAACCAGAAAATCGATCCTTGTACACTACTACATATGCAGCTTGATCAACCCAAAGGCAACGAGGTAAGCCTACCATGCTGTGCAGCAGTGTGAGCACGCCTTGGGGCAATGAAAACCCGGTCGAGAATCATAGCGGACACCTCCAATGATGGCAGTGGCCCGCTGGCGCTCAGTGACAAGCAACGCCTGCATGCGCCGTGGAACGGTGAAGTATGACTAGAAGGCACCGGAGCCGCCATGCAGAGTGCCAATGGCCAACCAGCTGAGCTCCCGACCGCACTGATACCCCTCTACCCACATTCCTGAAGCCTCCTATTCCCAGTTTCCATTTGTTAACGTGGTTGCCCCTGCATTATATGCTAAGCTATGTGCTACCCAACAAGTTTCCTGGGGGAAGGTGCTAGCTTACAAGTTAAAACAAAGCGAAACAATGTAAGGTGATATCTACTCTGGTGAGGTCAGAGCAGTATATATAAAGGGGGTGCATTCAATATGTATGTCATCAACCAACATAAATTGAACAATCTACCACTAGTTCCCCCTTTGAAACCTACTAGCCAACTCGCCATAAAAGTTCAATTTACCATGAATAAAGTTGGCTATGCTAAGCAGTTTCTACTTCACTTTATGGTTTGAACATGCTAAGTTACCACCAAACCAACAAATGGCCTCGTCGAGTATTCGCTATTTCAACATGTTTTCATTAATGTCGTTTATAATCCACATGGAAAACAAGACACACACAAACAGGCTCATTGTATCAATAATATTAGGTCAATCGCACACACCAAAGGGTGTGTTGGTTTATATATATGGAGATTTACATTGTACAAATGCATGACATTTTGCGTAAGCTACAAGTCTAATACACTCCCTCAATCTCAACCAAGATTCCTCAAGTTGAGATTGCGCCGACAATGCTCAAACAAAAGTAACGGCAATGGCTTGGTAAAGATATCCGCAAGTTGATCTTTAGAGGAGATTAACTCGATCTGAAGTAGCTTATGTCCAACACGTTCTGTGACAAAATAGTAGTCAACTTCGATGTGTTTTGTTCGTGCATGAAATACCAAATTGGAAGAAAGGTACGTAGCACTAGTGTTATCACACCAAGGAACTGATGGCTGTCGTTGAGGTACTCGTGACTCACAAAGCAAAGACTGTACCCAAATAAGTTTTGGAGTCGCATTAGCTATAGCCTTGTATTCAGCGTCTACATTGCTGCAAGATACCGTCACTTGCTTCGAGCACTCCAGGCGATCAAATTAGGTCCAAAGAAGACCGCATAACCCCCCGTGGATCACCGACCATCGGGATTGCCTACCTAGTCCGCATCCGAAAATGCAGAAAGAACACCAGATGAAACAAGCCGTAATGTAAGCCATAAGAGGCGCTCAGGCGTACATAACGAAGAATGTGCATGACAGCAAACCGGTGTGAATTCTGATGTGCATGGAGGTACTAGCAAACATGATTGACAACCAAGGAAATATCCGGTCCGGCGATAGTAAGATACTGTAGGCTGCAACAAAGACTACGGTACTCAGTAGCATTATCAGGAGATAGAGGATCACCATCATAAGCAGCAAGCTTGTCAGTAGCAGACATGGTTGTAGAGGAGGGGTTGCATTTCAGCATACCAGCACGACACAGAAGATCCAAAGAATACCTTTTCTGAGTCGGATAGAGTCCATGAGAAGTGTTAGCCACCTCCAAACCCAGAAAATAATGAAGCTTGCCAAGGTCGTTAATAGCAAAATCATAACAAGTGTTGACATAAGATGATCGAAAACAAACACTGAGGAACTTACAAGAATGATGTCATCAACATAAACCAGAAGATATATGGTGAGATTTGGTCGCTAAAAGAGAAATGGTGATGTATCTACCATAGAGGGAACAAACCCATGAACATGTAGAGCAGTCACAAGACGAGCATGCCAAGCACGAGTAGCCTGTTTCAGACCATATAGTTCTTTGTCCAAGCGACAAAACCTGGTGGTTGTCTCATGTAAACTTTCTCCTCTAACACACAATGAAGAAAGACATTCTAGACATCCAATTATCGAAGAGACCAAGCACGAGTAACCGCCAGGGACAACAAGAGGCGAATGGTGGTGGGCTTGACAACCAGACTGAAAGTATCCACATAATCAAGTCCATGGCATTTTTTGAAACCTTTAGCAAACAAGTGGGACTTCCAATGTTCAATGGAGCAATCGGAATGTTCCTTCACTTTAAATGGAAGGGTTTTCCCTCTGGTTTCAGCGGCCATGGCTATGGAAGACGAGAGACTCCCCTCGGATGGGATCGGTCTTCTGAGGGGCTGTTTTTAGACGCTAAAATCCGAATCCCATCACCGCTTTGTAATTTCCCCGAGATCCGCAACTTTGAAAATTTGAAAAGTTTAGGGAGGTTAAAAACCTTCACGGACAAGTTTGCAACTAAAGGGGCATTGAAACCTTCATGAATTGCCCAGGCACCTGGCTAGGCGGCCCTGTAAGTAGGGTGCGTATGGCCGCTGGGGCTCTTCATGTGTAGCCCAGGCTCCCTAGTTGCTCTCTGGTGAAAAACTTCCCATCATATTTGTTCTGATATTTTTGGAGGTTAAAATACCTATTTTTTCTAGTAGCATGAACATAAAAAAAATGTAGACACGTTAGAGACATATCGGCCAATACCATTTTTGTTGTTTTTTTGTATTTGAGGAAAACATCACATAGAAATACGAGAGAAAAAACAATAAATAGTGGTCTGAAAATTTCATGATGGGAGAGACCAGAGGGGCTAGACCCAAACACCGCTCAACAGTCAACACTTGTGTAGAGCCATCCACCGCTCTGAACCTTGATGAACTCGCTCTTGTTTCCGAACCTTGGTGAACAAGTGAGGGGTTGCCGATGGAATGTGCAAACAGCACCGGCGCCTGCACGGGAGGAGATCGATCGAAGGTGAGCAAGACAGACATTCTAATCCCCGTTTTTTCTTGTATTTACCTGGTTAGCAGTTTTCAGCGCCTATGTGTGAATCCAAAATAAAAGCCGAGGCTAAAAGTTTACTACCCAACCCACTTTATGCCTCCTTTGGTTTGGAGGAATTTTATAGGAATTCTATAGGATAGGATTTGCAAACGGTTATAGGAATGGATTCCTATTTCTATATAGGATAGGAATCGATCCTTCACATTTTGGAGGAAAAAAAACATTAGCCTAGATTTAATGAAAAAATTTCTATCATATGCACCAAATGACATCTCTTCCTCTAAAAGAACTCACTTTCTATAATTTTTCTATTTCTATAAAATTTCTACCCTATGAACCTCAGCTATTCGGCAGGGTGCATGCCTGCATGGGCTGTCCTGGGCATAGCCCATCTGATGAAAAAAAAAGGCCTCCGCTATGCTCACTGGAGTCTCACTCGGCCACCCCTCTCCTCTCCCTGACCTAGCCGCCACCTCTGTCTCCCGCGAACTCCATGGCGACTGCGGCCTGATCTGCATCCCCGCCGCCCCTGCTGACCCCGTCTACCACGCCCTGGTCTTCAAATCGCGGCTGCCGCACTTCAACCTCGCCGCCGCCAGGTCCGGCACACCGTCGCCGCCGGCCGGGAGAGGTAGCTGCTCCGCTTCCTCCTCCCCCTTTCCTTCCCCTACCTCCCTTCTTCCTGCCTCGGCCCGGCGATCCCCTGCTGCGTCACCAGGGATTTTTGACAAGGGATGAGGCCTGCCAATTTCTTTGGACTTGGTGTTGTAAAACTATTGCTGTACTGTTTTCTTTATGTGCTTAAACATGCTTTTGAGCTGCTGAAATGTGCTTTTGATGTGCTGAAATGTGTTTTTTGTATGCTGGAATTCATTTGTATGAGCTGAAACATGCTTTTTATGCGCTGAAATGTGTTTTTTGTGTGCTGAAATGTGCTTTTTGAGGTGCTGAAATGTGCCTTTTTAAATGTGCTGAAATGTGTTATTAACTTCTGAATGTTTATGTTGTAGATGGATGATGAGGCGCAGGAGACTCCAAATGTTGGTGATCTTCCCAAGAAGGCCCCCAAGGTGATGAATTGGACTCCACCCATGTCTGCGTTGATGTTGAAAGGCCTTTCAGAGGTGGCGGCAAGAGGTGCCAAGACTGAAAAAGGATTCAATGAGGTTGAAAAATTGAAAGTTGCAAAGCGTATATCTTCTTTCGTTGGTTATGACGTGTCTATTACCCAAGTGCACAATCGTATTCGCAAGTGGCGGAATAGGTGGACAAGGATTGTCTATTTGAAGGATTTAAGTGGGGCACTTTGGGATCATGACAAGAAGATGGTAGTCCTAGAAGAGAAGATACATAAGTAGCTGCCCACTCGGGCTCACACGACTCGACCCTAGCCCATACACGACTCGCTTACAAGGCCCATGGCCCAAGTCACCACGCAGGGTGTTGCAAGTTCAGTTAAGTTCAATTACTGAACTTGCATTTCTTCAGTCCGCTGCAGATGCAGGGCTGCTGCTATCTGCAGGCGCGACATATTTCACCAGCTATTCAGCAGCACTGCTTTTAGGTGTCACTCACTCACTCACTCACTCGGATGTCAGTACTTGCGGTTTTCCTCAGTTGGAATCGCACTTGAGAAATCATAGGGTTTACATATGACGCTATCAAAACTATTGCATGTGGCAAAGGGATTAATAAGAAATTAAAGGTACATTCAACTCCCGGGAGGAGGATTAAACTGTGCTTCTCGTATGGACGCTACTACTAGATTGGTGGCATTCAATTTATCTCCAACCTTCATAATTAACGTGAGTTTGGTGATCTTTATTATCAGGTAAGTGTCTTCAGAGAACAAATTCTCCAACTTGCTGGGATTGCTTGTCATGAAGAGGAGGTGTGTGTCGTCCTTTAGTAACACCGTGATTGAAATTCAGCATGTCCTTGCCGCTCTGTGCTTTAATAGCAGCTTCTTTGATACTATCATGGTTTTGTATCACCCATGTTAGGGAAAATCACGGACAGAGCTACTGGAGAAGCTCAAAACATGTAACAAGGTTATGCTAGTTGAACTGTGCCGTTCATTTGATGTCCCTGGTTCAACAAGCACTAAGAAGGTTGGCCCAGAATTGTTTTTTATCTGCTGCGCTCAGTTTCACATGAAAACCCTTTGCTTTTGTGTTTTGCAGGATGAATTAGTGACAATAGTGATGGAGTTCTTGATGGAACACTGTTCTGGTATTATTTACACAGATCCTGATAAGGCTCAACTTCTTAGCTGCCAGGTGATTTGGGCATATCAGTTTGTTACAACACTTACTCTTCTGCTAATAAAAGATGTTTTCGGTTGTCTGTCATAACTGTTAGCCTATGTATACCTCTACATGTTAGGTTAAGCCAGTTTGACTGGTATTGTCATTGGCACACTGATTCTTTTTTATGACATGGTGTTTTATTGATTTGCAGAAATTTAAGAAAAGAAAGCGCAAGAAGAATGGAGCGGATCTATCTGGTGGTGAACCTTCCAAGGTATGACATATGTGCATCTTACTTCTTTTGGTAGTGATGCATTTATGTTTGGTTTTGTTTAGTGCCACTAAAGTTACTTATTTATCTAATACTACCTGAACTCATGGTCCCATGTGTGCTGCATTGCAAGAAGTTCTTTCACCATTTTCATAAGCCGTCTCCACATATTTATTTTTCCCATTTTTCCAAACTACTGCAGAAAAGGAAACCAGATGGAACTCTACTGGAATTTTGTAGTCAAGAGGAAGCAGATGGGAGAAAAGCTGTAGAAGATAGAACAAACCATTCCGAGTTCAGCTTGAGGGATAGCAGAGATGAGCTGGTAAATGACTCCGCGTTGGGGAAATTAGCTGTAGTTCCACTGCCAGGAGTACCGTTTCCTACAGATGAACAAACGCTAATCACAACACCATCTGCAAAGTTATTTAGCAATGTTGAGAATGATACCATGGATATGGCGGCTTCAATGAAGAAAAACATTTCTGTTACCAAGAAAAAGGCAATCCAAAACACAGATTCCAAGGAGAAATCTGGTGGTATGCCTTACTTTCACTTGTGCGCATGTGGTTGAGTGTGGCTCACTTGTTATAGGTTCATACAACATACAGCACTATCTTTCTGCTATCCGTTTCCGAAATCTATCTTGAGATGGGGGTCAACCAATTCTAGTTTTCTTGTTACTATGCAAGTGAAATACTTTACAGATAACGTGTGTGATCTCTAGTCTCTCCTTTGTAATATGTTTCAAAACCTTGTTTCATTGGTATGAAAGGTAAAACTATGTCTAGAGGAGATGCGAAACCATGGAAGCAGGCACCGAAACCAAGTAAGGATGAGCTGAGACAGGCTGTCTCCTGTATATTGGGTGCTGCAAATTTTGCCACGGTGAGATACATTGCACATCATTGATCTTTAACATTTCCTCCATTCACCGTTAAATCTTGATATGTTTCTTTTGTTTTCACTAATTTTAGATGACTTTTGGAGAGGTTGTAAAAGCAGTTGGTATGTCTTTGCTTCCTCTTCCCTTTTTAATTAGTTGATATCGGCAAATCTTTTCTGATGGGTTTCCATATCTTCAGACAAATACTTTGGCAAGGATTTGTTTGAGAGGAAGCCGCTGGTAAGGGCCTTGATAGAGGAGGAGCTGTTTAGGCTAGCCAAGGAGGCTGAGAGGAAGGAAGTGGAAGAGGAGGAAGCAATGGAAGCAAAAGTAAAAGCTGCCAAGGACAGCGCAAGGGATGGAAGAGTTGAATCAGACATAGACAAGGAGGAATATGAAGTTGAAGCTGGTCCAGATGGTAAATCTAAGGATGCTGAAAAGATTGGCAACAGCAAGAGTAGTGATAAAGGTGGTAAAAGTGGGATTTGTGTGAAGGCTGGCGAGAAGGGAAATAGCAACGCTGCTGCCGCTGAAAATTTACAAGATGGAAAGTCCGAAGTTGACGACACAAGGAAGAAAGAATTTAGCAAGGATTGCGAGGCTGAAAAGATTGTGCAGAATGCAAATGGCGATGGTGGCATGGAAATGTTGAGGGATGGTGAAGCTGAAACTGGGAATAATTGCAACGGTAACACCATAGGAGGTTCTGGAGAAAAAGATGACACTACAGATGGCAGATGTGAAGAAGGCAGGGCTGAAAAAGATGCAGAAAATGCTGGTGACTGTGAACCTGAAGAATCTGAAACTAATGAACCAGAAGCAGAAGTAAAAGATGTGAAATCTAAGGAAGCCAGTGGCAATGAGATTACCCTATCCCATGGTGCTAACTAAATGTGGCAAAACAAAATAGATGCTAGGCAACATGATTACTGAAGCGAGACGCGGATGATGGTCGAGCGGAAGATTCTGAAGGCAGTACAAGCACCAAAATTGATGTAGGTTGAAGCGCCTTTGTGGACGATGTGAAAACTGATGTAGGATAGTTTATGGAGGATTAGATTTCCATGCGGACTGTAGTATCAGGTTAGGAAATGGACAGAATGTTGTATAAATTGTGCTTGACATGCTTGTTGTACCGACCTTCCTTGTTTAGCTTGAAGAGTCTTTCCTTTTTCCTTGCTTGACTTGATGATTAGCTCTTTTCTTGTCCAGAACTGCTGCTTTACTTGGTGACAAGGATGGGCGGGCGGACGGACGGACGGCCTGGATTGGTCTGACATGGCAGTAATAGACGGTTGTCCAATGTGACAGGTGGAACATACTTATCGACTGACCAACGGCTGGCTTGGCTCCACGTTCACAGCTCCATCCCTTCTTATCCGCGCAATCCAACGGACCGGACCCAGCCAAGCCATTCCCCACCACCCTCTCCCAGGTCCCCGCTGCCAACCCTCCACCATCTCCTCTCCTCTCCTCTTCTTGTTGCACTGCACTGCACTCTCCAAACATTGATTTCCAACTTTCCGTACAAGTGTCCTTCCTTCCAGTTAAGTTCACCACTTGCTTCTTGATTTGAGACACAGATCGAGGAGGAGGAGCCATGCCGGAGTCGGACAATGACTCCGGCGGGCCGAGCAACACCGGCGGGGAGGGGGAGCTGTCGTCGCCGCGGGAGCAGGACCGCTTCCTGCCCATCGCCAACGTCAGCCGCATCATGAAGAAGGCGCTCCCGGCCAACGCCAAGATCAGCAAGGACGCCAAGGAGACGGTGCAGGAGTGCGTCTCCGAGTTCATCTCCTTCATCACCGGCGAGGCCTCCGACAAGTGCCAGCGCGAGAAGCGCAAGACCATCAACGGCGACGACCTGCTCTGGGCCATGACCACCCTCGGCTTCGAGGACTATGTCGACCCGCTCAAGCACTACCTCCACAAGTTCCGTGAGATCGAGGGCGAGAGGGCCGCCGCCACGTCAACGTCAACGTCAACCACGCCCGACATGCCAAGAAACAACAACAACAATGCCACCGGTTACGCCGACGCCCCGGGAGGCATGATGATGATGGGGCAGCCCATGTACGGCTCGCCGCCGCCGCCACAACAGCAGCAGCAGCACCAACATCAGATTGCAATGGGAGGGAGAGCGGGCTTTCCCTATCTCGGAGGCGGCGGCGGGTCGTCGTCATCGTCGGGGTTCGGACGGAAAGAGTGACATCTTTTCTTTTCTTTTCTTTTCTTTTTGAGCTGACCAAAGTGAGTGATTTCAACATATGTTCCTCTCTTGGATGAAGCCTCCTGTAGCTTAAATCCATTCAGCACAGTGAGGAATACTTGTTCTACCCACGTTGCTGAAGCCTTTTTTTTCAACTCTTCCGCTCTCCCCTCGCAAATCAGTTTTCTTTTGCTTATGCGGTTGCCTCTACGTTGTATATATGCTGAGCTATGGGGGTACCCAACAAGGTTTTTAAGGGGAAGGTGCTGCCCGATAAGTTAAAATAAAGTGAAGCGATGTATGGTGATATCTACTCTGGTGAAGTAACACAAGCGAAATTTGGAGCCTGCATTCAGTATGTATGTCATCAATCAAAATATATAAATTGAACAATCTGCCAGTTCCCTTTGAAAGCAACTATATACTAGCCAATTCGCCATAAAAGCTCGAGTTACCGAGAAAATGTTGGCTATGCTAAGCAGTTTCTACTTCACTTCACGGTTCGGACATGCTAAGTTACTAGCAAACGAACAAACAAACTGCCTCGTCGAGCGTTCACTCTCAACATGTTTTCAAATAATGTCGTCTTTCAGAATCCACAATTTGCCATAAATACCAATATATTGATGTTAAAAGAACTCATTATAGGAACCGTGCGACCTACCAATCTAGTACTTTGGAAAACTTCAAATGGAAAAGGCGAAGTAAACTCTTGAAAGATAACCAATACTTTCAACCTGAAAACCGAGTCAGGATGGCCGAGTGGTCTAAGGCGCCAGACTCGAGTTCTGCTCCTCCTACAAACCTTAACAATTGTTTTCCTTGTTTTGCTCTCCAATGGAGAAAGAAGAAACTAGTTTCATCAGTCCTCAATCCATTTTGCACCAAGACCAGCTCTTCCTGCTTTATTGGTAGACTTGATTATGTAAGTATTTTGATTTGTCACCCCACAAGTTTGATTTCTCAGTATTTTGCCGCAACCATCCATGTGTACCTCATTGATTACCTTTTTAATTACTTGTAAGTACCTAAGTATGCATAAACTTCCCAACATTTTCCTTCGATGGGTAGAGCTTCCATTCAGAATGGGGAAGACACTAGTTTGCATGAACAACAAGTGGAAAAAACAAGAACAAGACAGCTATCACTGCAGCAAAAAAAAACAGACCCACGACAAATGTAATTTCAGCATCTATCAGTGGGATGAAGACACAACTTCTAGGTACATGTCAAAACAATAATAAAGGCACTCAAGTTCATTCAGTGTCGGAAACAACAGCGCGAGCCATGTCCGGCCATGTTCCTCATTATGTCTCCTGTTGTCACATGTGTTTTCAACTCTTCAGTTCTCTTGCAAATAGATTTTGCTTGATTTATGTGTTTGTCCCCTGCATCATGTACTACTATGTGAACCTACCGACAAGTTAAAAGAAATGAAATGATTTAACCGGATGTCTACTCTAGTGAAGTTCCAGAGGTATGTATAAGGGGAGGAAGAATTATTAATGCAAGTGAAAGTCGGTAGAGCATGGATTTGTTTCGCATTGAAAGCTCAAGATAGCAAGAAAAGGTCGGCTGCGCTAAGCAGTTCCTACTTCGACTCTGCGATTTAAACAGACGCGAGTTGCCGACAAACCTATAAAATTGAAATATCTGCATTTCATTTCTGGTACTCTTACCTCATCTGGGAACCACAAAAGTTCAACATGTTTCTCACTCTGAGATGGAAGCGCAACTTCAAGCTTAACTTAATCCAGCATACAGAATAGCTGCTCGACCCATGTTCCTGAAGCCTCCTGTTCCCGCATGTTTCTTCAACTCTTCTGCTATCCCCTCGCAAATCGTTTCCCTTTGTGTGATTTCCCATACATGACATACTAAGCTAGGCGCTACCCGACCGGTTTGTATTTTAGGGAAAGGAGCATGCTACTTGACAAGTTAAAACAAAGTGAAACGATGTACCGCGATATCTAGTCTGGTGGAGTTGGAGCAGTATATATAAGCAGGGATCTTATAAACACAAGCGAAAATTGGAGCGTCTATTTGTTTTCATGCATATCAACATAAATTCTACATACCTACTAGTTCACTTGGAAAGTTACTATCCAATTCACCATAAAAACCAGAGCTACCGCGGAAAAGCTGAAGTTACCAGCAAACGAATAAGGGTGCACACACACGGGGATATGCTCATTTCATCACTAATTATAGCTATCCAAGCCGCTGGTTGATATGACATGCTCGGTATTTGGAATTTTACATACAGGTAGAAAATATAAGTGATTCCGTATACATGGTACCGTCAAGTGAATCGCACAGGTATATAATCCAATTTTTTTCTTATACACGCGCTGCTAATTACAACCATCATATACAGTTTCCAATACCTAATTAACAGTGTATAGATAATTAGATATGTGAACCGCACACAACAACACAGAAAATTGAATGAACTGCACTCGTCAAAATCAGGCGGCTCCAGGCCCTTCTCCATTCTCACCGTTGGCCGCGCCAGCCATGGTGCCCATGGCAGCACTGCTACTAGGTGATTCGTCACCGGTGATGGCGGGTGATCGACCGCCCAACTGCTCATTCACGGCAGAGTCTGCCGATCTCGGAGCATCGGCTGAGCCTGCTGCTGGCTGTGGCTCTTGTCTTGGAAGGGACCTTGGCTGCCGAATGGCGGCCGCGGCCTCCGCCATGGCAACCCCTGGTGGCTGTGGGGGAACCCAGTGGCGCTGGAACGGGCTTTCCTGTGCAACTGGTGCCGCTGCTGGTGCTGGAGCTGGTACTGGTACCGGTGCTGGAGCTGGTGCTGGTGCCGGTGCTGGAGCATCAATGGCGTTGCTGCCCCCGGAGTAGTACGGAGGAGAACCGTAGTAGCCCTCCCGAGTGCCAGGGTTCGATCTGTCATAGCCCATCTGCGGCTGGAACCCGTACCCAGCCCTCGGCACCCGCTGCTGCAAGTACAGAGCATCCAATTTAAGCGTAATTCTAGAGCCACTGTCCTGTTTTTGCTATCTTAAAGGATGATACAGTAGCTTACATCAACATAAGATCTTGGAAATGATCCCGATGTAGGTTCTGCAGGTAACGGCATGAACGGTTGCCTCCCTGTCCAAACATAACACAGGAGTGAACAAGTGCAAGGTAGGAGATATGGTGGTAGCAGCTCATGTTAGTTCCTTAGTTCTTACCTGAGTCAAAATCACCATTTGGCGTCGTTGTGTACATATTGGTTTGCTACAAACAGAAACGCTGGGTAAGACATAAGGACTGCAAAACTATGTAAGTACTGACGAACAGGAGGAATAACTACAAGTCTACAAATCATACCTGGGAAGTTCTCCATGAATTAGTAGTTGGCCCTGTTGGTACAATATACAATAAGAATGTGGTGAGACACAATACCAATAGATATTAAAATAACTCGTTAGAAACCCTACAACCTGCCAATCTAGTATTTTCTATGCAGAAGGTTCACATAAGCAAGGATATGGCCATATGGGTGAGAATAGTCAATTCAAAATTAACAGAATAATGTGCCCGTATAATGCATAAATATTCATTTCTAACCATTCCATGGTCCAGGTTGAGCATGCTCTTCCAACATATTGTACTGCGAAAACCGATTCTCCCTTGTATGATGTAATGTCTCGCTCAAGGATTTCAACACCTCTGCCTGAGAATCCAATGCTTCTGTTAACTTTACAAGTATCTTCTTATCTGTTAACAAGAGAAAACCACTAATATAATCAACCTCGAACAATAATGGTTATCCTAGAGCAAGAATATGCTAAATTATTAAGAAATGTTCTTAACCTTCTTCCTTTGAAGCCAGTAATTCTTGGTTTGTTTTAGCAATAGTAGAAAAGGCTGATGAGGAAGCTTCCATAGCCTCTTTAATTTCACCATAAAGCTTGGATTTCAGTTCGTTGTCCGCATTTTCATCTCCTTCAGAAACGACTCTACGGGTCCAAGATTTTAGCCTAGGCAGGAACAATTTCTGTGCAAAATACACACGCAAACAAAGTTAATCCCTCAATTCTTCCACTAAAATCATGACCATTTGCAGAAAACACAATATACCTTGATGACGACAACTGAACTGGCTCCAACTCCAAGGAAAATACCAGCACCAAGGAGCGTATGATACCAGCTAAATTGTGTCTGCGTTTGTGGGACAATATGACCAGTGGCGACAGAGACAGTTGGTGCTTGTGGCGACTGAACTGACGCGTAAGGCTGCACCCCGGCAGATTGATTTGGATTGCTTGCTGGAAGCAAAGAAAGCAAGGCAGCCTTTTAGCATATAAGTTAACAAAAATGTTACAGATTTCAGGACAGAACTTTGAAGCGTAGATATTAAATGTCATGCAAGGAAGACATTCTTCTATTTTGAATAGGCTAGCTGCCAGCAAGAGCAACTGTAGACTTATTCCGGATTTCCATGTGAGGGACCAGAATAGCATAAGGACTATATTTTCAGCAATAAAAATATCTTATAATTAAGTATTTAGTCATACTATTTGTTCTGAAGCTATCCTAGTAATTTTTCCGAAACAAAATGTGTGTCTGAACTAGATGAATGCCCCTTGAAGAAAATACCATTTAGATGCATTACCTAAATTACTTTTGTTCACATCATCAGATGATAAAAAGAGAGTAAGTTCAGTCAAAATTACATAGATACAAGATGCTGTGTGCAAGGCATAGATTGAACATAATGTAAAGAGATCCATCCAATTAGACAGCAAACAAATTAACAGAGGAGTAATACTGTAAACCATTACTTCATTAGCTCAACCATTCAGCATGTGGAGATACCTTGTTGCGAACCAACAGCCGCAGCATCCGTACTGCTTGTCGGTGGATCCTGCAAGACATCAAGCCAATCAGGAACACAACACTTGATTCTCTTCCTCATTTTCTCAGCTAAAACATCCGTGCGGAGGTGACCGGAAAATAGCAACTTACAGGAACCCGACGGAAGGCCTCGTCGATTTCCTCCTTCGTGAGCCCTTTCTTCTCCAGGAAAGAGTACCTGTAGGACACCGGTGAACCCTTCACCTTCGGATGCGCGAGGAAATTGACGGCGTTCTGCACGTAATCCTCCCGCACTGCTTGTGGGGCTTGGAGTACCAGATTTTCCGAGGATCCGCCTCCGCCGGAACCATCTGCGGCATTAGAAAAGTTAGAATATATATATACAGTTTCACTCTAAGAACAGTGCAGGTCTGACAAAAATTGATCTTTCAACATCAGCCCCAATTTGACAAAGCTGCTCGCGAACTTCAAAAGAGATTTGAGCTGGGATCGACCACCGCGAATCGTGGAACCCAGTTCGATTAGCATCAATCCGACGAGCCCAGAGGGTATCTAATCGCCCGCATGTGCTGATACAAACCCTCGCCTCTCGTTACCCACGAGATCCCCCACGCAGGGTGCTGCTTAATCAGCGAGGCGCGAGGAGGGTTCCCAGGCAGCTTGAGAAATCAGGAAGGTTTCGGCCCGGCGGGTTAGGAATCTGACCTTGCGGCGAGGAGCTGGGCGGCTGCGCGGCCATTGGTGTGGCTTCACGGCCGCATCAAGCGCGGGATCTCGCCGACGACGAGGACGACGACGGGCGGCGGCGGCGGCGGCGGCGGAAGTGGATAATAGCAGGACCGGGGAGAGTACGCGCGTCACGTATATTCACACGTGCTTTATCTTCAGATGAAAATATGGAGAGAAAAGAATACAGAAAAGAGCCCTATGCATATAAACAAACTTTTAATTTTGGCCGCTGCTACAAATCAGCCGGCTTATTTCGTGGAGAAATCAGTCGCCTTGCGCACCGTCCGATGAAAAGGGCCACAACCATTGGATTGGTTCTTTCACACAACGCACGCCACGCATGTGCACAGCCGGAAGTAGTAACTAGTAGTAACTGCCCCCGAACAGCAGTGCAACGCTGATTCATCGGAGCGCTGGTTGTCGCTCGCCATTACAACAACTGCGGCTAGTGAAGCTTCATCGCAACACCGACAGCCCAGATGATGCTTCATTGCCTCCCGTTGTCGGAGCACCGGCGACTGCTTGCAGCCCCGACGGCCCCGACCATGCTTCAATGGAGCCCGCCGTCCGAGCACTGGTCACTCCATACAACACCGACGGCCCGACAAATGCTTCATTGCATCCCGCCGTCAGAGCACCGGCGACTCCTTGCAGCACCGATGGCCCAAGGACAATACTTCATTGCAGCCCGCCGTCTAAGCACTGGCGAGTCCTTGCAACATCAACGGTCCCGACGATGCTTCATTGCAGCCCACCGGCGACTCCTTGCAGCACCGACGGCCCAAGGACAATGCTTCATTGCAGCCCGCCGTCTAAGCACTGGCGAGTCCTTGCAACATCAACGGTCCCGACGATGCTTCATTGCAGCCCACCGGCGAAGCTTCACTGCAGCGCCACCACCAGCATGACGGCGACACTGGGTGCTGGGACGAAGCATGGCGGCGACGGGATGCTGCGATGCAGCATGAGTGGGGCGCAACATCGCAACGTGGTGGTTGCTGCCATGGCCGCATGCCGTCCTTGGCCTGCAGCAGCGGTGGATGTTGCCAATGGCAAGGGATGCGCGGTGGTCGGCCATGGAGCAAGCATCTCTTCATATCAATGGTAGATGAGATAGATGAGAAAAGGGGAAAAGCGATGGAAAGAAAGACGGGTGGAAGGGGAGAAGATAAGGTTGGCTGGTTGACCCCACATGGCACGTGTCGCGTGGGAAAGGAGGTTTACACGAGGAGGAAATCAACCGGATGATTTTAAACGTTTTCCTTTATTTTTTTTTGGGGAGTCATATATGAACAACTTTTCAATAGGAAATTGGCTACAGTAGCAATTTGGCAACTATCCGTTCTAAAATGATTTTTTTTCTATGCAAGAACTATATGAAACAATTTCGTTCTATACAATTCGCTCTATCGGTGGCGACGCAGCAGGGTGCGACGAGACTAGAAGTAACAGCAAAGTTGTCCCAGAGTACTCTATCTAGGAGGAAGGTCCTTCATACTTGCTTGTAATCTACATGCACGGTGTCTAACGAAACACACAAGACAACTCGTAATGGAGATCAGATCCACTTAGCCGCGTGTCTTGCAGGTCATGCTCGACTTGTCGTGAAGCCATGGCATCGTAATCATTTTGCTCATGTGGCACATGACATGGTCGATCCACCCCGATTACCACGCCTCCTATTTCCATCGTGTGTTCATTTATCTCTTTAGCTTCTCTCACTCATGTGCTCTCTACCTACCTACTTGATGACCTAGACAAATGCTACTAACAAATTAAAACAAAGTGAAACCGCCCAACATATATGTCTGCTCCTATGAAAAGAGAGCGGCTTATATAAAGGGAGAAATCAATATTTACTCAGATGAAGGTTGGTGGAGAACTTATTAATCTACATGTGGTAAATTTTCTTAAGTTGTAGTGGGTATAATTTTCTTAACTAATGTAGATTTTACTATTCTTAAAGCTTGAACTGATGAAGTAAATTGGTAAGGTGCTACATGTTTCACCTTACAAGATACACATATGTAAGACTTACTAGCAAAAGAGCATGTGCGTTGCAACGTGAGAAGAAAATACCGCACGGCCCTAACCCAATAACCATGACTAAGACCCCAATAGGTCTTGCCGAGGCGTCTCTCTTGGTATAAGATGAGAAATCTGCTTTTTTTCATGCAAGATTATGCCAAGGCATACATGCATTGTTATCAATGTTTTTTTTCATCTCCAATTTGGCTTTGATGGGGTGTTCATTGCAATCCAAGTCAGTGTCGATACGAAAGAAAGATGGATTGTGCCCTATTGATTAGGGTTGCACCCTAAATACCATTTTAGAAATATTTGACAGGTAAAATAACATGATATTCATATTCTACACATTTTTCTAATCAAATTTCATATATAACATGTTAAAGTTGGAGTTAGGATTTAAAAGATTCGGGTACTTTTTAAAATTATTATTTGTTCTAGATGGATTGCGGGTTAATTATACAAACGGCAGGGGGTTTCTGCTAAAATGTCAAAGACGATTCGTTTCCATCACTTAATGGTAGAGTGCGGGTTATTTACCAGGAAGGGAGGGGTTTTTCTATAAAAATAGTAAAAAAGGCTTGTTTTCTCACTTAAATGTGGATAGCTGGTTAATTACCTAAAAATAGAGGGGGGTTTCTGTAAAAATACTGACATTAAATGGGCAGAAGCAATCCGTTCTTTATCAGTAGACCCACACATGTGCCGAACAAGCACTACACACATTAGGCCTCCTTTGGTTTGTAGGAATCTTGTAGGAATTTCATAGGATAGGATTTTCAAAAAAATTAAATCCTATGGAGCCCTTTGGTTTGTAGGAATGGATTCCTATTCCTATGTAGGATAGGGTTCAATCATTCACATTTCAAAGGGGAAAAACATTAGCCTAGACTCGGTGAAAAAATTTCTATCATATGCATCAAATGACATCTTTTTCTTTATAGGAATTGAGATGCATGTTATTTCACTTCCTATAATATTCCTATCATATGAACCAAAGAAGGCCTAATACGATCATTCTAGAGAAGTAAAATCAGGCGCAACCACCGATGGGCCATTATGTAAAAAACCAATGGATTAGCATGCAACCACTGTGGATGGACTCTCTTGATTGCCTAGATTAATTGTGGGAAGAGAATAGCAAAGTATACTTTTCCCCCAAATGAGGCTAATGCGTTGAAATCCAACACCCCCTCCTTTATTTCTCTCTGTCGCGAGGAACCTTAGCTATATTCCTCTCTTCTTCTGGCGGCGATTCGTTTTCGTCCTGGATGTGCGCAGCTCTTCGTCGGCATAGATGTCGCGGCCGCCGTCCTCTATCTCTTCAAGGAGCCACATCACCTCGTCGCGGCAAAATTTTGTTTGTTGACCCTTTTCTGATATCTATTCGAGATCTGGCCCTAGTTTGAAAAAAAAAATCAAGATCTGACACTTTTGCTACCGACAGGGTTCATGACGGTAGGGTGTAACAGCCTACCACTAGGGACCTTGGCGGTAGGAAATATCCCTACCGCCAAACATACTGGCGGTAGACTGTACAACCCTAACGCCAAGGTGCTTGGCGGTAGGCACGAGCACGCGCTGTGTTCAACATTTAGAAGAATTTTGCGGTAGGGCATGCAACCTTACCGCCAGGGACCTTGGCGGTAGGCTGTTAGACCCTACCGCCATGGACCTTAACGGTAGTAAAAGGGCCAGATCTTGAAATTTTATCAAACTAGGGTCAGATCTCGAATAGATATTAGAAAAAGGTCAAAACACGGAATTTAGCCCCTCGTCGCTGACCTCGCCGTCGCAGTCACATTCGCCTGTGCCATACCAGGAGTGGTCGCTCCAGTATGCACCAGAGATTCCGTGCCACTGCAACGTGAAGGCATCGTGCTGGATTTCCCGGACCCTTGCGAATCCAGGGTGCCGGTACTACAATTTCTCAAAAACGAAGGTAAAATATCGGTTTTTCCGGACTCTACTCATATTCTGTATTTGAGTTCACACGGCGCGTAGTGGACTGATGCTTGTTGTTGTTCATCACACATGTGTGTGCTACAGGATGTTGATTGCCATTTTTTTAAGTGGCAGGATGATCCTTACACTGAGTTCATCACACATCTGCTAGGTGATTCACGTCATGCTGTGATCCGTCTGATTTGCTATTTTTGAGCTCGGTATTTACAAAAATTCAAAAAATATATTAAAAAGTTTTAAAATAATTTGGAAAATCTGACCAGGCAGATCAAGAAATTGGGCCGAGGTGAGGAATCTGACCTTGTGGCGAGGAGCTGGGCGGCTGCGTGGCCATCGGGGGAGTTCACGGCCGCATCAACCACGGGATAATAGCAGGGCCGGAGAGAGTACGCGCGTCACATATATTCACACGTGCTTTTATCTTCAGATGAAAATATGAACAGAAAAGAATACAGAAAAGAACTCTATGCATTTCTTGAAATAACTTTCCAAAGGGAAACTGACAAGAGGTTAATCTGTTCTATAATAATTTATTTATTTGCATCTTACCGATGGAGGTTATTATTGATTTACGCCATTAACTAACCTGTAAGAACTATATGGTACATCTTTGTGCAGGTTCCCTCGAATACAATGTGTGACGAAACTAAAGGTTACGTCAAAAACTCGATCAAGCTCCCTCTCTGATAGGAAAGGACAACCGTGCTTGCTTGTAATCCACGTGCATGGTGCCTAATGAAACACACAAGATACTTGTAATGCTAGCGGTTTCGAGCACTACAACCGTGGTTTCTTCAAGTCCTGCTCGACTTGGGACGAAGGCCTGACACCATAATCATTTCAATCCCGTGTCAGTTGTCAAGGTCGCTCCACCCCAATTACCGACGCCTCATATTTCCATCGTTTGTTCATTTATCTTTTTAGCTTCTTTCATGTGCATGCCCCTCTATTGTTTATATGACTACGGCCTATTTGATGACTCGGCTAATGTTACCAACAAGTTAAAACAAAGTGAAGGCGTGACATATCTATCTACTCCTATGGAAAGAGAGTGGCTTATATAAAGGGGGAAATCAATATTTGAGCAGGTGAAAGTTGGTGGAGAACTTATTTGTCTACATGTGATAAATTTTCTTGAGTTGCGGAATAGGTATACTTAACTAAGGCTAGTCATAGTGGGAGTAACTTAAATAGTAACATAGCACACTTCAAGAAAATTTTGCTTATGTGACACGTAGTTAATGAGGAGAGAGGTGCTTAGAGTAACATAATATGTTACTGTAACATAGCGCTTTCCGAGAAAAGATGAGTCTACAAGCTAATAAATGAATCCACCTATGACACTACTATTATATTACTTTGCACTATGGAAGTAGTAACTTAGACCAGTGTCGTATGCATGACACTAGTATAAGTTACTCCCCACTATGACCAGCCAATATAGAGTTCACACATCTTAAAGCTTGAATTGATGAAGTAATTGTTATTTATTTATTTTTTCCGTTGATGAAGTAATTGCTAAGGTGCTACATGTTTCACCTTATACAAGATACATAGGTGTAAGACTTACAGAAGAATAATCAGCCCCACACATGTGCCAAACAAGAAGTACACATATTTATATGATTATTCTAGAGAACTAAAACTGGGCACGTCCATGGATGGGGCCGATCCCTAGCAACCTACTAGACTAGCATGCAACCATTAGATGAACTCTCTAGATTGTTTGGATTATGTAACACCCCGGATGTAACCTACCTTAATTGTATTTCAACTCTTGCCTTTTTTGGCACTAAGTTATTTTATTTTCTCGTTGTTGGGTTTTTGTCTTTGTGTGTTTTGTCTTTGTCTTGCATCTCATATCATTTTATCATGTGCATTACATTTGCATATGTGTTCGTCTCATGCATCCGAGCTTTTCCCCCGTTGTCCGTTTTGCATTCCGGCGCTCCTATGTCACCCGGTGTCCCTTTCTACCTCTTTTCGTGTGCGGGTGTTAAATGTTTTCGGATTAGACCGAGACTTTTCATGCGGCCTTGGTTTACTACCGGTAGACCGCCTGTCAAGTTTCGTACCATTTGGACTTCGTTTGATACTCCAACGGTCAACCGAGGGACCGAAAGGCCTCGTGTGTGTTGCAGCCCAACATCCTTCCAAAGTGGCCCAAAACCCACCTAAACCCCTTCCATCACCTAGACCGTTCGATCATGATCGCGTGGCCGCAAACTGCACCTCATTTGGAGCTTCCTAACTCCTCCTACCTCTATAAATAGGTCACCCTCTCGAAATCCCGGGTCTCCTCTCCCCCTAACCCTAAAATTCCTCGCGCCGCCGCCGGACACCGCCCAGCTCCAATAGACGAGCGCCACGTGGCAGCTCCTGTCTCCGCCGCCGTCGAAGCCCGCCGGGCCCGAGGCCGGCCCTCCTCGCCGCGCAACCGGGCCGCGCCCCCGCGCCCGACGCCGCCGCCTGCCTCCCTCGCGTGCCGCCCGAGCTCGCCGGCTCTGCCGCG
>NC_041384.1:14490953-14521150 GCF_002162155.2 Triticum dicoccoides | reverse complement strand
CTCCGGCGCCACCCCGCGCCACCGCGCCTCGCCGGACCTTCGCCGCGCCTCCTCCTCGGCGCCCTCGTCCTCTCCGGCGGCTCCAAGTCCAACTCCGGTGCCAACGAACCTCGCGAGGCGTGATGAACAGTGATTTCGGCGAGATCTAGATCCAGATCCAAATTTTCGGTTGACTTTTTCCCTCCTAACCCTAGGTTTTTTTGCATACTTTGACATGTCATAATTTCCTCACCGTGCCTCCGATTCGTGCGTGTAGCATATCAAAATGTTCGTCTCGACGAGTACATCATTTCATCTCATTGAATCATTTTCATTTGAGCTCATCTTGATGCCCGAAATGCTATTGGAAGAGGGCTATGTGAGGATAGTTTCAGATCTGTTTCAGCAAATGCATTTTTGTCATTTTTGCCATGATTAATGTGTGCATGCTATGATCCTGAGGTCTACATGTGTTTTGAAGAATGCCATGCCATCTTTACAGGGGTGTATGCCATGTATTTTTGTGATCTTTGTGGTTACTAGCACAAGCTTGCAAAGTAGCTTACTCATTGATGCTGATTTCAGGGACTTAGAATTTCACTAAGTCCTTGCCCTGTCATTATTTTTATGCCATATGTTCATGTTGTTTCCTAGTGATCCGTGCCTCTTTTCAGCATGATGAGTAAGGATGTTTTGTAGATAATGTTGTGCTCTATCCATCCATGTCTTTGTTTGCAATTATGAAGCACCCTAGCTTGAGTCAATCGAGCTCTACTTTTACTATAAAATGTACCTGGCAGATTGTTAACATGTTTAGCAATTTTGCCGAGGATGTTGTTCTTGATCCGTGCATACTATGTTGTTGTTCTTGCCATGTCTAGCTTCTATGCCATGTCTATTTGCTGGGTGTATGCTTAGTTTGTCATGCAATGCCTCGTAGTGAGTGCATCGAGCTCGTAAACATGCCTACTCGTTATCTGTTTTGCATGCTCCAGTTTTTTCACTAAGTCTGTATCTGTTTATGTTTTTGCTATGTTCACATGCTTGCAATTGTATTTTCTGATCCCTTTTGGCTCATGGTCCCTAAGGAACTTTTGTTATATGCTTTGAGTAGCTTCATGCCATGCCTTGCTTTGCCATGATATGTTCCTGTAGCATCTAGTTATCATGCTCTAAACATTGCTTCATGTTGATCAATTCCTGACTTGCTGTTAATTTCACTAAGTCTGAAACCTGTTATCTTTTGCACTTTTGCTATGCTTGTTTGAACCTGCTATTGAGTGAATTAGCCGTAGCTCATTGTTCATTTTTTGTCAAGCATTATGAGTGGATCCCTGCCATGTATTTTGTTGTCATGTTGGAGTGCTGTAGCATGTTGTTCTTGTTGCATTTAGATGGCTACTTGTTGTTAATCGCAGACCGGTGCCATATTTGTTTTGCTTGCCATTTCCAAACCGTGCATCCGATTTCGGTGATCTTTATATCAATTTCGACCGAAATCACCTCCCTTTCCAGTGGCACTCTTGGTTTTTCAAATTGAGGCCAGGTTCAATCATTCCTTTCCAAATCATGCATATGCATCATATGTCGCACCCCGCATATCATACCATGTTTGCATCATGTTGCTTGAGCATTGCACGTGGTTGATTGTGTTCCTTTTGCTTGTTGTTCTTGCTTGGGTAGAGCCGGGAGACGAGTACGTGAACGAGGAGCCCGTTGAGTACGCTTTCGAGGATCAAGGCAACTCTGAGAACTTTGCAGGCAAGATGAGCATACCCTCGAAATCACTTCTATCTTTGCTTGCTAGATGCTCGATCTTTTGCTATGCCTATGCTATGATACCTACCACTTGCTTATCATGCCTCCCAAATTGCCATGTCAAACCTCTAACCCAGCTTGTCCTAGCAAATCGTTATTTGGCTATGTTACCGCTTTGCTCAGCCCCTCTTATAGCGTTGCTAGTTGCAGGTGAAGATTGGAGATCGTTCCTTGTTGGAACTTGTTTATTGTTGGGATATCACCATATTATCTTGTTTATCTTAATGCACCTATATACTTGGTAAAGGGTGGAAGGCTCGGCATTGTGCCTGGTGTTTTGTTCCACTCTTGCCGCCCTAGTTTCCGTCATATGGGTGTTATGTTCCCGGATTTTGCGTTCCTTACACGGTTGGGTTATAATGGGAACCGCTTGACAGTTCGCCTTGAATAAAACTCCTCCAGCAATGCCCAACCTTGGTTTTACCATTCGCCACCTAGCCTCTTTTTCCCTTGGGTTTCCAGAGCCCAAGGGTCATCTTTATTAAACCCTCCGGGCCAGTGCTCCTTTGAGTGTTGGTCCGAAATGGGCAGCCTGCAGGGCCACCTCGGGGAAACTCAAGGGCTGGTTTTACTCGTAGCTTGACCTATCTGAGTGTGCCCTGAGAACGAGATATGTGCATCTCCTATCGGGATTTGTCGGCATATTCGGGTGGTGTTGCTGGACTTGTTTTACCATTGTCGAGGATGTCTTGTAACCGGGATGCGGAGTCTGATCGGAATGTCTTGGGAGAAGGAATATCCTTCGTTGACCGTGAGAGCTTGTGATGGGCTAAGTTGGGACTCCCCTGCAGGGATTTGAACTTTTGAAAGCCGTGCCCGCGGTTATGGGCAGATGGGAATTTGTTAATGTCCAGTTGTAGATAACATGAAACTTAACTTAATTAAAATGCACCAACCGCGTGTGTAACCGTGATGGTCTCTTCTCGGCGGAGTCCAGGAAGTGAACACAGTGTTGGAGTAATATTTGACGTAGGTTGTTCTAGGATCACTTTTTGATCATAGTTGTTCGATCGTGCTTTTGCCTTCTCTTCTCGCTCTCATTTGCGTATGTTAGCCACCATATATGCTAGTCGCTTGCTGCAGCTTCACATCATACCTTTACCTTACCTATAAGCTTAAATAGTCTTGATCGCAAGGGTGTGAGATTGCTGAGTCCCCGTGACTCACAGTTTACTTCCAAAACCAGATACAGGGACCGATGATACCGCTCCAGATGATATGACCGAGCTCAAGTGGGAGTTCGATGAAGACTCTCGTTGTTACTATGTGTCTTTCCCAGACGATCAGTAGTGGTGCCCAGTTGGGACGATCAGGGACTATGTTGCATTTGGGGTTTATCTTCATTTTGGTTCCGTAGTCGGACCTTGAGTGTATTTGGATGCATGTAATGTTATTTATGTATTTGTGTGACATGGCGAGTGTAAGCTAACTATGTATCCTTTCCCCTTTATTTATTTACATGGGATGTTGTGAAGATTATCTCACTTGCGACATTGCTTTCAATGCAGTTATGCCTCTAAGTCGTGCTTCGACACGTGGGAGATATAGCCGCATCGAGGGTGTTACAAGTTGGTATTAGAGCCTTCCCCGACCTTAGGAGCCCCCTGCTTGATCGAATCGTTGGCGTTGTTGAGTCTAGAAATATGTTTTGAGTCATTTACGATTATATATATCGGAGAGTAGGATTTCTTTTTACTCCTCAGTCTCTTCGTCGCTCTGGTGAGGCATCCTGACGTAGAGTTTTGACTCTTCTCTTCTCAAATTTCACTAATTTTTTTAGGATCACGAGGGTATCTTGGAATTGTTCTGATGGTTTTGTGACGAGAACATTGTTCTTGGTGCCTCCTGACATTTAGGGGTTGTGGCAGTGTCCCGGGGAGTTGAGCTCCGAGGTGTTGTCGTCACAATTTTATCGTTGAGATTCTGGAATACCTGAGTTTCACCGACATCGAAAATCTCTTTTATACAGTTGCTGGTGAGATAACCTCGACGCCACCCAGTACTGGGGCGGGAGTTCGGGAGTATTGCCATAACTCGTATAACGGATGCTTTTCGAAGGTTGAGGTAAATGATTTCCGAAGGTCTCTTGGTTATGTGTTGAAGGATGGATACAGCTGGATGTAGGTTTTGCTAGCTTTGGGTGAGATATTATGCTTCCCTTGTATCCTCAACACCTGATTGCATAACCGGAAAGGTTCGAGAGTTTCATAGGTGGGAATTCTTGTAGCTCTAGTTCTTCTTCCGCGGATATTTGGTTGGGATTGGGTAATCCTCACCAAGTATTTGTTCATGCCCGTACCTTGTTGTTTTATTCTTCTACCTCTATCTAAGTGGCTTCTCAATTTATGGATATGTGACCATTTCGATTGGAATGCATTCGTTCATTTTGTTCGGATGTGAAGACTATATGTTGCAATTTCTATCCGTTGGATTCAGCTTCAATATTTGTCTGTCAAGATGCTAACGGATGTCACCCTCTTCAGGATGGCTCCTGCTAAGGGTCAGCATCAGAATCAGGATCCGCCACCACCACCTCCACCTCCGGAGGCATGGCAAGCTGTGATGGCTGCTACCAATGCAAACACGTAGCTGATCATGCAAATTTTGCAAGAGCGCAACCAAGGGAACCAAGGCCATGGCAACAATCAGAATCAATTTGCTACACTCAACCAGTTCCTTGCTAACCAGCCAAAGACCTTCAACAACTGTGTCGAGGCCTCAGACGCTGATGATTGGCTCGTGGATATCTGCAAGCATTTCGAGTGCAGTAACGTCATGCCTGAGGATTTTGTCAAGTTTGCCTCCTTCCAACTCAAAGACCAAGCTGCAGAATGGTTTCAGCAATACAAAGATTCCAGACGAGGCCGTGTGATTACCTGGGATGAATTCCGTCAAGACTTCAAATCTCATCACATTCCTCAGAGTGTTGTTGAAAGCAAGCGTGAGGAATTCCGCAACCTGAAGCAAGGCATCTTGTCTGTTTACCAGTATAACATTATATTCCAGAGGCTCGCTCGTTTCGCCAAGCAAGATGTCCCTGACGAGAAGAGCATGATTTATTAGTTCAGGGGTGGCCTCAGAGAAGATCTCCAACTAGCTCTCGTCCTTTTTGAGCCGAAGAAGTACGATGAGTTCTACAATATGGCAATGAAGTAAGAGACTGCTCAACTCAAGTGTGATGCTTCCAAGAAGCGATTCAGAGATGCTACTCCTTCTTCCTCAACTCAAGTGGCTAAGCAGCAAAAGTATTGGCTTCCTCCTCCTCCGTTCCGTCAGCCTTATCAGCAGAAGAGCAAAGGTGGCAATGGATCTTCCTACCCACCCAACCTAGGCTTTCAGAACAAGACTTCGTTTCAAGCTCCAATATCAAGTGCTCCGTATCACCGTCCGCTTTCAGAGGTCACGTGCAACAAGTGCCAACAGAAGGGTCACTATGCCAATAAATGCTTCAATCAGAGGCGTCTTCCTCCTCCTCCTCCTGTGAGATCTGCTAGCAATGCAGTGCTCAAGCATAACCCCAAGCACGCGAAGGTCAACTTGTTGAATGCAGCTCAGACAGATGACTCGTCAGATGTGATCATGGGTAACCTTCCTGTTAACGATGTTCCTGCAAAAGTACTTTTTGATACTGGTGCATCGCATTGTTTCATGTCAAAGCCATTTTTTGCCAGGAATGAATTCATTTCTTCTCATTTGGGCAAATCAATGGATATCGTTTCTCCCGGTAAACATTTGAGTGCCAGTTTGGAGGTTCCAGATGTTACTATCACATTGGGCGACTATAAGTTTATTTCTTCCCCAATGGTCCTTGGTAACTCGGATATCGATCTTATTCTTGGAATGGACTGGCTTTCTAAGCACAAGGCTCAGCTTGATTGTGCTACCAGGCAGATTCAATTGACTCATTCGTCTGAGGATGTAATTTTCTTTGCCGCAAGGGATGATACCATCCGACTGTTTTCTCTCAACGAGAAGGGCGAGCTGGATGCCATCTCTCAAATTCCAGTCGTTTTCGAATATCAAGACGTCTTTCCAGAAGAGCTTCCAGGAATGCCTCCGCACCGGCCAGTTGAATTCGTCATCGATCTTGAGCCTGGCACGGAACCTGTTTGCAAACGTCCTTACAAGCTTGGACCTAAAGAGTTGAAGGAGCTGAAGAAGCAACTTGATATTCAAGAGCGAATGGGTCTCATTCGACCTAGTTCTTCTCCATGGGGTTGTGGAGTTCTTTTTGTGAAGAAGAAGGATGGAACGGACCGACTCTGTGTCGACTACCGTCCATTGAACAAGAAGACTATAAAGAACAAGTACCCACTTCCCAACATCAATGAGCTGTTTGAACAACTCAAAGGTGCTCAAGTATTCTCCAAGCTTGATCTCCGTATGGGCTATCATCAGATTCGCATTCGTGAGCACGATATCCCCAAGACAGCATTCAGAACAAGCTATGGTTCATATGAATACACTGTCATGTCTTTCGGCCTCGTCAACGCTCCTCCGACATTCTCTCGCATGATGAACTTCATCTTCAACGCCTACACAAATGACTTCGTCTTGGTCTACCTCGATGACATTTTGGTCTTTTCCAAGAAAAAGGAGGATCATGCCAAGCACTTGCGTTTGGTGCTGGATAAACTCAGAGAACATCAGTTCTATGCCAAGTTTTCAAAGTGCGAGTTTTGGCTCGATGAGGTTCTCTACCTTGGGCATATCATTTCTACCAAGGGCATTGCTGTGAATCCTGAGAAGGTGTCTGCAATTGTGAATTGGGAACCACCTCAGAATGTGAAGTAACTCCACACCTTCCTTGGTCTCACAAGCTATTGTCGAAGGTTCGTTGAGAACTTCTCTAAGATCGCGAAGCCTCTTTCCAACCTTCTCCAGAAGCATGTGAAGTACGTCTGGTCTCCTGAATGTGACATCGCTTTCAACACTCTGAAAGAGAAGTTAGTCACTGCTCCAGTTCCGACTCCTCCTGATGAATCCAAACCATTCGAGGTCTTCTGTGATGCTTCCCTTCAAGGTCTTGGTGCAGTGTTGATGCAAGAGAAGAAAGTTGTGGCCTATACCTCTCGCCAGTTGAAGCCCAATGAAAAGAACTATCCCACTCACGACCTCGAGTTGGTGGTAGTTGTGCATGCTCTTTTAACTTGGAGACATCTCTTATTGGGACGAAAAGTGGACATCTTCACTGAGCACAAGAGTCTCAAGTACATCTTCACTCAGCCTAATCTCAACCTCAGGCAGACTCGTTGGGTCGAAATGATTCAAGAGTATAATCCGAGTATTGAATATACTCCAGGCAAGGCCAATGTAATTGCTGACGCATTGAGCAGGAAGGCTTACTGCAACAGTTTGATTCTCAAGCCTTACCAACCCGAGCTTTGTGAAGCTTTCCACAAACTCAATCTGCAAGTTGTTCCTCAAGGATTTCTGGTCAACCTCCAAGTCTCTCCTACTTTGGAAGATAAGATTCGCGAGGCTCAACTTCTTGATGCTATGGTGAAGAAGGTGAAGATTTGGATTGCCAAGAGTCAACCCAAGTACAAGTGCTATCGTCTTGATGACAAGGATACTCTATTCTTCGAGGATCACATTGTTGTGCCTAAAGGTGATCTTCGTAAAGTCATTATGAACGAGGCTCACAATTCACTCCTCTCTATCCACCCTGGAAGTACAAAGATGTACCAGGACCTCAAGCAGTCGTATTGGTGGACTCGAATGAAGCGTGAGATTGCTTAGTTCGTGAATGAATGTGATGTCCGCAGAAGAGTGAAAGCAGAACATCAACGACCAGCTGGTCTCCTTCAACCTCTTGCCATTCCAGAATGGAAGTTTGAACATATTGAGATGGACTTCGTGACTGGATTTCCAAAGTCCAAGCGTGTCAATGATTCTATCTTCGTTGTCATCGACAAACTCACTAAAGTGGCTCATTTCCTTCCTATCAAAGAATCTATCACAGCAACTCAATTGGCAGAGCTATATACCTCCCGAATTGTCTCTCTGCACGGCATTCCACAGTTGATATCTTCAGATCGTGGCAGCATCTTCACCTCCAAGTTCTGGGATTCTTTTCAGAAGGCCATGGGCACCAACATCCGTTTCAGCACAGCTTTTCATCCTCAAACTAGTGGCCAAGTCGAGCGAGTCAATCAAATTCTCGAAGATATGCTCAGGGCTTGCGTCATCTCTTTCGGTATGAAGTGGGAAGATTGTCTTCCATATGCTGAGTTCTCCTACAACAACAGCTTCCAAGCGAGTTCGGGCAAGGCCCCATTTGAAATTCTCTATGGCAGGAAGTGCCGTACTCCTCTTAACTGGTCAGAGACTGGTGAACGTCAACTTCTTGGCAATGACTTGATCACAGAGGCAGAAGAGATGTGCAAAGTCATTCGTGACAATCTCAAAGCCACGCAATCGCGCCAGAAGAGTTACTATGATAGCAAGCATCGTGACTTGGTTTTCGAGATCGGAGACCATGTTTACCTCTGCGTCTCTCCAATGAAAGGTACTCGTCGCTTCAGTATCAAAGGGAAGCTTGCCCCTAGATACGTGGGTCCTTTCAAGATCGTCAGCAAGAGAGGCGATCTCGCCTATCAACTTGAGCTTCGCTCCAACTTTGCAAACGTGCACGACGTGTTTCACGTGTCTCAACTCCGCAAGTGCTTCAAGACTCCTGACCGCACCGTCAACTTCGAAGACATTGATCTCCAAGAAGACCTGTCTTATCATGAGCACCCAGTCGCTATTCTTGAAGAAACTGATTGCAAGACTCGCAACAAGTCTATCAAATTCCTGAAAGTCAAGTGGTCACATCATTCCGACCGTGAAGCCACCTGGGAATGCGAGGATCACCTCCGTTATGAGTACCCAGAGTTTTTCCAGTCCTAGATCTCGGGACGAGATCCTTTCGTAGTGGTGGAGTGTTGTAACACCCCGGATGTAACCTACCTTAATTGTATTCCAACTCTTGCCTTTTTCGGCACTAAGTTATTTTATTTCCGCGTTGTTGGGTTTTTGTCTCCGTGTGTTTTGTCTTTGTCTTGCATCTCATATCATGTCATCATGTGCATTGCATTTGCATACGTGTTCGTCTCATGCATCAGAGCTTTTTCCCCGTTGTCCGTTTTGCATTCCGGCGCTCCTATGTCACCCGGTGTCCCTTTCTACCTCTTTTCATGTGCGGGTGTTAAACGTTTTTGGATTGGACCGAGACTTGTCATGCGGCCTTGGTTTACTACCGGTAGACCGCCTGTCAAGTTTCGTACCATTTGGACTTCGTTTGATACTCCAACGGTCAACCGAGGGACCGAAAAGGCCTCGTGTGTGTTGCAGCCCAACACCCTTCCAAAGTGGCCAAAAACCCACATAAACCTCTTCCATCACCTAGACCGTTCGATCATGATTGCGTGGCCGCAAACCGCACCTCATTTGGAGCTTCCTAGCTCCTCCTACCTCTATAAATAGGTCACCCTCTCGAAATCCCGGGTCTCCTCTCCTCCTAACCCTAAAATTCCTCACGCCGTCGCCGGACATGTCCGCCTCCGCGCCGGACACCACCCCGCTCCAATAGACGAGTGCCACGTGGCAGCTCCTGTCCCCGCTGCCGCCGAAGCCCGCCGGGCCCGAGGCCGGCCCTCCTCGCCGCGCAACCGGGCCGCGCCCCCGCGCCCGACGCCGATGCCTGCCTCCCTCGCGCGCCGCCCGAGCTCGCCGGCTCCGCCGCGCCTCCTCTCGCGCCGGCCGGCGACCTCAGCTCGCCGCCGCCGTTCCGTCGCTCCGGCGCCGCCCCGCGCCACCGCGCCTCACCGGACCTTCGCCGCGCCTCCTCCTCGGTGCCCTCATCCTCTCGAGCGGCTCCAAGTCCAACTTCGGCGCCGACGAACCTCGCGAGGCGTGATGAACAATGATTCCGGCGAGATCTAGATCTAGATCCAAATTCTCGGTTGACTTTTCCCTCCTAACCCTAGGTTTTTTTGCATACTTTGACATGTCACAATTTTCTCAACGTGGCTCCGATTCGTGCGTGTAGCATATCAAAATGTTCGTCTCGACGAGTACATCATTTCATCTCATTGCATCATTTTCATTTGAGCTCATCTTGATGCCCGAAATGCTATTGGAAGAGGGCTATGTGAGGATAGTTTCAGATCTGTTTCATCAAATGCACTTTTGTCATTTTTGCCATGATTAATGTGTGCATGCTATGATCCTGAGGTCTACATGTGTTTTGAAGAATGCCATGCCATCTTTACAGGAGTGTATGCCATGTATTTTTGTGATCTTTGTGGTTACTAGCACAAGCTTGCAAAGTAGCTTACTCATTGATGCTGATTTCAGGGACTTAGAATTTCACTAAGTCCTTGCCCTGTCATTATTTTTATGCCATATGTTCATGTTGTTTCCTAGTGATCCGTACCTCTTTTCAGCATGATGAGTAAGGATGTTTTGTAGATAATGTTGTGCTCTATCCATCCATGTCTTTTTTTGCAATGATGGAGCACCCTAGCTTGAGTCAATCGAGCTCTACTTTTACTATAAAATATTCCTCGCAGATTGTTAACATGTTTAGCAATTTTGCCAAGGATGTTGTTGTTGATCCGTGCATACTATGTTGTTGTTCTTGCCATGTCTAGCTTCTATGCCATGTCTATTTGCTGGGTGTATGCTTAGTTTGTCATGCAATGCCTCGTAGTGAGTGCATCGAGATTGTAAACATGCCTACTCATTATCTGTTTTGCATGCTCCAGTTTTTTCACTAAGTCTGAATCTGTTTATGTTTTTGATATGGTCACATGCTTGCAATTGTATTTTCTGATCCCTTTTGGCTCATGGTCACTAAGGGACTTTTGTTATATGCTTTGAGTAGCTTCATGCCATGCCTTGCTTTGCCGTGATATGTTCCTGTAGCATCTAGTTATCATGCTCTAAACATTGCTTCCTGTTGATAAATTCCTGACTTGCTGTTAATTTCACTAAGTCTGAAACCTGTTATGTTTTGCACTTTTGCCATGCTTGTTTGAACGTGCTATTGAGTGAACTAGCCGTAGCTCAGTGTTCGGCTTTTGACAAGCATTATGAGTGGATCCCTGCCATGTATTTTATTGTCATGTTGGAGCTGTAGCATGTTGTTCTTGTTGCATTTAGATGGCTACTTGCTGTTAATCGCAGACCGGTGCCATATTTGTTTTGCTTGCCATTTCCAAACCGTGCATCCGATTCCGATGATCTTTATATCCATTTCGACCGAAATCACCTCACCTTTTCAGTGGCACTCTTTATTTTCCAAGTTGAGGCCAGGTTCAATCATTCCTTTCCAAATCACGCATATGCATCACATGTCGCATCCCGCATATCATACCATGTTTGCATCATGTTGCTTGAGCATTGCATGTGGTTGATTGTGTTCCTTTTGCTTGTTGTTTTTGCTTGGGTAGAGCCGGGAGACGAGTACGTGAACGAGGAGCCCATTGAGTACGCTTTCGAGGATCAAGGCAACTCTGAGAACTTTGCAGGCAAGATGAGCATACCCTCGAAATCACTTCTATCTTTGCTTGCTAGATGCTCGCTCTTTTGCTATGCCTATGCTACGATACCTACCACTTGCTTATCATGCCTCCCAAATTGCCATGTCAAACCTCTAACCCACGTTGTCCTAGCAAACCGTTGTTTGGCTATGTTACCGATTTGCTCAGCCCCTTTTATAGCGTTGCTAGTTGCAGGTGAAGATTGGAGATCGTTCCTTGTTGGAACTTGTTTATTGTTGGGATATCACCATATTATCTTGTTTATCTTAATTCACCTATATACTTGGTAAAGGGTGGAAGGCTCGGCCTAATACCTGGTGTTTTGTTCCACTCTTGCCGCCCTAGTTTCCGTCATATCGGTGTTATGTTCTCGGATTTTGTGTTCCTTACATGGTTGTGTTATAATGGGAACCCCTTGACAGTTCGCCTTGAATAAAACTCCTCCAGCAATGCCCAACCTTGGTTTTACCATTCGCCACCTAGCCTCTTTTTCCCTTGGGTTTCCGGAGCCCAAGGGTCATCTTTATTAAACCCCCCCGGGCTAGTGCTCCTCTGAGTGTTTTTCCGAAATGGGCAGCCTGCGGGGCCACCTCGGGGAAACTCAAGGGCTGGTTTTACTCGTAGCTTGACCTATCTGAGTGTGCCCTGAGTACGAGATATGTGCAGCTCCTATCGGGATTTGTCGGCACATTTGGGCGGTGTTGCTGGACTTGTTTTACCATTGTCGAGGATGTCTTGTAAGTGGGATGCCGAGTCTGACCGGAATTTCTTAGGAGAGGTAATATCCTTCGTTGACCGTGAGAGCTTTTGATGGGCTAAGTTGGGACTCCCCGGCAGGGAGTTAAACTTTCAAAAGCCGTGCCCGCGTTATGGGCAGATGGGAATTTGTTAATGTCCGGTTGTAGATAACATGAAACTTAACTTAATTAAAATGCACCAACTGCGTGTGTAACCGTGATGGTCTCTTCTTGGCGGAGTCCGGGAAGTGAACACGGTGTTGGAGTAATGTTTGACGTGGGTTTTTCTAGGATCACTTCTTGATCATAGTTGTTCGACCGTGCTTTTGCCTTCTCTTCTCGCTCTCATTTGCGTATGTTAGCCACCATATATGCTAGTCGCTTGCTGCAGCTCCACATCATACCTTATCTTACCTATAAGCTTAAATAGTCTTGACCGCGAAGGTGTGAGATTGCTGAGTCCCCGTGACTCACAGTTTACTTCCAAAATCAGATGCAGGGACCGATTATACCGCTCCAGATGATATGACCGAGCTCAAGTGGGAGTTCGATGAAGACTCTCGTCGTTACTACGTGTCTTTCCCAGATGATCAGTAGTGGTGCCCAGTTGGGACGATCGGGGACTATGTTGCATTTGGGGTTTATCTTCATTTTGGTTCCGTAGTCGGACCTTGAGTGTATTTGGATGCATGTAATGTTATTCATGTATTTGTGTGACGTGGCGAGTAAGCCAACTATGTATCCTTTCTCCTTTATTTATTTACATGGGATGTTGTGAAGATTACTTCACTTGCGACATTGCTTTCAAATCGGTTATGCCTCTAAGTCGTGCTTCGACACGTGGGAGATATAGCCGCATCGAGGGCGCTACAGATTAGTGGTGTGAATGTGTGTCCGCTCTCTTCTTTGCTTTCATCTGAAGCTCCCGACAATTATTTGTTTTAGAAAAATGCTGCTCTTCAAAATCATTTAAGGACATAACTGCAATCCTAGTGATTAAAATTTCAATTCCATTTATTCATGTTCCACGAGAAACCAAACCACACACACACACACAACACACATCCAATTTTCAAGATAATGAATCATCGGGTTGCATGTGAAGCGGATCGAACTGACAAAAACTTTCAATAATGTCGAACTGGAAATCATCTAGTCGGAAGATATGAAGGGTGTAAAATTATCAAGCAAAAAATAAAATAAAAACTATATTGAATGGCTCCTGCCACTGCATGGCCCGACAAAGGCACCAGCAAGGGATAGGGGCTCCGTATGATCAAGCACAAGTCTCGCACAATTCCGAGAACCAACTTCATCAAGTCGGTACTCTGATGCATTCGGTGATTTAGGTTTGCTCCTATAGATGCATTAGAAGATTTAGGTTAGTTTAAGAGAATGTTAAAAAACTTGTTATTGCCTAGAATCTTTAGTGCAGCAGGAATTCCTCCTGACCATATCAAGTTTGTGTATACATTTCTCGTCATGTGCTCTTAATGTTATATACTTGTTATTGCCTCCAATTTCCATTTTATCAATTTATTTGTTCCGTTGGCCTAAAAGATCCAACAAGTGGGCGCTGGAAAAATTAAACTGAATGTGCTAGTCTCATTCTCCCTGGAATTTTACAACCTGACAAATAGTTCGGTTCCCAGGAATTTCACAAGTATAATCTTCTATCTGTACAACATTTTGTATCACGCCAGAGCGGAGCAGAAAGTCCATGCCCCAAGAGTGTTACATCCAGTGCGGATTTCATTCGCTAATTGATGTGACAAAATGACAACAATCCCTCCCGACAAGCTTCCTGCTCCACAAGCTCTGTGTCGTGTGCAAGAAGATAGGTTTTCATTCTTCTTCTTTTCTGAAATGGAATTTTTCATTCTTCTTTGAGAGCCGAGCGCTAGCTCACCGACTGGAGTTCAACTTGTTGACACGCCCTCTCAATCGAATTGTGCTGAGACGTCTCACTTCTAGTACCTAAATGGCTGAAAATTGAGGGAGGGATCCATCCGAGCACTATTTTTTCTCACTTCTCTTTCAGGGGCGGAATGCACGACTCAGATAATAGTGCCAAAGTCATTATTCTGACTGAAAAACTAATGGAAGAGCGGGAACAAGACTAAGAAGAGTTCAATAATCTTATCTTATCTTATATTTATATTTACTAATTGGAGGCACCTTTAAAGCCTTCTCATTAATCCACATCATTGAAATTAATTACACCATTGGATTGAATAATTAACGCTGGAGATAAAAAAAAACTTAGGTAACACAAGTGGTCCGAAAAAGGCTCCTAACACGATTCAAACAAAGAAAGCATCCATCGTTGCCTTAAAAAAAGATATCTTCCTTCCATAAAAACTCCAGCAATAGATCCGTTTGATTAAAAAAAGGAATATTCACGTTGGTAAGTGAAGATTGTTTTCCCTCAATAGATATGCTGAACGTGATATTATGTGATTTAAGTCCAAATTGATAAGTTAAAAAAAAGCAAGTCCATAATGAGCGCATGTGTCCACACGCTAAAAATAGAGTCCATATATGGTACGATTTGTCATTTCGCAAAAAAAATAGATATGCTACAAGTCATACGTGATTATATTACATGGTAAGTTAAAACGCATGTTCTAGAGTCCATCCATGCTACCAGTCGTACGCCATACCTGATTGGAGTCCAACGTGACAAGTTTTTTGAAGAAAAAATCCAATGTGATAGAACAAACAATACTACTCATGCAGATACGTGTAGAGAGAAATGGGTCCATGCATAAATGCATGTGTACAAAAAAAATACAAGGACCCATGACAAAATAAATAAATAAATAAATAAGGGCAACGTGTATACATGGCCGCTGACTCCTCTCCTTCAATTCTCCTCTGCTATCTATGGCCGCTGGTGGCAATTTTTCTCAGCGAAGGATATCCCCATCACCATCAAGTGTGCTCTCCCACCCACATGGCCATCGACGAACCACAAAGGAGCCAAAAGCTAGGTACCGCAAGGGATGACGAGCGACCACAACCGTCGATTGATCTTCCTCTTTGTTAGGATCGCCGCGTCTTCCTCCATCCATAGCCAGCTTCAAAGTACACCCACGTTTCTGATCTAACAAAGGCCAACTATCAAATCCATCCCCTAAAATTCTCCATGGCTTAAAGTTCCGAGCAGACTGCAATCTAATGATGATAATGGTCGATGCAGTTTAGGATGAGGTTTACCGATGGTGCTCTAAAGTCGATCGTGTTGTAGTGGTAATTAATACATTGCCTGTAGAATCATTTGGGGTATCGATTAGTATTATGTATTTTTGTAGGAATATACTGCTTTGCCTGACGTGCATGCGATTTGCGAATTACATGGTTTCACATGATTCTTTGGAGGTGCAGATTCTTAATACGTATTTGCATATATAGTATGTCTATGCATGTCATTTTTTGTCCTTATAACAAAGAAAAAATTAGTCATTAAAACAACTGTACATACATATATACTACTATTGTAAAACAAACTGGATGTATCATCCTCCACAAAGATCTAATGTAAACACGTCATTGTCTATGCGAAATATGGATGACGAATATTAAACAAATTCTAATAGAAACAATCTATGGTATAATGAGAATATAAGACAATCTATTTTTCAATATGTATATTATTTGCTATGATATCACGTATGTTGATAGAAACCTGGGCAAGCATGTGTCAACTATTGTGTATAGAAACAGACTGTATAATTCTATGCTGCTTCCATGGCCAAAAGGAAGATGCACATTTTTTTAGGTAGGGTATGAAACCAAGATATATGCTAAAATATTTGAAACAATGTATGTTTGCTGGACCCTATGTCCAGCCAAGGTACACATGCATGTATTATTATAATAATTTACATCACAATATTCATATTATTGGATGCAAATAATCTAATCCCAAAATAGTCGAAGCAATGTAGCTTCATTGGACTCTATGTCCAATCAAGGTACACATGCATCTGTTACAAAATTAATATACATCAACATATTGATATTTCTTTTGGCATTTCGAATTTTCACAACTAAGTTATATTAAATATTAAAAATGCTAGCCCGTGCAGGCACACGGGTTGACGACTAGTAATTACAATTACAGAGGCTGGCTAGATCATGGTTCCATCTCCCATCGGTAAATGAAATCGACAAATAATCTGCATGGAGAACTGCATTGTCATATCTAGAAACCCAAGGCCGGATTCAACAAGAAGAAAACGAAATCAATCAGAGCGAGCCTTGATGCCGCAATAATAATAGTGGGACGGCGCATGGAGAGGAAGAAACTCGGAGAAACTGGACATTATACATGGCGAGGATGAAACCCCGAAATTTTAAGCCTTGTCTCCAAGAAAAACTAACGCTGGAATCAATCTGACGAACTTGGGTGGTACTCTCCACACTCCACTCTCTAGGGGGCAACTGCGACATCTAATTGTCCGGTTCTGCTGATACAAACCCTCGCCTCTCGTTCCCCACAAGATCCCCGCATGGGGTGCTGCGTAATCAACGAGGCGCGATGACAGTTCCCAGGCAGGCTGCTCAAGAAATCAGGGAGGTTTCGGCCCGGCGGTTTATGAATTTGACCTTGTGGTGAGGGAGCTGGGCGGCTGCATGGCCATCGGGTGAGTTCACGGCCGCATCAACCACGGGATATCACCTGTCATCGGCAGAAGTGGATAATAGCAGGACCGGAGAGTGTATGCGCGTCACGTATGTTCACACATGTTTTACCTTCAGATGAGAGATAGATAGATAGATAGATAGAGAGAGAGAGAGAGAGAGAGAGAGAGAGAGAGAGAGAGAGAGAGAGAGAGAGAGAGAGAGAGAGAGAGGAAGAAGAAGAAGAAGAAGAAGAAGAAGAAGAAGAAGAAGAACTCTGCATACAAGAGAAATTGGCTTCTCAATTATCTGTTCTATAATAATTTTTGTGCACCTTAGAAATGGAGGTTATTATTGATTTACGCCATTAACTAAGTTGTAAGAACTAATGTAACATTTTTTTGTTCTCATTGGCTCGAGCGGTGGTGGTATATATTGTGACGAAACTACAAGTTACGGCAGAGCCCTTAGAAAGGTTTTTCATGCTTGCTTGTAATCTATGTGCACATTGCCTAATAAAATACACTACATAACTCGTAATGGTACTTGGTCAGATCCATTCAGCCATGTGTTTTTGAGGTTATGCTCGACTTGCCACGAAGTCATGGCATCATAATCATTTTGATCATGTGGCATATGACATGGTCGCTCCACCCCGATTACCGGTGAGTCCTATTTCCATCGCGTGCTCATTTATCTCTTTAGCTTCTCTCATGTGCCCTCTATCTACCAATTTGATGAACTAGGAAAATGCTACCAACCAGTTAAAACAAAGTGAAACCACCCAGCATATCCATCTACTCTCGGGAAAAGAGAGTGGCTTATATAATGGGAGAATCAATATTTAGTTATTTATGCAGGTGAGGGTTGGTGAAGAACTTATTTATCTACATGTAATAAATTTTCTTAAGTTACGATAGGTATATTTTTCTTAACTAATTTAGATTTTGCACATCTTAAAGTTTGAACTGATGAAGTAAATTGCAAAGGCGCTACATGGTTCACCTTACAAAATAGATACACATATGTAAGACTTATAGGAGCATAAGCAGAGCCACATATATGCAAACAAGCACTATACAGATTAATATGATCATTTCAGAGAACTAAAATCAGGCACAAGCACAGATGGGCCGATCCCTAGCAAACCACTGCATGAGCATGCAACCAATGGATGGGCTCTCTTGATTGTCTGGATTAATAGCGGGAATGTGCACGAATGCAGGCGTATGGAGCCATGTGTAAATGTATAATGTTATGAATTTTTGCACATATGTTGTATACATGTGTATGTGTATTCACAAAAAGGTTTGATTTTTTGTGTTCTATAAAGTGGTATTTTAATATCAAGCTCCGTGGAGCTTGGCCTTCATTGGCACTTTTTGAAATGTGCACCCTCTATTTTCCTTGTTTTCATCGGAGGCTCCCATCAAATATTATTTGTTTCAAAAAATGTTGCTCCTGAAAATCATTCAAGGATGTAATTGCATTTTAATTTATTCTTCAGTATTCTGATTTGATCCTCTCTCATTTCTGAAAAGAAATTTTGTTCACAATGATATAAAAATTACTTTCATTTATTCATGTTCCTCCTTGAGAAACCAAATCACACACACGTGCATCCAATTTTCGATTTGATATTAAATCATCAGGTTGTGTGCAAAGCGGATCGAATTGAGGAAAACTTTAGACATTGTCGGGCCAGGCCAGGCTAATTTCAGGCCTAAAATTTTAGCCCGAGCCTGTCCTGAATAGTACTTTAGGCCATGAATTGAGCCAGAGCCCGGTCCAGGCGACAAGCCCGGCCCAGCCTCGGTTTTCCAGGCCGGGTTGCCAGGCCATGCTGCACATGCCCAGGTTTACCTCGAAGGCCTCTATCACTCTCTCTAGCAGGACGACCCTTCATGCTTGCTTCTAATCTATGTGCACAGTGTCTAATGAAACAGACAAGACTCGTAATGGTAGCTGTCTCGAGTAAATTAGCCGTGTGTTTGCGACGTCATGATCAACTTGGCACGAAGGCTTGGCATCATAATCATTGTGATCATGTGGTGTATGAGATAATAGCTCCATCCCGATTACCGACGCCTCCTATTTCCATCGTGTGCTCACTAATCTATTTACCTTATCTCATCGTGCCCACTGTCCTCTTATTTGATGAACTAGGAAATGCTACCAACAAGTTAAAACGAAGTTAAACCGTCCAACATATCTATCTACTCTTGTGAAAAGAGAGTGGCTTATATAAAGAGAGAGATCAATATCTACCCAAGTGAATGTTGGTGGAAAACTTATGTATCTACATGTGATAAATTTCCTTGAGTTACGGTAGGTATATTTTTATTAACTAATATAGAATTTACACATCTTAAAGCTTGAACTGATGAAGTAAATTGCTAAGGTGCTACATGTTTCACCTTACAAGATACACAAGAGTAAGACTTACAGGAGAATATTAAGACTCACGCATGTGCCAAATAAGCAGTACACACACTAACTATGAATGGGGCCAATCCCTAGCAACCCATTGGACTAGCATGCAGCCATTGGGTTAGTATACCCTCTCTCTTCCTGGCTTTTGTCTGAGGCTCCCGTCAATTAAGAATTGTTTAAGAAACATGATGCTCTTGAAAATAATTCAAGGATGTAATTACAATTTTATTTATTCTTCACTCTTCTGATTTGGTCCTCTCTTATTTTGGAAACGAATTTTGCTCCCAATGATATAAAATTTTCTTTTGTTTATTCATGTTCCTCCTCAAGACAGCAAAACACACACACACAGGCATCCAATTTTCAATTTGATAATAATCTTCGGGTTGTGCGCGAAGCGGATCAAACTGAAAAAACTTTGAATATCGTCGAATTGAAAATCAGCCAGCTGGAAAATAGCAAGGGTGAAAAGTTATAAAACAAAACTATATGAACCGGCTCCAGGCAATGCATGGCCCGACAGCGGCACTGGCAAGGGCTAGGGGCTCCGTATGATCAAGCACAAGTCTCATACAATTCTCAGCACCAACTTCATCAAGTCGGTACTCTGATGCATTCGATGATTTAGGTTATTTGTTCTTATGGATGCATTAGAAGATTTAGGTTCGTTTAAGAGAAAGTTGAACAAACTTGTTATTGCCTTGTCTTATGCTCTTAATGTTATATACTACACCCTCCGTCCCATAATGCAAGACATTTTTTGATACAACAAAAACCGTATTGCATTATGGGATGGAGGGAGTACTTTTTATTGCCTCGAATTTTCATCGTATCCATTTATTTGTTCTGTTGGCGTGAAAGATCCAACAAGTGGGCGCTGGACAAACCAAATTAAGTGCATGCTAGGTCTCATTCTCCCTGGAATTCTACAACTTGACAAATAGCTCATGTCCCAGGAATTTCACAGATATAATCTTTTGTCTGTACAAAATTTTGCATTCTTCGTATAGAAGCAGAAAGGCCATGTCCCAAGACTATTACGTCCAGTGTGGATACCATCCGTTCGATGCAACAAAATGAGAATCCTAGATAGTGGTGATTCCAAGTCATTACTCTGACTGAAAAAAATTAAGAGAGTAGTAACAAGTTTCATGAAAATCTCAATGATAGTTACAATTACATAAGCTAGCAAGTTTGTGGTTCCATCTCTCATAGATAAACAACATCGACAAATAATCCGCACGGAGAACTGCTTTGTTGTATCTAGAAACCCAAGGCTGGATTCAACGGCATCATCAATGATGGCAACCATAGACAAACAAGAAAAATAAAAATAAATTAGAGTGGGCCTAGATGCTGCAATTGAAGGAAATATGCCATAGAGGCAATAATAAAGTTGTTATTTCATATTTTTCTTATTCATGATAAAGGCTTATTATTCATGCTAGAATTGTATTGATCGGAAACCTAAATACATGTGTGAATACACAAACAAACACCGTGTCCCTAGTGAGCCTCTACTTGACTAGCTCGTTGATCAAAGATGGTTAAGGTTTCCTAACCATGAACATGAGTTGACATTTTATAACGGGATCGCATCATTAGGAGAATGATGTGATGGACAAGACCCATCCATTAGCTTAGCATAATGATCGTTCAGTTTTATTGCTATTGCTTTTCTTCATGTCAAATACATATTCCTTCGACTATGAGATTATGCAACTCCCGAGTACCAAAGGAATGCCTTATGTGCTATCAAACGTCACAACATAACTGGGTGATCATAAAGATGATCTACAGGTATCTCCAAAAGTGTTTGTTGAGTTGGGATAGATCAAGATTAGGATTTGTCACTCCGAGTATCGGAGAGGTATCTCTGGGCCTTCTCGGTAATACACATCATAAGCTTGCAAGCAAACTACTAAGGAGTGAGTCACGCAGTGATGTATTACGGAACGAGTAAAGAGACTTGCCAGTAACAAGATTGAACTAGGTATGAAGATACCGACGATCAAATCTTGGGCAAGTAACATACCGATGGAGGAAGGGAATTACGTATGTTGTCATAACGGTTTGACCGGTAAAGATCTTCATATAATATGTAGGAGCCAATATGGGCATCCAGGTTCCGCTATTTGTTATTGACCAGAGAGTTGTCTCGGTCATGTATACATAGTTCTCAAACCCGTAGGGTCCGCACGCTTAAGGTTTGATGACGATATAGTATTATATGAGTTATGTGATTTGGTGAACGAATGTTGTTTGGAGTCCTGCATGAGATCACGGACATGATGAGGAGTCTCTAAATGGTCAAGAGGTAAAGATCGACATATAGGACGATGGCTTTCGGACACCGGAAGTGTTCCGGAGGGTACAGGGTACATATCGGGTCACCGGAAGGAGTTCCGGGCACCCCCGGCAAAAGATATGGGCCTTATAGGCCACGAGGGGAAACGCACCAGCCACAAGGGGCTGGTGTGCCCCCCATATGGGCTGGCCTAAGGAGGGGAAGGAAAGGGGAGAAGGGAAAGGAAAGTGTGGACTAGGATTCCCACTTCCTTCCCTCCCCCCCCCCCTCTTTCCTTCTCCCTCGGTTAAATATGGCAAGGGGGCGCCACTTGGGGAGGACCCCAGGTAGAATTCGGCCTACTTGGGGCGCCTCCTGGCAGCCTTCCCTCTCCCATGTGCGCCCTAGCACACGCTAGACAATTGCATAGCCATGTGTGGCGCCCCCATTCACCGTTTACACCCCCGGTCATATTTTCGTAGTGCTTAGGCGAAGCCCTGCATAGATCAGTTCACCATCACCGTCACCACGTCGTCGTGCTGACGAAACTCATCTACTACCTCGACGTCTTGCTGGATCAAGAAGGCGAGGGACGTTACCTAGCGGAACGTGTGCAGAACGTGGAGGTGTCGTGCGTTTGGCACTTGATTGGTTGGAGCGCGAAGAAGTTCGACTACATCAACCGTGTTATGAAACGCTTCCACTTATGGTCTACGAGGGTACGTAGACACACTCTCCCCCTTGTTGCTATGCATCTCCATGGAGATCATTGTATGAGCATAGAAATTTTTTTGTTTGCCATGCAACGTTCCCCAACAGTGGTATCAAAGCCAGGTCTATGTGTATATGATATGCACGAGTCGAACACAAAGAGTTGTGGGCGGTGATAGTCATACTGCTTACCACTGATACGTCTCCAACGTATCTATAATTTTTGATTGCTCCATGCTATATTATCTACTGTTTTGGACATTATTGGGCTTTATTATCCACTTCTATATTATTTTTGGGACTAACCTATTAACCGGAGGCCCAACCCAGAATTGTTGTTTTTGCCTGTTTTAGGGTTTCGAAGAAAAGGAATATCAAACGGAGTCCAAACGGAATGAAACCTTCGGAAACGTGATTTTCTCATCAGATAAGATCCTGGAGACTTGGACCCTCCGTCAAGGAAGCCACGAGGTGGTCACGAGGGTGGAGGGCGCCCCCCCTAGGGCGTGCCCCCCTTCCTCGTGGGCCCCTCGAAGCTCCACCGACGTACTTCTTCCTCCTATATATATCCACGTACCCCCAAATGATCAAATACGGAGCCAAAAACCTAATTCCACCGCCGCAACTTTCTGTATCCATGAGATCCCATCTTGGGGCCTGTTCCGGAGCTCCGCTGGAGGGGGCATCGATCACGGAGGGCTTCTACATCATCATCCAAGCCTCTCCGATGAAGTGTGAGTAGTTTACTTCAGACCTACGGGTCCATAGCTAGTAGCTAGATGGCTTCTTCTATCTTTTTGGATCTCGATACAATGTTCTCCCACTCTCTCGTGGAGATCTATTCGATGTAATCTTCTTTTTGCGGTGTGTTTGTTGAGACCGATGAATTGTGGGTTTATGACCAGGTCTATCTATGAATAATATTTGAATCTTCTCTGAATTCTTTTATGTATGATTGGTTATCTTTGCAAGTCTCTTTGAATTATCAGTTTGGTTTAGCCTACTAGATTGGTTGTTCTTGCCATGGGAGAAGTGCTTAGCTTTGGGTTCGATCTTGCGGTGTCCTTTCCCAGTGACAGAAGGGGCAGCAAGGCACGTATTGTATCGTTGCCATCGAGGATAACAAGATGGATTTTTTTATCATATTGCATGAAACTATCCCTCTACATCATGTCATCTTGCTTAAGGCGTTACTCTGTTTTTAACTTAATACTCTAGATGCATGCTGGATAGCGGTCGATGAGTGGAGTAATAGTAGTAGATGTAGGTTGGAGTCGGTCTACTTGTCTCGGACGTGATGCCTATATACATGATCATACCTAGATATTCTCATAACTATGCTCAATTCTGTCAATTGCTCAACAGTAATTTGTTCACCCACCGTAGAATACTTATGCTCTTGAGAGAAGCCACTAGTGAAACCTATGGCCCCCGGGTCTCTTTCTCATCATATTAATCTCCATCACTTTATTATTGCTTTGCTTTTACTTTACTTTTACTTTTTACTTTGCATCTCTATACCAAAAATACCAAAAATATTATTTATCATCTCTATCAGATCTCACTTTCGTAAGTGACCGTGAAGGGATTGACAACCCCTAAGCGTGTTGGTTGCGTTGATCTATTGTTTTTGTGTAGGTACGAGGGACTCGAGCGTAGCCTCCTACTGGATTGATACCTTGGTTCTCAAAAACTAAGGGAAATACTTACGCTACTTTACTGCATCATCCCTTCCTCTTCGGGGAATTCCAACGTAGTGCTCAAGAGGTAGCAAGAAGGATTTCTGGCGCCGTTGCCGGGGAGTCTTCGCAAAAGTCAACATACCAAGTACCTATCACAATCCCTATCTCCCGCATTACATTATTTGCCATTTGCCTCTCGTTTTCCTCTCCCCCCAATTCACCCTTGCCGTTTTATTCGCCCTCTCTCTCTCTATCCTCCCTCTCCCTCTCTATTTGCCTCTTTTGCTCGTTTGCTCTTTGTTTGCTCATGTGTTAGTTTCCTTGTTTGTCGCGATGGCTCAAGATAATACTAAATTGTGTGACTTCACCAATACCAATAATAATGATTTCCTTAGTACTTCGATTGCTCCTCTTACCGATGCTGAATCTTGTGAAATTAATACTGCTTTGTTGAATCTTGTCATGAAAGATCTGTTCTCCGGCCTTCCTAGTGAAGATGCCGCTACCCATCTTAATAGCTTCGTTGATTTGTGTGACATGAAAAAGAAGAAAGATGTCGATAATGATATTGTTAAATTGAATCTATTTCCTTTTTCGCTTAGAGATCGTGCTAAAGCTTGGTTTTCTTCTTTTCCTAAAAATAGTATTGATTCATGGAACAAGTGCAAAGATGCTTTTATCTCTAAGTATTTTCCTCCCGCTAAGATAATCTCTCTTAGAAACGATATTATGAATTTTAAGCAACTTGATCATGAGCATGTTGCACAAGCTTGGGAGAGAATGAAATTAATGATACGTAATTGCTGTACTCATGGTTTAAATTTGTGGATGATTGTTCAGAATTTTTATGTCGGATTGAATTTTGCTTCTATTATGGTTAATTATTCCCAATGGCATACTGAAAGATCTACTAAAAAGGTGCATGTGATAGAAGAAATTAATGTTTTGAGTGGGAAGATGGATGAACTTATGAAATTATTTGCTAATAAGAGTGTTTCTTCTGATCCTAATGATGTACCCTTGTCTACTTTGATTGAGAACAAGAATGAATCTATGGATGTGAATTTTGTTGGTAGGAACAATTTTGGTAACAACGCGTATAGAGGAAATTTCAACCCTAGGCCTTATTCTAGTAATCCCTCTAATAATTATGGTAATTCCTACAACAATTCTTATGGAAATTATAATAATATGCCCTCTGATTTTGAATCTAATATTAAATAATTTATTTCTTCGCAAAAGAATTTTGATGCTATGATTGAAGAAAAATTGCTTAAGATTGATGATTTGGCTAGGAACGTTGATAGAATTGCTCTTGATGTTGATTCTTTGAAACTTAGATCTATTCCACCTAAGCATGATATCAATGAGTCTCTCAAAGCCATGAGAATTTCCATTGACGAGTGCAAAGAAAGAACCGCTAGGATGCGTGCTAAGAAAGATGCCTTCATTAAAGCGTGTTCTTCTAGTTCCTATGAAAATAATGATGAAGATCTAAAAGTTATTGATGTGTCCCCTATTAAATCTTTGTTTTGCAATATGAATCTTGATAATGATGGGACTGAATATGATCCACCTTTACCTAGAAGGCGTTCCAATAATCCTGAATTTGTTAATCTTGATGCTAAATTTGATAAAAGTGGGATTGAAGAAATTAAAACCCTAGATGTTGCTAAACCCACTATTATGGATTTCAAGGAATTTAACTATGAAAATTGCTCTTTGATTGATTGTATTTCCTTGTTGCAATCCGTGCTAAAATCTCCTCACTCTTATAGTCAAAATAAAGCGTTTACTAAACATATCATTGATGCCTTGATGCAATCTTATGAAGAAAAACTTGAATTGGAAGTTTCTATCCCTAGAAAACTTTATGATGAGTGGGAACCAACTATTAAAATTAAAATAAAAAATTATGAGTTTTATGCTTTGTGTGATTTGGGTGCTAGTGTCTCTACTATTCCCAAAACTTTGTGTGATTTGCTAGATTTCCGTGATTTTGATGATTGCTCTCTAAACTTGCATCTTGTGGATTCCACTATTAAGAAACCTATGGGAAGAATTAATGATGTTCTTATTGTTGCAAATAGGAATTATGTGCCCGTAGATTTTATCGTTCTTGATATAGATTGCAATCCTTCTTGCCCTATTATTCTTGGTAGACCTTTCCTTAGAACGGTTGGTGCAATTATTGATATGAAGGAAGGGAATATTAGATTCTAATTTCCGTTAAAAAAGGGCATGGAACACTTTCCTAGAAATAAAATAAAATTACCATATGAATCTATCATGAGATCCACTTATGGATTGCCTACCAAAGATGGCAATACCTAGATCTATTCTTGCTTGTTATGCCTAGCTAGGGGCGTTAAACGATAGCGCTTGTTGGGAGGCAACCCAATTTTATCTTTATTCCTTGCTTTTTGTGCCTGTTTAGTAATAAATAATTTATTTAGCCTCTGTTTTGGTTGTGTTTTTTTTGTTTAATTAGTGTTTGTGCCAAGTAGAACCGTTGGGAAGACTTGGGGAAAGTCTTGTTGAACTTGCTATAAAAAAACAGAAACTTTAGCGCTCACGAGAACTGCTGTCATTTTTATTTGGAAAGTGCTATTTACTTAATTATTTTTGAAGCTTATTAATAGATAAATTCCTCACGTCCATCAATTTCGTTTAGAATTTTTGGGGTTCCAGATCTTGCGGTAGCTTCAGATTACTACGGACTGTTCTGTTTTTGACAGATTCTGTTTTTCGTGTGTTGTTTGCTTATTTTGATGAATCTATGGCTAGTAAAATAGTTTATAATCCATAGAGAAGTTGGAATACAGTAGGTATAACACCCATATAAATAAATAATGAATTCATTACAGTACCTTGAAGTGGTCTTTTGTTTTCTTTCGCTAACGGAGCTCACGAGATTTTCTACTTTAAGTTTTGTGTTGTGAACTTTTCAAGTTTTGGGTAAAGAGTTGATGGATTATGGAACAAGGAGTGGAAAGAGCCTAAGCTTGGGGATGCCCATGGCACCCCCAAGATAATCTAAGGACACCTAAAAGCCAAAGCTTGGGGATGCCCCGGAAGGCATCCCCTCTTTCATCTACTTCTATCGGTAACTTTACTTGGAGCTATATTTTTATTCACCACATGATATGTGTTTTGCTTGGAGCGTATTTTATGATTTGAGTCTTTGCTTGTTAGTCTACCACAATCATACTTGCTGTACACACCTTTTGAGAGAGCCATACATGATTTGGAATTTGATAGAATACTCTATGTGCTTCACTTATATCTTTTGAGCTCTATAGTTTTACTCTAGTGCTTCACTTATATCTTTTGAGTTATATAATTTTGCTCTAGTGCTTCACTTATATCTTTTAGAGCACGGTGGTGGATTTGTTTTATAGAAACTATTGATCTCTCATGCTTCACTTAGATTATTTTGAGAGTCTTAATAGCATGGTAATTTGCTTAATAATAATATGCTTGGTATTCAAGATTTGTAAAACTTTCTTTTGAGTGCGTTGAATACTAAGAAGAAATTGATGCTTGATAATTGTTTTGAGATATGAGGATGGTGATATTAGAGTCATGCTAGTTGAGTAGTTGTGAATTTGAGAAATGCTTGTGTTAAAGTTTGTGATTCCCGTAGCATGCATGTATGGTGAACCGTTATGTGATGAAGTCGGAGCATGATTTATTTATTGATTGTCTTCCTTATGAGTTGCGGTCGGGGACGAGCGATGGTCTTTTCCTACCAATCTATCCCCCTAGGATCATGCACATAATACTTTGCTTTGATAACTTCTAGAATTTTGCAATAAGTATATGAGTTCTTTATGACTAATGTTGAGTCCATGGATTATACGCACTTTCCTTCCTTCCACCATTGCTAGCCTCTCTAATACCGCGCACTTTTCGCCGGTATCATACACCCACCAAATACCTTCCTCAAAACGGCCACCATACCTACCTATTATGGCATTTCCATAGCCATTCCGAGATATATTGCCATGCAACTTTCCACCGTTCCGTTCATTATGACACGTTCCATCATTGTCATATTGCTAGCATGATCATGTGGTTGACATTGTATTTGTGGCAAAGCCACCGTTCATAATTCTTTCATACATGTCACTCTTGATTCATTGCATATCCCGGTACACCGCTAGAGGCATTCATATAGAGTCATATCTTGTTCTAAGTATCGAGTTGTAATTGTTGAGTTGTAAGAAAAATAAAAGTGTGATGATCACCATTTTTAGAGCATTGTCCCAAGTGAGGAAAGGATGATGGAGACTATGATTCCCCCACAAGTCGGGATGAGACTCCGGACGAAAAAAAGAGGCCATAAAAAAAGAGAAGGCCCAAATAAAAAAATGAGAGAAAAAGAGAGAAGGGACAATGTTACTATCCTTTTACCACACTTGTGCTTCAAAGTAGCACCATGATCTTCATGATAGAGAGTCTCTCATTATGTCACTTTCATATACTAGTGGGAATTTTTCATTATAGAACTTGGCTTGTATATTCCAATGATGGGCTTCCTCAAAATGCCCTAGGTCTTCATGAGCAAGCGAGTTGGATGCACACCCACTTAGTTTCTTTTGAGCTTTCATATACTTATAGCTCTAGTGCATCTGTTTCATGGCAATCCCTACTCACTCACATTGATATCTATTGATGGGCATCTCCATAGCCCGTTGATACGCCTAGTTGATGTGAGACTATCTTCTCCCTTTTTGTCTTCTCCACAACCTCCCTTCTATTCCACATATAGTGATATATCCATGGCTCACGCTCATGTATTGCGTGAAAATCGAAAAAGTTTTGAAAATGTCAAAAGTATGAAACAATTGCTTGGCTTGTCATCGGGGTTGTGTATGATTTAAATACTTTGTGCAGTGAAGATAGAGCATAGCCAGACTATATGATTTTGTAGGGATAGCTTTCTTTGGCCATGTTATTTTGAGAAGACATAATTGCTTAGTTAGTATGCTTGAAGTATTATTATTTTTATGTCAACATGAACTTTTGTCTTGAATCTTTTGAATCTGAATATTCATACCACAATTAAGAAGATTTACATTGAAATTATGCCAAGTAGCACTCCACATCAAAAATTCTGTTTTTATCAATTACCTACTCGTGGACAAGCAGGAATTAAGCTTGGGGATGCTTGATACGTCTCCAACGTATCTACAATTTTTGATTGCTCCACGCTATTGAAGGAAATATGCCCTAGAGGCAATAATAAAGTTATTATTTATTTCCTTATATCATGATAAATGTTTATTATTCATGCTAGAATTGTATTAACCGGAAACATAATACATGTGTGAATACATAGACAAACAAAGTGTCACTAGTGTGCCTCTACTTGACTAGCTCGTTAATCAAAGATGGTTATGTTTCCTAACCATGAACAAGTAGTTGTTATTTGATTAACGGGATCACATCATTAAGTAAATGATCTGATTGACATGACCCATTCCCCTAGCTTAGCACCCGATCGTTTAGTATGTTGCTATTGCTTTCTTCATGACTTATACATGTTCCTATAACTATGAGATTATGCAACTCCCATTTACCGGAGGAACACTTTGGGTACTACCAAACGTCAGAACGTAACTGGGTGATTATAAAGGAGTACTAAAGGTGTCTCCAAAGGTACATGTTGGGTTGGCGTATTTCGAGATTAGGTTTTGTCACTCCGATTGTCGGAGAGGTATCTTTGGGCCCTCTTGGTAATGCACATCACTTAAAGCCTTGCAAGCATTACAACTAATGAGTTAGTTGTGAGATGATGTATTACAGAATGAGTAAAGAGACTTGCCAGTAACAAGATTGAACTAGGTATTTGGAATACCGATGATCGAATCTCGGGCAAGTAACATACCGATGACAAAGGGAACAACGTATGTTGTTATGCGGTCTGACCGATAAAGATCTTCGTAGAATATGTGGGAGCCAATATGAGCATCCAGGTTCCACTATTGGTTATTGACCGGAGACATGTCTCGGTCATGTCTACATTGTTCTCGAACCCGTAGGGTCCGCACGCTTAAGGTTACGATGACAGTTATATTATGAGTTTATGCATTTTGATGTACCGAAGTTTGTTCGGAGTCCCGGATGTGATCACGGACATGACGAGGAGTCTCGAAATGATTGAGACATAAAGATTGATATATTGGAAGCCTATGTTTGAATACCGGAAGTGTTCTGGGTGAAATCGGGATTTTACCGGAGTACCGGGAGGTTACCGGAACCCCCCGGGAGCAAAATGGGCCATGATGGGCCTTAGTGGAAAAGAGAAGAGGCAGCCCTACATGGGCCGCGCACCCCTCCCCTCCCTTGGTCCGAATAGGACAAGGAGAGGGGGCCGGCCCCTCTCTCT
>NC_041384.1:14450920-14490658 GCF_002162155.2 Triticum dicoccoides | reverse complement strand
CTCCTGGCGCGCCCTCCTTGGCCGGCCAGCCTCCCCCCTTTAGTCCTTTATATACGGAGGCAGGGGCACCCCAGAGAGACAGAAGTTCATCCACGTGATCTTTTCCTTAGCCGTGTGCGGCGCCCCCAGCCACCATAGTCCTCGATAATATCGTAGCGGAGTTTAGGCGAAGCCCTGCTGCTGTAGTACATCAAGATCGTCACCACGCCGTCGTGCTAACGGAACTCTTCCCCGACACTTTGCTGGATCGGAGTCCGGGGATCGTCATCGAGCTGTACGTGTGCTAGAACTCGGAGGTGCCGTAGTTTCGGTGCTTGATCGGTCGGATCGTGAAGATGTATGACTACATCAACCAAACGCTTCCTTTATCGATCTACAAGGGTACGTAGATCACACTCTCCCCTCGTTGCTATGCATCACCATGATCTTGCGTGTGCGTAGGAAATTTTTTGAAATTGCTACGTTCCCCAACAGTGGCATCCGAGCCTAGGTTTTATATGTTGATGTTATATGCACGAGTAGAACACAAGTGAGTTGTGGGCGATATAAGTCATACTGCTTACCAGCATGTCATACTTTGATTCGGCGGTATTGTTGGACGAAGCGGCCTGGACCGACATTACGCGTACGCTTACGCGAGACCGGTTCTCCCGACGTGCTTTGCACATAGGTGGCTTGCGGGTGACAGTTTCTCCAACTTTAGTTGAATCGAGTGTGGCTACACCCGGTCCTTGCGAAGGTTAAAACAACACCAACTTGACAAACTATCATTGTGGTTTTGATGCATAGGTAAGATTGGTTCTTGCTTAAGCCCGTAGCAGCCACGTAAAACTTGCAACAACAAAGTAGAGGACGTCTAACTTGTTTTTGTAGGGCATGTTGTGATGTGATATGGTCAAGGCATGATGCTAGATTTTATTGTATGAGATGATCATGTTTTGTAACCGAGTTATCGGCAACTGGCAGGAGCCATATGGTTGTCGTTTTATTGTATGCAATGCAATCGCGATGTAATGCTTTACTTTATCACTAAACGGTAGCGATAGTCGTGGAAGCACAAGCTTGGCGAGACGACAACGATGCTATGATGGAGATCAAGGTGTCGCGCCGGTGACGATAGTGATCACAATAGTGCTTCGGAGATGGAGATCACAAGCACAAGATGATGATGGCCATATCATATCACTTATATTGATTGCATGTGATGTTTATCTTTTATGCATCTTATCTTGCTTTGATTGACGGTAGCATTATAAGATGATCTCTCACTAATTATCAAGAAGTGTTCTCCCTGAGTATGCACTGTTGCGAAAGTTCTTCGTGCTGAGACACCACGTGATGATCGGGTGTGATAGGTTCTACGTTCAAATACAACGGGTGCAAAACAGTTGCACACGCGGAATACTCAGGTTATACTTGACGAGCCAAGCATATACAGATATGGCCTCGGAACACGGAGACCGAAAGGTCGAGCGTGAATCATATAGTAGATATGATCAAGATAATGATGTTCACCAATGAAACTACTCCATCTCACGTGATGATCGGACATGGTTTAGTTGATTTGGATCATGTAATCACTTAGAGGATTAGAGGGATGTGTATCTAAGTGGGAGTTCTTTAAGTAAATTAACTGAACTTAAATTTATCATGAAACTTAGTACCTGATAAGTATCTTGCTCGTTTATGCTTGTTTGTAGATAGATGGCTCGTGCTGTTGTTCCGTTGAATTTTAATGCGTTCCTTGAGAAAGCAAAGTTGAAAGATGATGGTAGCAATTACACTGACTGGGTCCGTAACTTGAGGATTATCCTCATTGCTGCATAGAAGAATTACATCCTGGAAGCACCGCTGGGTGCCAGGCCTGCTGCAGGAGTAACGCCGGATGTTATGAATGTCTGGCAGAGCAAAGCTGATGACTACTCGGTAGTTTAGTGTGCCATGCTTTACGGCTTAGAATCGGGACTTCAACGATGTTTTGAACGTCATGGAGCATATGAGATGTTCCAAGAGTTGAAGTTAATATTTCAAGCAAATGCCCGGATTGAGAGATATGAAGTCTCCAATAAGTTCTATAGCTGCAAGATGGAGGAGAACAGTTCTGTTAGTGAGCATATACTCAAAATGTCTGGGTATAATAATCACTTGATTCAATTGGGAGTTAATCTTCCAGATGATTGCGTCATTGACAGAATTCTCCAATCACTGCCACCAAGATACAAGAGCTTCGTGATGAACTATAATACGCAAGGGATGAATAAGACTAGTCCCGAGCTCTTCGCGATGCTGAAAGCTGCGGAGGTAGAAATCAAGAAGGAGCATCAAGTGTTGATGGTCAACAAAACCACTAGTTTCAAGAAAAAGGGCAAAGGAAAGAAGAAGGGGAACTTCAAAAAGAATGGCAAGCAAGTTGCTACTCAAGAGAAGAAACCCAAACTTGGACCTAAGCCTGAAACTGAGTGCTTCTATTGCAAGTAGACTGGTCACTGGAAGCGGAACTGCCCCAAGTATTTGGCGGATAAGAAGGATGGCAAGGTGAACAAAGGTATATGTGATATACATGTTATTGATGTGTACCTTACTAATGCTCGCAGTAGCACCTGGGTATTTGATACTGGTTCTGTTGCTAATATTTGCAACTCGAAACAGGGACTACGGATCAAGCAAAGATTGGTTAAGGACGAGGTGATGATGCGCGTGGGAAACGGTTCCAAAGTCGATGTGATCGCAGTCGGCACGCTACCTCTACATCTACCTTCGGGATTAATATTAGTCCTAAATAATTGTTATTTGGTGCCAGCGTTAAGCATGAACATTATATCTGGATCTTGTTTGATGCAAGACGGTTATTCATTTAAATCAGAGAATAATGGTTGTTCTATTTATATGAGTAATATCTTTTATGGTCATGCACCCTTGAAGAGTGGTCTATTCTTGTTGAATCTCGATAGTAGCAACACACATATTCATAATGTTGAAGCCAAAAGATGCAGAGTTGATAATGATAGTGCAACTTATTTGTGGCATTGCCGTTTAGGTCATATCGGTGTAAAGCGCATGAAGAAACTCCATACTGATGGACTTTTGGAACCACTTGATTATGAATCACTTGGTACTTGCGAACCGTGCCTCATGGGCAAGATGACCAAAATGCCGTTCTCTGGTACTATGGAGAGAGCAACAGATTTGTTGGAAATCATACATACAGATGTATGTGGTCCGATGAATATTGAGGCTCGTGGTGGATATCGTTATTTTCTCACCTTCACAGATGATTTGAGCAGATATGGGTATATCTACTTAATGAAACATAAGTCTGAAACATTTGAAAAGTTCAAAGAATTTTAGAGTGAAGTTGAAAATCATCGTAACAAGAAAATAAAGTTTCTACGATCTGATCGTGGAGGAGAATATTTGAGTTACGAGTTTGGTGTACATTTGAAAAATTGTGGAATAGTTTCGCAACTCACGCCACCCGGAACACCACAGCGTAATGGTGTGTCCGAACGTTGTAATCGTACTTTACTAGATATGGTGCAATCTATGATGTCTCTTACTGATTTACCGCTATCGTTTTGGGGGTACGCTCTAGAGACGGCCGCATTCATGTTAAATAGGGCACCATCAAAATTCATTGAGACGACGCCTTATGAACTGTGGTTGGCAAGAAACCAAAGTTGTCGTTTCTAAAAGTTTGGGGCTGCGATGCTTATGTGAAAAAGCTTCAACCTGATAAGCTCGAACCCAAATCGGAGAAATGTGTCTTCATAGGATATCCAAAGGAAACTATTGGATACACCTTCTATCACAGATCCGAAGGCAAGACTTTTGTTGCTAAATTCGGAAACTTTCTGGAGAAGGAGTTTCTCTCGAAAGAAGTGAGTGGGAGGAAAGTAGAACTTGACGAGGTAACTGTACCTGCTCCCTTATTGGAAAGTAGTACACCATAGAAAACTGTTTCTGCGACACCTACACCAGTTAGTGAGGAAGTTAATGATAATGATCATGAAACTTTACAACAAGATACTACTGAACCTCGTAGATCAACCAGAGTAAGATCCGCGCCAGAGTGGTACGGTAATCCTGTTCTGGAAGTCATGCTACTAGATCATGATGAACCTACGAACTATGAAGAAGCGATGATGATCCCAGATTCCGCAAAGTGGCTTGAAGCCATGAAATCTGAGATGGGATCCATGTATGAGAACAAAGTATGGACTTTGGTTGACTTGCCCGATGATCGGCAAGCAATTGAGAATAAATGGATCTTCAAGAAGAAGACTGACGCTGACGGTAATATTACTGTCTACAAAGCTCGACTTGTCGCAAAAGGTTTTCAGCAAGTTAAAGGGATTGACTACGATGAGACCTTCTCACCCGTAGCGATGCTTAAGTCTGTCCGAATCATGTTAGCAATTGCCGCATTTTATGATTATGAAATTTGGCAGATGGATGTCAAAACTGCATTCCTGAATGGATTTCTGGAAGAAGAGTTGTATATGATGCAACCAGAAGGTTTTGTCGATCCAAAGGGAGCTAACAAAGTGTGCAAGCTCCAGCGATCCATTTATGGACTGGTGCAAGCCTCTCGGAGTTGGAATAAACGTTTTGATAGTGTGATCAAAGCATTTGGTTTTATACAGACTTTTGAAGAAGCCAGTATTTACAAGAAAGTGAGTGGGAGCTCTGTAGCATTTCTGATATTATATGTGGATGACATATTACTAATTGGAAATGATGTAGAATTTCTGGATAGCATAAAGGGATACTTGAATAAAAGTTTTTCAATGAAAGACCTCGGTGAATCTGCTTACATATTAGGCATTAAGATCTATAGAGATAGATCAAGACGCTTAATTGGACTTTCACAAACCACATACCTTGACAAAGTTTTGAAGAATTTTAAAATGGATCAAGCAAAGAAAGGGTTCTTGCCTGTGTTACAAGGTGTGAAGTTGAGTAAGACTCAACGCCCGACCACTGCAGAAGATAGAGAGAATATGAAAGATGTTCCCTATGCATCAGCCATAGGATCTATCATGTATGCAATGCTGTGTACCAGACCTGATGTGTGCATTGCTATTAGTCTAGCAGGGAGGTACCAAAGTAATCCGGGAGTGGATCACTGGACAGCGGTCAAGAACATCCTGAAATACCTGAAAAGGACTAAGGATATGCTTCTCGTATATGGAGGTGACAAAGAGCTCATCGTAAAAGGTTACGTTGATGCAAGCTTTGACACTGATCCGGACGATTCTAAATCGCAAACCGGATACGTGTTTACATTAAACGGTGGGGCTGTAAGTTGGTGCAGTTCTAAACAAAGCGTTGTAGCGGGATCTACATGTGAAGCGGAGTACATAGCTGCTTCGGAAGCAGCAAATGAAGGAGTCTGGATGAAGGAGTTCATATCCGATCTAGGTGTCATACCTAGTGCATCGGGTCCAATGAAAATCTTTTGTGACAATACTGGTGCAATTGCCTTGGCAAAGGAATCCAGATTTCACAAGAGAACCAAGCACATCAAGAGACGCTTCAATTCCATCTGGGATCTAGTCCAGGTGGGAGACATAGAGATTTGCAAGATACATACGGATCTGAATATTGCAGACCCGTTGACTAAGCCTCTTCCACGAGCAAAACATGATCAGCACCAAGGCTCCATGGGTGTTAGAATCATTACTGTGTAATCTAGATTATTGACTCTAGTGCAAGTGGGAGACTGAAGGAAATATGCCCTAGAGGCAATAATAAAGTTATTATTTATTTCCTTATATCATGATAAATGTTTATTATTCATGCTAGAATTGTATTAACCGAAAACATAATACATGTGTGAATACATAGACAAAGAAAGTGTCACTAGTGTGCCTCTACTTGACTAGCTCGTTAATCAAAGATGGTTATGTTTCCTAACCATGAACAAGTAGTTGTTATTTGATTAACGGGATCACATCAGTAAGTGAATGATCTGATTGACATGACCCATTCCCCTAGCTTAGCACCCGATCGTTTAGTATGTTGCTATTGCTTTCTTCATGACTTATACTTGTTCCTATAACTATGAGATTATGCAACTCCTGTTTACCGGAGGAACACTTTGGGTACTACCAAACGTCACAACGTAACTGGGTGATTATAAAGGAGTACTACAGGTGTCTCCAAAGGTACATGTTGGGTTGGCGTATTTCGAGATTAGGTTTTGTCACTCCGATTGTCGGAGAGGTATCTCTGGGCCCTCTCGGTAATGCACATCACTTAAAGCCTTGCAAGCATTACAACTAATGAGTTAGTTGTGAGATGATGTATTACAGAACGAGTAAAGAGACTTGCCAGTAACGAGATTGAACTAGGTATTTGGAATACCGACGATCGAATCTCGGGCAAGTAACATACCGATGACAAAGGGAACAACGTATGTTGTTATGCGGTCTGACCGATAAAGATCTTCGTAGAATATGTGGGAGCCAATATGAGCATCCAGGTTCCGCTATTGGTTATTGACCGTAGGGTCCGCACGCTTAAGGTTACGATGACAGTTATATTATGAGTTTATGCATTTTGATGTACCGACGTTTGTTCGGAGTCCCGGATGTGATCACGGACATGACGAGGAGTCTCGAAATGATCGAGACATAAAGATTAATATATTGGAAGCCTATGTTTGAATACCGGAAGTGTTTCGGGTGAAATCGGGATTTTACCGGAGTACCGGGAGGTTACCGGAACCCCCCGGGAGCAAAATGGGCCATGATGGGCCTTAGTGGAAAAGAGAAGAGGCAGCCCTACATGGGCCGCGCACCCCTCCCCTCCCTTGGTCCGAATAGGACAAGGAGAGGGGGCCGGCCCCTCTCTCTCTTTTCCCCCCTCCGCGATTCCTATTCCAACTAGGATTGGGGGGGGGGATCCTACTCCTAGAGGGAGTAGGACTCTCCTGGCGCGCCCTCCTTGGCCGGCCAGCCTCCCCCCTTTAGTCCTTTATATACGGAGGCAGGGGCACCCCAGAGAGATAGAAGTTGATCCACGTGATCTTTTCCTTAGCCGTGTGCGGCGCCCCCAGCCACCATAGTCCATGATAATATCGTAGCGGAGTTTAGGCGAAGCCCTGCTGCTGTAGTACATCAAGATCGTCACCACGCCGTCGTGCTGACGGAACTCTTCCCCGACACTTTGCTGGATCGGAGTCCGGGGATCTTCATCGAGCTGTACGTGTGCTAGAACTCGGAGGTGCCGTAGTTTCGGTGCTTGATCGGTCGGATCGTGAAGACGTACGATTACATCAACCAAACGCTTCCGTTGTCGATCTACAAGGGTACGTAGATCACACTCTCCCCTCGTTGCTATGCATCACCATGATCTTGTGTGTGCGTTGGAATTTTTTTGAAATTTATGACAACTTATGACCTTCTGTCAGTGACCCTCGAAGAATTGGTCATAAATTTATGACCATTTTAGACCAATTGGTCAAAAGCTGTTCAGGGGGCTTGAAACCCTAAACCATTGCGACCATTTTGGTCAGAAAGGTCGTAATTTCCTTACACGAAATGGTCACAAAGCAAACAGTGCTAGTCTGCTGCCTTATTTCTAGTTGTTAATGACCAATATAGATGGTCATAACCTTGTAGATTGTGGTGGGTTGTGATGACTAGGCGCCATCTCATCAGTTTTGCCTATGTGTCATGTCCATGTGGCAGTTTTTGCCCTAGGTTGTGAAGCAACCTATATTTCTATCATTCCCAAAATTCCCAAAAAAATCTCATAAATTCTTTGGGTCATATCTTCATCAAATATGTAAAAATCCTTCCTTGCCTAGTTCAAAACTAATTCAACAATATTCATTTTCCTATTATGTTCACAACAACACTTTATGAAGGAAGTGCTATTTATATATTCTTGATTGCCCTACGAATTTTTGGGCACTCTTTCCTATCCAAATCATTACCGCATGACAAAATTCAGCTCCATTTGCCTAGCAAATCTTCCTCGGGAAATTTCCAAAGTTTTTGTCCACCTAGAAGCATTGTGAAGGAAGTACCTTTTTCATATCTCTAAATGACATGAAATTTATACAGTTTCTTCATATGCCCAAATTATCACCCTCCTCCAAATTACAGCTCAGTCAAATCATCTATGTGAGCCCAGGTTCAATTTATATTTTATGGCCAAATTGGCACGTTGCAAAGCAAGTGTTATATAGACCCCTCCTATTACCCTCAAACTTTTCGGGCACTCTTCCATACCCAAATCATTGCCACATGATAATATTCAGCTCAATTTTCCTAGTAAATCTTTCTCGGGAAATTTCCAAAGTTTCTACCTCGAGAGAAGCTTTGTGAAGTAAGTACTAGCTAGGCTTACCCAAATGATCTGAAAATTGACCAGCGCATGACCATACCTAAGTAACTTACCTACACCAATTTTAAGCTCATTTAATTCATCCAATCTCTCTCACTAGTTTTCCCAAGTTTCTGTCCATAGAAGAGCATTGTGAAGGAAGTACTACTTTGGCATGTCCAAATGGTATCAATTTTCTACAATGCTTCCCTATGCCCAAATAACCATCCTCCATAAAATTTCAGCTCAATCCATTCATTATTTTGAGCCCAGCTTCAACATTCATATTTTTGTCCAACGTGGTACTTTGCAAAGCAAGTACCACCTAGGATCCTCCTTTTGAGCTAAAAATTTGTGAAGACATTCTCCTTAGTAGATGATCATCCTCAGCCAAAACTCACGCCCATTGCCCATGTGCATTTCCCGTACCGCTAATCAAACACTTGGTTGCTAATTCATGTTTGAGCATCGATCGGTCTTCTCGTGAGAATCTTATGTTGTAATTTTCTTCCTAGCACCAACCTGGGGAGTGCCCAACCCACTAGACATGCCTAAGCCGCCCAGAACACATGGCAACATTACGGTCACGCGGTGACCACGCGACGGGCATGCGAGTTTACGCGCTCTAGAGTTGAGGCCCTTGGCCACCGCCCAAACCTCGACGTATCGCCACCAAACCATGTATTTATGATTAAATAGGTCCCTATGTAACTATAAATGATTTTTGGAAAAAATAAATAGCAAACTATGAGGTAGCTGCAGTTCAAATTTGACCCGCTTCCACCTGAATCGGCGGAAATTTGTCTTTTTCACGAGAGGTGGATCAAAATTTTTTACACCCAACCATTTTGTCAATTGTGCATTAAATATGTCCTAGTGTTTTATAAAAATGATTCGGTCCAATTTTGCAACAATTATTTGGTAGTTCCTTCATAGAAAAACCTCCTTTCGGGCACTCGAAAAATGGAAAATGGTTTTTTCGTCCAACGAAAATGAAAACTTCCTTAGGCAACATTGTTTGCCATTCCAATATGCACCCTTGTGCACAATATGAGATCATTTGAACAAACTATGCCATGAATGTGGCCATAAGATTGATCATTTGGCTTGAAAGCCATTGATCTCCACACATGATAGCTCGTTTCTGAGAACACTTTTTTATAATAATTGCCGTGTTACAATTTTGTTATTTTTCCTAGGAACTTGGCCACATATGATGACACAATGCGAAGGTTTCCCAATTTTTTGATTTTTTTTGAATTTTTTATGCCCGTTTCAAAATGCGGTCAAAACGGCGGGAATTACCGTTCCTAGCTAGTGGTTGAATCTTGGAACTTTTTTGGTGTTTCTCTGATTAAATAGATACTTATGTACCTAGAAATGATTTTTGGAAAAAATAAATAGCAAACTATGTGGCAGCTGCAGTTCAAATTTGACCCGCTTCCAACTAAATCGGCGGACATTTGTCTTTTTCATGAGAGGTGGATCAAAACTTTTTACACCCAACCATTTTGTCAATTATGCATTAAATATGGCCTAGTATTTTAGAAAAATGATTTGGTCCAATTTTGCAACAATTATTTTGGAGGTCCTTCACAAAAAAACCTCCTTTCGGGCACTCGAAAAATGGAAAATGGTTTTTTTGTCCAAAGAAAATGAAAACTTCCTTAGGCAACATTGTTTGCCATTCCAATATGCATCCTTGTGCACAATATGAGATCATTTGAACAAACTATGCCATGAATGTGGCCATAAGATTGATCATTTGGCTTGAAAGCCATTGATCTCCACACGTGATAGCTCGTTTCTGAGAACACTTTTTAAAAATAATTACCGTATTACAAGTTTGTTATTTTTCCTAGGAACTTGGCCACATATGATGACACAATGCGAAGGTTTCCCAATTTTTTGATTTTTGTTGAATTTTTTATGCCTGTTTCAAAATGCGGTCAAAACGGCGGGAATGACCGTTCCTAGCTAGAGGTTGAATCTTGGAATTTTTTGGGTGTTTCTCTGATTAAATAGATACTTATGTACCTATAAATGATTTTTGGAAAAAATAAAGAGCAAACTATAAGGCAGCTACAGTTCAAATTTAACCCGCTTCCAGCTGAATCGGCGAAAATTTGTCTTTTTCACGAGAGGAGGATCAAAACTTTTTACACCCAACCATTGGTCAATTGTGCATTAAATATGTCCTAGTATTTTAGAAAATTGATTTGGTACAATTTTGCAACAATTATTTGGTAGGTCCTTCACAAAACAACCCCCTTTTGGACACCCAAAAAATGGAAAATAGTTTTTTCGTCCAAAGAAAATGAAAACTTGCTTATGAAATATTGTTTGCCATTCAAATATGCACCCTTGTGCACAATATGATATCATTTGAACAAACTATGCCATGAATGTGGCCATAAGATTGATCATTTGTCTTGAAAGCCATTGATCTCCACACGTGATAGCTCGTTTCCGAGAACACTTTTTTAAAATAATTGTCATATTACAAGTTTGTTATTTTTCCTGGGAACTTGGCCACATATAATGACACAATGTGAAGGTTTCCCAATTTTTTGATTTTTTTTGAATTTTTTATGCCCGTTTCAAAATGCGATCAAAACGGCGGGAATGACCGTTCCTAGCTAGAGGTTGAATCTTGGAATTTTTTTGGTATTTCTCTGATTAAATAGATACTTATGTACCTAGAAATGATTTTTGGAAAAAATAAAGAGCAAACTATAAGGCAACTACAATTCAAATTTGACACGTTTCCAACTAAATCGGTGGAAATTTGTCTTTTTCACTAGAGCTGGATAAAAACTTTTGAAACCTAACCATTTGGTCAATTGTGCATTAAATATGTCCTAGTATTTTATAAAATTGATTTGGTACAATTTTGCAACAAATATATTATAGGTCCTTCACAAAAAAAACTCATTTTGGGCACTCGATAAATGGAAAATCGATTTTTCATGCAAAGGAAATAAAAACTCCCTTTGTCAATATTGTTTTCAAATCCAAGATGTAAACTTGTGCAAAATATGATATTATTTGAACAAATATTTGATAGGACTTTCACAAAAAAACTCATTTTGAGCATTGAAAAATGAAATGAAATATTTTATCTTGAATTGATCACGACCAATTTATATGGTCAAAGGTCATCAAATGGTTTGTTGCGTTCTGATTGGACCATGAGCATATCACGCGGATCACGCATCAACCACCGTTGGATGCTTCCGGATCCAACGGCCCAAACCCACCCGAGCCGAAACCCTAGGTCTGTCCTCATGGACATTTTCGACCCACCCCCCCGCCTCCTTTCTTTCTCTCCTCGCGCTGCCAATTCCCCTCGCTCTCTTCTCCTTCCTCGCTCTCGCGGCATCCCATCGATCCACGACCAGATCCACCGCCCACACCGACCCACTACGATCCATCCCCCCTCGTCTCCGCCACCCAGTTGCGCCGCGGCCGCCGTCTGCGGCCCCTCCTCGTCCTCCGCGTAGCCGCCGTTTGCGGCCCCTCATCCCCTCCTCTCTCTCCCGCTCGACTCACTTGCTGTCGCTCCCTCCCACGCTCGATCCCAGCGAGGACGTAGCAGTCGATCCCGACAAGGACGGCGGCGGCGAGGTCGGCGCCCTCGTCGAGCGGCACGCAGCGCTGGCGGCGGGGTCTGGCCAGCGACGCCGAGTTCTGCTGCGGCGCGACGCCGACGCGGTCCATCACGACCGCCTGCAGTTTCCGCACGCCCAACGACGGCTCCACGGTCACCGTGCCCAGGTCCACGCTCTGTTCCCACTGCTTTTTTTCTCTCTCTTGGCCGCTGCCGCCGCGTAGAATTTGATGCTTCCATGGTCGTTCCCTCGATTTGATCAGGAGTGCCCTGCCCGGACGGCGGCCGGTGGTGCGGAGGTCGCCTGGAGCCGGAGCCAGCACCAGCGCCATGCCTTCCCAGAGCTCGAGTGGATGCACTTATTGTTGCTTGATCTGTAAGTGTGCTACAATGAAACTGCTGGTGCTCGGGTGCCATGATGAATGATCCTTGGGTGTGTGTTATCTAGTAGGAATACAATGTGAAGTCACGGATTAGCAGTAGAAATTGCTTTATTTCATATTTCCATCAGTGTTGTTCTTGTGGACAGAACATTCATAACTAGACCCTTCCCATGGATATGCATAAGTTTCAGTGTATACTAAACGCTACTACTCTTGTGATAGATATTCATTTCAGGCTGATGCACATCGTTGAGTCAATGTTTCATACTGAAAGTTCACAGTGGGTTCCTGCTTATGACTGTGTCATTAAGGCCTTACATAGTGAAAGTTCACATGACTAACTCATATGCATGATACTTTTTTTACAGAAAGGCAATGGTCTGTACTGAACTGAAGATAGGAAAAATGATATGTAAATGCACTTTGATCTGCTCAGTACGAGCAAGATGGAGCTGCTGGAGCAGAGCAGTGGAGTCTGCATTTTGTTCTTCTGTCAGACAGACATCCACATCTTGTACCGATTCTTAGTTCAGAGATAGGAATGTATAAATGGTTGCCGATCTCTCCATGCATGGAACAGTAGCTTTTTATGTAGGATCCTTTCCATATAGATGAGTCACAACATTGATTTCTTGATCCATTTGGAAACTAAAAGAAAGTACGGAGAGGACGAACTTGTTGGTAGAACTTCATCATATTCAGCAGACGGAGTCCACGGGTGTAGCATTTTGTCTAGTACACCCAACACCACCTGAGGATCCAATTCATTGTTAGAAAGTTAGAAATTGATATTACAGGTTCCTTATAGTGCAAACCAAAGCTGCTACTCCAACAACCATCAAATGAAACCATGTTTTTTAAAATTAAAGGGTCTGATTGATATTGGTCCTTCTTTTGACAGATATAATATGTATACTGACTTGTTATTTTCTTCTCTAGCAAGCACTACGGCGTCAACTTTGTGGTGGCCGAAGCGACGGCCATCGAGCACGACTTCTTCGCCAAGAACAACCTCAGCATGGACATCACGTCGTAGTACATCATGATGGAGCTTGGCTAGATGTACACATATTTTTTTACAACCTCTGCGTGCATATTTTTTTTACAATGCACCAAAGTTTCTTGTTTCTGTTGTGAAAGTAATGTAAATGGTGTTACACAGTTCTCAATAAAAATGCAAATAACTTGTGAATTTGTCTTCATGTTGTATAAGTCTCGACAAGGTTAATTTGCATAATCCTCGACCTCCTCCTGCAATCTCTCTTTCTCCCTTTCTTCTCTGAATTTCCCGGTGTTGTATAAGTCTGTAAGATTCAGATTTTAAGAGTACTTGCTCCCTGTACTAGTTACTTCTACTACTTATTTTTAGCTGTTTAGTACTACTCTGTAGATCTGTGATACTAGTCTAGTCGCTTGTATAATTTTGTTTAATAGTGTAACCTGAACCATTGAGTAGTACCCTGTTCGCATATGTGTGATTATGTGTGTTCTGTAGTCTCTAGCTCCAGTACATGTGAACTATATGTTGTGGTGTAAATCATTTTCATTCTATCTTATAAACGTGTTTCTTCAATAGCTATTTCTGTTCAAGTCTTGTTGTCATTGATGTTAGCATTTAGTTTGTCTCAAGTAAAAAAAAATACTAAAAATACAGTGAAGATAATCTGAACCTCCCTATGTAAAATTTAGTTTGTCTGTAATACTACTAGGAGATGGGTGAGGGACTGAAAGGATGATATGCTTCCATGAATTTATTTGTAAGAAGTTTTTCTTGGCTGTGTACAAATCAGCACAAATATGTGAGCCTCGGTTCTGAAAACTAAAGAATTCATATATTGGTAGATAGACTATGATTTAGGATATGCTAAACAGAAAGCTTTATAAGATGGAACTATCAATTCATCATGACTTCACTTTGTCCTTTAATTTAATTTAATTTAATATGGTTAGAACTACCATGGTTTTTTAAGTAGTTAGCGCATTAAGAAACAGTATGCTGGATGTTTGGCCTTGCATCCGTCCTTCCATGAATTCATGCTTGTACATTGCTAGTTATTGATTTTTTTGCAGGTCTACTTCTTCCTCGATCTGGTGCAGCAGCAACAATTCAAGGTCATGGTCATGGAGCAGCAGCCATATATTTTTCTTCTTATTCTTCCCTGAGATGACATGAGATGAGGTTTGTTTTCCTCAAGGTCAAGGTGCAGCAGCTTGATTTGACTTGATGTGATTGGATTCAGTTTCCTCATGCCTCTCTGTTTGCATTGCAGGCTCTGTTGGTCGGTCTTCAATTCTTCATGCTGCTGCTACTGCTACATGAGGACCCTCTTCAATTCTGCATCCGTTGCGGCCGCCGCAGCTTCCACCTCTACCCGGCCGCATTCGCAAGTGTAAGCTCCCCCTCCCTCCGTCCTAGATCTCTAGGTCTGTTGCTGTCATGCGCCATGTTCTTGATGTTGCGCGACCTCATGTGGATGCCACGAACGGCGTTGCTCCTGCGTGCAGATTTGATTCGCCGCATTAGTATGTGGTTGTTGTCTCGTCGTGGTTGTTCAAACTGAGATGTACCCAGTTGATTCGTCATCTCGGGTCATAAATTTTTCTGCATTCCTTGTTGCTGTAGCTTGTTGGATGCATAGTTTGATCTCCCAATGGGAATTATTAGTGAATGGTGATGTCTGTGGTCACGAGAATGGTGATGTAGTAGCTGGTATGCTTGATGCGTGTATGTCCATCTCTTTACTGTTTTGCTAGAACCATAAATCCTGATGCGCATGATGATCATTGTCTGGTTTGTTAGATCTATTCTGCTGGTGCTTAAAATTTGACATGCCTAGATTCTAAAACAAATTTTACAGCATTCTATGTTGTAGCCAAACACTTGCTCTGTATTTTATATTAAAACCATGGTATTGTGTACCTGCCAACTACGAGTAAATTACTGCAGTTTTTAATACTTTGGTTTTTTTGATACTTTGCTGTTTGATTTACTTTTATTTTGTCCCTAAACATTTTGTTCTACAATGTGCAGATGCTGGCATTTCATTCAGGACAAAGAAGTTGGATGAAGCATAGTTTTACCTCATTGAGCTAGTTGTGGGAGTAACGAACTCCTTGTAGCAGAACTTGTACGTGTGCTAGTTCTGGGAGCTGATCCTATTTGTGTGTTATATGATGTAGCAGAACTTGTAGGGCTCCTGTGATAGACTTGGGCTGATACACTGGGTTGTATGTGTGTTATCTAATTGTAAACTTGATGCTGATCACATTTTTATGTATGTTATATGATGTAGCAGATTGCTTCCTGCTGTTATTTGAAATATTGTGTCTGTTTTCTGTATTTGCATATTGAAATATGAAAGAACATGACCTTGACAGTAGGGTCCCACAAACTAGAACATCACATTTGGGACCCACTTACCAGAATTTGACAATTGGCATACATTAAAAAAGAGAAACAAAGGCTACAACCCAAAGATAAAAAGGCTATAATGTTGGGCTAGGCCCATGAAATCGACCAAAAATTGACACGAAAAACATATATAGAAAGGCTGAATTAATGGGCTAGGCCCATGTAGAAAATCGAATGGGACCGGGCTGAATCTTGTGCCACGTCAGATTGCCACGCTGGATGCCTACGTGGCCTGGGGAGGTTGCTAGTGACCAAAACGCCACAGTAGACGTATTTTAGTCATAAACGTTTGCAACCATTCCAGAAGAAAGGTCGCTATAGTCAGTTTACGACGCCCAGCTTTTGACCGTATGTTTTTGGTCACAAAAAGGTCATAAATGGAAATTTGTGACCTTTCAGTGACCAATAGTGGTGGTCATAAGTTGACATATTTCTTGTAGTGTACGAAGATCTTTATCGGTCAGACCGCATAACAACATACGTTGTTCCCTTTGTCATCGGTATGTTACTTGCCCGAGATTCGATCGTCGGTATTCCAAATACCTAGTTCAATCTCGTTACTGGCAAGTCTCTTTACTCGTTCTGTAATACATCATCTCACAACTAACTCATTAGTTGTAATGCTTGCAAGGCTTTAAGTGATGTGCATTACCGAGAGGGCCCAGAGATACCTCTCCGACAATCGGAGTGACAAAACCTAATCTCGAAATACGCCAACCCAACATGTACCTTTGGAGACACCTGTAGTACTCCTTTATAATCACCCAGTTACGTTGTGACGTTTGGTAGTACCCAAAGTGTTCCTCCGGTAAACAGGAGTTGCATAATCTCATAGTTATAGGAACATGTATAAGTCATGAAGAAAGCAATAGCAACATACTAAACGATCGGGTGCTAAGCTAGGGGAATGGGTCATGTCAATCAGATCATTCACTTAATGATGTGATCCCGTTAATCAAATAACAACTACTTGTTCATGGTTAGGAAACATAACCATCTTTGATTAACGAGCTAGTCAAGTAGAGGCACACTAGTGACACTTTGTTTGTCTATGTATTCACACATGTATTATGTTTCCGGTTAATACAATTCTAGCATGAATAATAAACATTTATCATGATATAAGGAAATAAATAATAACTTTATTATTGCCTCTAGGGAATATTTCCTTCAGTCTCCCACTTGCACTAGAGTCAATAATCTAGATTACACAATAATGATTCTAACACCCATGGAGCCTTGGTGCTGATCATGTTTTGCTCGTGGAAGAGGCTTACTCAACGGGTCTGCAATATTCAGATCCGTATGTATCTTGCAAATCTCTATGTCTCCCACCTGGACTAGATCCCGGATGGAATTGAAGTGTCTCTTGATGTGCTTGGTTCTCTTGTGAAATCTGGATTCCTTTCCCAAGGCAATTGCACCAGTATTGTCACAAAAGATTTTCATTGGACCCGATGCACTAGGTATGACACCTAGATCGGATATGAACTCCTTCATCCAGACTCCTTCATTTGCTGCTTCCGAAGCAGCTATGTACTCCGCTTCACATGTAGATCCCACTACAACGCTTTGTTTAGAACTGCACCAACTTACAGCCCCACCGTTTAATGTAAACACGTATCCGGTTTTTGATTTAGAATCGTCCGGATCAGTGTCAAAGCTTGCATCAACGTAACCTTTTACGATGAGCTCTTTGTCACCTCCATATACGAGAAGCATATCCTTAGTCCTTTTCAGGTATTTCAGGATGTTCTTGACCGCTGTCCAGTGATCCACTCCTGGATTACTTTGGTACCTCCCTGCTAGATTTATAGCAAGGCACACATCAGGTCTGGTACACAGCATTGCATACATGATAGATCCTATGGCTGATGCATAGGGAACATCTTTCATACTCTCTCTATCTTCTGCAGTGGTCGGGCATTGAGTCTTACTCAACTTCACACCTTGTAACACAGGCAAGAACCCTTTCTTTGCTTGATCCATTTTAAACTTCTTCAAAACTTTGTCAAGGTATGTGGTTTGTGAAAGTCCAATTAAGCGTCTTGATCTATCTCTATAGATCTTAATGCCTAATATGTAAGCAGCTTCACCGAGGTCTTTCATTGAAAAACTTTTATTCAAGTATCCCTTTATGCTATCCAAAAATTCTACATCATTTCCAATTAGTAATATGTCATCCACATATAATATCAGAAATGCTACAGAGCCCCCACTCACTTTCTTGTAAATACATGCTTCTCCAAAAGTCTGTATAAAACCAAATGCTTTGATCACACTATCAAAACATTTATTCCAACTCCGAGAGGCTTGCACTAGTCCATAAATGGATCGCTGGAGCTTGCACACTTTGGTAGCTCCCTTTGGATCGACAAAACCTTCTGGTTGCATCATATACAACTCTTCTTCCAGAAATCCATCCAGGAATGCAGTTTTGACATCCATCTGCCAAATTTCATAATCATAAAATGCGGCAATTGCTAACATGATTCGGACAGACTTAAGCATCGCTATGGGTGAGAAGGTCTCATCGTAGTCAATCCCTTGAACTTGCCGAAAACCTTTTGCGACAAGTCGAGCTTTGTAAACAGTAATATTACCGTCAGCGTCAGTCTTCTTCTTGAAGATCCATTTATTCTCAATTGCTTGCCGATCATCGGGCAAGTCAACCAAAGTCCATACTTTGTTCTCATACATGGATCCCATCTCAGATTTCATGGCTTCAAGCCACTTTGCGGAATCTGGGCTCATCATCGCTTCTTCATAGTTCGTAGGTTCATCATGATCTAGTAGCATGACTTCCAGAACAGGATTACCGTACCACTCTGGTGTGGATCTTACTCTGGTTGATCTATGAGATTCAGTAGTATCTTGTTCTAAAGTTTCATGATCATTATCATTAACTTCCTCACTAACTGGTGTAGGTGTCGCAGAAACAGTTTTTTGTGGTGTACTACTTTCCAATAAGGGAGCAGGTACAGTTACCTCGTCAAGTTCTACTTTCCTCCCACTTACTTCTTTCGAGAGAAACTCCTTCTCCAGAAAGTTTCCGAATTTAGCAACAAAAGTCTTGCCTTCGGATCTGTGATAGAAGGTGTATCCAATAGTTTCCTTTGGATATCCTATGAAGACACATTTCTCCGATTTGGGTTCGAGCTTATCAGGTTGAAGCTTTTTCACATAAGCATCGCAGCCCCAAACTTTTAGAAACGACAACTTTGGTTTCTTGCCAAACCACAGTTCATAAGGCGTCGTCTCAACGGATTTTGATGGTGCCCTATTTAACGTGAATGCGGCCGTCTCTAGAGCCTACCCCCAAAACGATAGCGGTAAATCAGTAAGAGACATCATAGATCGCACCATATCTAGTAAAGTACGATTATGACGTTCGGACACACCATTACGCTGTGGTGTTCCGGGTGGCGTGAGTTGCGAAACTATTCCACAATTTTTCAAATGTACACCAAACTCATAACTCAAATATTCTCCTCCACGATCAGATCGTAGAAACTTTATTTTCTTGTTACGATGATTTTCAACTTCACTCTGAAATTCTTTGAACTTTTCAAATGTTTTAGACTTATGTTTCATTAAGTAGATATACCCATATCTGCTCAAATCATCTGTGAAGGTGAGAAAATAACGATATCCGCCACGAGCCTCAATATTCATCGGACCACATACATCTGTATGTATGATTTCCAACAAATATGTTGCTCTCTCCGTAGTACCGGAGAACGGCGCCTTGGTCATCTTGCCCATGAGGCACGGTTCGCAAGTACCAAGTGATTCATAATCAAGTGGTTCCAAAACTCCATCAGCATGGAGTTTCTTCATGCGCTTTACACCGATATGACCTAAACGGCAGTGCCACAAATAAGTTGCACTATCATTATCAACTCTGCATCTTTTGGCTTCAACATTATGAATATGTGTGTTACTACTATCGAGATTCAACAAGAATAGACCACTCTTCAAGGGTGCATGACCATAAAAGATATTACTCATATAAATAGAACAACCATTATTCTCTGATTTAAATGAATAACCGTCTCGCATCAAACAAGATCCAGATATAATGTTCATGCTTAACGCTGGCACCAAATAACAATTATTTAGGTCTAATATTAATCCCGAAGGTAGATGTAGAGGTAGCGTGCCGACTGCGATCACATCGACTTTGGACCCGTTTCCCACGCGCATCGTCACCTCGTCCTTAACCAATCTTCGCTTGATCCGTAGTCCCTGTTTCGAGTTGCAAATATTAGTAACAGAACCAGTATCAAATACCCAGGTGCTACTGCGAGCATTAGTAAGGTACACATCAATAACATGTATATCACATATACCTTTGTTCACCTTGCCATCCTTCTTATCCGCCAAATACTTGGGGCAGTTCCGCTTCCAGTGACCAGTCTGCTTGCAATAGAAGCACTCAGTTTCAGGCTTAGGTCCAGGTTTGGGTTTCTTCTCTTGAGTAGCAACTTGCTTGCCGTTCTTTTTGAAGTTCCCCTTCTTCTTTCCTTTGCCCTTTTTCTTGAAACTAGTGGTTTTGTTGACCATCAACACTTGATGCTCCTTCTTGATTTCTACCTCCGCAGCTTTCAGCATCGCGAAGAGCTCAGGAATAGTCTTATTCATCCCTTGCATATTATAGTTCATCACGAAGCTCTTGTAGCTTGGTGGCAGTGATTGGAGAATTCTGTCAATGACGCAATCATCTGGAAGATTAACTCCCAATTGAATCAAGTGATTATTATACCCAGACATTTTGAGTATATGCTCACTAACAGAACTGTTCTCCTCCATCTTGCAGCTATAGAACTTATTGGAGACTCCATATCTCTCAATCCGGGCATTTTCTTGAAATATTAACTTCAACTCCTGGAACATCTCATATGCTCCATGACGTTCAAAACGTCGTTGAAGTCCCGATTATAAGCCGTAAAGCATGGCACATTGAACTATCGAGTAGTCATCAGCTTTGCTCTGCCAGACGTTCATAACATCCGGCGTTGCTCCTGCAGCAGGCCTGGCACCCAGCGGTGCTTCCAGGACGTAATTCTTCTGTGCAGCAATGAGGATAATCCTCAAGTTACGGACCCAGTCAGTGTAATTGCTACCATCATCTTTCAACTTTGCTTTCTCAAGGAACGCATTAAAATTCAACGGAACAACAGCACGAGCCATCTATCTACAAACAAGCATAAACGAGCAAGATACTTATCAGGTACTAAGTTTCATGATAAATTTAAGTTCAGTTATTTTACTTAAAGAACTCGCACTTAGATAGACATCCCTCTAATCCTCTAAGTGATTACGTGATCCAAATCAACTAAACCATGTCCGATCATCACGTGAGATGGAGTAGTTTCATTGGTGAACATCATTATGTTGATCATATCTACTATATGATTCACGCTCGACCTTTCGGTCTCCGTGTTCCGAGGCCATATTTGTATATGCTTGGCTCGTCAAGTATAACCTGAGTATTCTGCGTGTGCAACTGTTTTGCACCCGTTGTATTTGAACGTAGAACCTATCACACCCGATCATCACGTGGTGTCTCAGCACGAAGAACTTTCGCAACGGTGCATACTCAGGGAGAACACTTCTTGATAATTAGTGAGAGATCATCTTATAATGCTACCATCAATCAAAGCAAGATAAGATGCATAAAAGATAAACATCACATGCAATCAATATAAGTGATATGATATGACCATCATCATCTTGTGCTTGTGATCTCCATCTCCGAAGCATCGTTGTGATCACCATCGTCACCGGCGCGACACCTTGATCTCCATCGTAGCATCGTTGTCGTCTCGCCAAGCTTGTGCTTCCACGACTATCGCTACCGTTTAGTGATAAAGTAAAGCATTACATCGCGATTGCATGCATACAATAAAACGACAACCAAAGTTGGTGCTGTTTTAACCTTCGCAAGGACCGGGCGTAGCCACACTCGATTCAACTAAAGTTGGAGAAACTGTCACCCGCAAGCCACCTATGTGCAAAGCACGTCAGGAGAACCGGTCTCGCGTAAGCGTACGCGTAATGTCGGTCCGGGCCGCTTCGTCCAACAATACCGCCGAATCAAAGTATGACATGCTGGTAAGCAGTATAACTTATATCGCCCACAACTCACTTGTGTTCTACTCGTGCATATAACATCAACATATAAAACCTAGGCTCGGATGCCACTGTGGGTGAACGTAGCAATTTCAAAAAAATTCCTACGCACACGCAAGATCATGGTGATGCATAGCAACGAGGGGAGAGTGTGATCTACGTACCCTTGTAGATCGACAACGGAAACATTTGGTTGATGTAGTCGTACGTCTTCACGATCCGACCGATCAAGCACCGAAACTACGACATCTCCGAGTTCTAGCACACCTATAGCTCGATGACGATCCCCGGACTCCGATCCAGCAAAGTGTCGGGGAAGAGTTCTGTCAGCACGACGGCATGGTGACGATCTTGATGTACTACAGCAGCAGGGCTTCGCCTAAACTCCGCTACGATATTATCAAGGACTATGGTGGCTGGGGGCGCCGCACACGGCTAAGGAAAAGATCACGTGGATCAACTTCTGTCTCTCTGGGGTGCCCCTGCCTCCGTATATAAAGGACTAAAGGGGGGAGGCTGGCCGGCCAAGGAGGGCGCGCCAGGAGAGTCCTACTCCCTCTGGGAGTAGGATTCCCCCCCCCCCCAATCCTAGTTGGAATAGGATTCGCGGAGGGGGGAAAAGAGAGAGAGGGGCCGACCCCCTCTCCTTGTCCTGTTCGGACCAAGGGAGGGGAGGGGCGCGCGGCCCATGTAGGGCTGCCTCTTCTCTTTTCCACTAAGGCCCAGCATGGCCCATTTAGCTCCCGGGGGGTTCCGGTAACCTCCTGGTACTCCGGTAAAATCCCGATTTCACCCGGAACACTTCTGGTATCCAAACATAGGCTTCCAATATATCAATCTTTATGTCTCGATCATTTCGAAACTCCTCGTCATGTCCGTGATCACATCCGGGACTCCGAAGAAACTTCGGTACATCAAAATGCATAAACTCATAATATATCTGTCATCGTAACCTTAAGCGTGCGGACCCTACGGGTTCGAGAACAATGTAGACATGACCGATACATGTCTCCGGTCAATAACCAATAGCGGAACCTGGATTCTCATATTGGCTCCCACATATTCTACGAAGATCTTTATCGGTCAGACCGCATAACAACATACGGTGTTCCCTTTGTCATCGGTATGTTACTTGCCCGAGATTCGATCGTTGGTATTCCATATGCCTAGTTCAGTCTCGTGACTGGCAAGTCTCTTTACTCATTCTGTAATACATCATCTCACAACTAACTCATTAGTTGTAATGCTTGCAAGGCTTTAAGTGATGTGCATTACCGAGAGGGCCCAGAGATACCTCTCCGACAATCGGAGTGACAAAACCTAATCTCGAAATACGCCAACCCAACATGTACCTTTGGAGACACCTGTAGTACTCCTTTATAATCACCCAGTTACGTTGTGACGTTTGGTAGTACCCAAAGTGTTCCTCCGGTAAACGGGAGTTGCATAATCTCATAGTTATAGGAACATGTATAAGTCATGAAGAAAGCAATAGCAACATACTAAACGATCGGGTGCTAAGCTAGGGGAATGGGTCATGTCAATCAGATCATTCACTTAATGATGTGATCCCGTTAATCAAATAACAACTACTTGTTCATGGTTAGGAAACATAACCATCTTTGATTAACGAGCTAGTCAAGTAGAGGCACACTAGTGACACTTTGTTTGTCTATGTATTCACACATGTATTATGTTTCCGATTAATACAATCCTAGCATGAATAATAAACATTTATCATGATATAAGGAAATAAATAATAACTTTATTATTGCCTCTAGGGCATATTTCCTTCACTTCTAGTGCAAATGAACTGGTCACTAGAGCGGGACTGCCCCAAGTATTTGGCGGATAAGAAGGATGACAAAGTGAACAAAGGTGTATTTCATATACATGTCATTGATGTGTACCTTACTAGTGTTCGTAGTAGCCCCTGGGTATTTGGTACCAGTTCAGTTGCTAAGATTAGTAACTCGAAACAGGAGTTGCAGAATAAACAGAGACTAGTTAAGGGAGAGGTGACGATGAGTGTTGGAAGTGATTCCACGGTTGATACGATCACCATCACACACTCCCTCTACCTTCACGATTAGTGTTGAACCTGAATAAATGTTATTTGGTGTTTTTCATTGATCATGAATATGATTGGATCATGTTTATTGCAATATGGTTATTCATTTAAGTAAGAGAATAATTGTTGTTATGTTTACATGAATAAAACCTTCTATGCTCATACTCCCAATGTGAATGGTATATTGAATCTCGATCGTAGTGATACACATATTCATAATATTGATGCCAAAAGATACAAAAGTTGATAATGATAGTGTAACATATTTATGGCACTGTCGTTTAGGTCGTATTGGTGTAAAGCGCATGAAGAAACTCCATGCGGATGGACTTTTGGAATCACTTGATTATGAATCATTTGATACTTGCGAACCATGCTTCATGGGAAAGATGACTAAAACTCCGTTCTCCAGAACAATGGAGCGAGCTAATGACTTATAAGAAATAATACATACCGATGAGTGTTGAAGCACGCAGCAGGTATCATTTTTTCTGGCCTTCGTAGATGATTTGAGTAGGTATGGGTATATCTAATTAATGAAACACAAGTCTAAAACATTTGAAAAGTTCAAAGAATTTCATAGTGAAGTGGAGAATCATCGTAACAAGAAAATAAAGTTTCTACAATCTGATCATGGAGGCAAATATTTGAGTTATGAGTTTGGCCTTTATTTAAAACAATGTGGAATAGTTTCACAACTAACGCCACCTGGAACACCGCAGCGTAATGATGTGTCTGAATGTCGTAACCATACTTTATTGGATATGGTGTGATCTATGATGTCTCTTACCGATCTACCACTATTGTTTTGGGGTTATGCATTAGAGACAGCTGCATTCACGTTAAAGAGGGCACCATCTAAATCCATTGAGACGACACCATATGAACTATGGTTTAGCAAGAAACCTAAGCTATCGTTTCTGAAAAGTTTGGGGTTGCGACACTTATGTCAAAAGGCTTTAGCCTGATAACCTCGAACCCAAATCGGAGAAGTGCGTCTTCGTAGGATACCCTAAGGAAACAATTGGGTACAGTTTCTACCACAGATCCGAAGGCAAGATCTTTATTGCCAAGAATGGAACCTTTCTAGAGAAGGCGTTTTTCTCGAAAGAAGTGTGTGCGAGGAAAGTAGAACTTGATGAGGTAATTGTACCTTCTCTCGAATTGGAAAGTAGCACATCAGAGAAATCTGTTCCGTGATGCCTACACCAACTAGAGAGGAAGCTAATGATAATGATCACAAAACTTCAGATCAAGTTACTACTGAACCTCGTAGGTCAACCAGGGCACGATCCGCACTAGAGTGGTATGGTTATCCTGTCCTGGAAGTCATGTTACTAGACCAAGGCGAACCTACGAACTATGAAGAAGCTATGATGAGCCCAGATTCTGACAGATGGCTTGAGGCCATCAAATCTGATATAGGATCCATGTATGAGAACAAAGTATGGACTTTGGTGGACTTGCCCGATGATAGGCAAGCCATAGAGAATAAATGGATCTTCAAGAAGAAGATCGACGCTGATGGTAATATTACTATCTACAAAGCTCGACTTGTCGCAAAAGGTTTTCGACAAGTTCAAGGGGTTGACTACGATGAGACTTTCTCACCCGTAGCGATGCTTAAGTCCGTGCGAATCATGTTAGCAATTGCCGCATTTTATGATTATCAAATCTGGCAAATGGACGTCAAAACTGCATTCCTCAATGGATTTCTTAAAGAAGAGTTGTATATGATGCAACCAGATGACTTTGTCCTTCCCAAAGATGCTAACAAAGTGAGCAAACTCCAGCGATCCATCCATGGACTGGTGCAAGCATCTCGGAGTTGGAATATACACTTTTATGAGGTGATCAAAGCATATGGTTTTATACAAACTTTCGGTGAAGCCTGCATTTACAAGAAAGTGAGTGGGAGCTCTATAGCATTTCTGATATTATATGTAGATGACATATTATTGATTAGAAATGATATAGGATTTCTGGATAGCATAAAATGATACTTGAATAAGAGTTTTTCAATGAAAGACCTCGGTGAAGCTGCTTATATATTGGGCATCAAGATCTATAGAGATACATCAAGACGCTTAATAGGAATTTCACAAAGCACGTACCTTGACAAAGTTTTGAAGAAGTTCAAAATGGATCAGTCAAAGAAAGGGTTCTAGCCTGTGTTACAAGGTGTGAAGTTGAGTCAGACTCAAAACCTGGCTATGGCAGAAGATAGAGAGAGAATGAAAGTCATTCCCTATGCCTCAGCCATAGGTTCTATAAAGTATGCCATGTTGTGTAGCTTGCCATGAGTTTGGCAAGGGGGGGGGGTACAATAGTGATCCAGGAGGAGATCACTGGACATCGGTCAAAATTATCCTTAGTTACCTAAGAGGACAAAGGAGATATTTCCCGATTGTGGAGGTAATAAAGATTTCATCGTAAAGGCTTACGTCGATGCAAGCTTTGACGCCAACTTGGATGACTCTGGGTCTCAATTTGGATACATATTGAAAGTGGGAGCAATTAGCTAGAGTATTGTAGACATAAAAATTTGCAAAATACATATGGATCTGAATGTGACAGACCCGTTGACTAAACTTCTCTCACAAGCAAAACATGATCACACCTTAGTACTCTTTGGGCGTTAATAACATGGCGATGTGAACTAGATTATTGACTCTAGTAAACTCTTTGGGTATTGGTCATATGGCGATGTGAACTATGGGTGTTAAATCACATGGTGATGTGAACTAAATTATTGACTCTAGTGCAAGTGGAGACTGAAGGAAATATGCCCTAGAGGCAATAATAAAATTATCATTTTATATTTCCTTATTCATGATAAAGGTTTATTATTCATGCTAGAATTATATTGATCGGAAACCTAGATACATGTGTGAATACATAAACAAACACCGTGTCCCTAGTGAGCCTCTACTTGACTAGCTCGTTGATCAAATATGGTTAAGGTTTCCTAACCATGGACATGAGTTGTCATTTGATAACAGGATCACATCATTACGAGAATGATGTGATGGACAAGACCCATACGTTAGCTTAGCATAATGATCGTTCAGTTTTATTGCTATTGCTTTCTTCGTGTCAAATACATATTCCTTCGACTATGAGATTATGCAACTCCCAGATACCGGAGGAATGCCTTGTGTGCTATCAAATGTCACAACGTTAACTGGGTAATCATAAAGATGCTCTACAGGTATCTCTGGAGGTGTTTGTTGAGTTGGCATAGATCGAGATTAGGATTTGTCACTCCGAGTATCGGAGAGGTATCTCTAGGCCCTCCCGGTAATACACATCACAAGAAGCCTTGCAAGCAAAGTGACTAATGAGTTAGTTGCAGGATAATGTATTACGGAACGAGTCAAGAGACATGCCGGTAATGAGATTGAACTAGGTATGAAGATATCGACGATCGAATCTCGGGCAAGTAACATACCGATGGACAAAGGGAATTACGTATGTTGTCATAACGGTTCGACCGATAAAGATCTTCGTAGAATATGTAGGAGCCAATATGGGCATCCAGGTTCCGCTATTGGTTATTGACCGGAGAGGTGTATCGGTCGTGTCTACATAGTTCTCGAACCCGTAGGGTCCGCACGCTTAACGCTTGATGATGATATAGTATTATATGAGTTATGTGATTTGGTGACCGAATATTGTTCAGAGTCCCGGATGAGATCACGGACATAACAAGGAGTCGTCGAGAGGTAAATATTGATATATAGGACGATGGTATTCGGACACCGGAAGTGTTTCGGAGGGTATCGGGTACATATCGGGTCACCGGAAGGGGTTCCGGACACCCCCGGCAAAATATATGGGCCTTATGGGCCAAGAGGGGAAACACACCAGCCACAAGGGGCTGGTGCGCCCCCCATATGGTCCGGCCTAAGGAGGGGAACGAAAGGGGAGAAGGGAAAGGAAAGTGTGGATTAGGATTCCCACTTCCTCCCCCCCCCCTCTTTCCTTCTCTCTCTGTTAAATATGGCAAGGGGGCGCCACTTGGGGAGGACCCCAAGTAGGATTCAGCCTACTTGGGGCGCCTCCTGGCAGCCTCCCCTCTCCCTCCCACCTATATATATGGGGGGGGGGGCTAGCACACGCCAGACAATTGCATGGCCGTGTGCGGTGACCCCCTTCACCGTTTACACCCCCGGTCATATTTTCGTAGTGCTTAGGCGAAGCCTTGCGGAGATCACTTCACCATCATCGTCACCACGCCATCATGCTGACGGAACGCATCTACTACCTCGACGTCTTACTGGATCAAGAAGGCGAGGGACGTCACCGAGCTGAACGTGTGCAGAACACGGAGGTGCCGTGCATTCGGTACTTGATCAGTTGGAGCGTGAAGAAGTTCGACTACATCAACCGCATTGTGAAACGCTTCTGCTTACAGTCGAGGGTACGTAGGCACACTCTCCCTCTCGTTGCTATGCATCTCTATCGATAGATCATTGCGTGTGCGTAGAATTTATTTTTTCCATGCAACGTTCCCCAACAGCAATAATAGAGGGCCAGCGCATGAGAGGAAGAAACTTGGAGAAAATGGACATTATGCATGGCGAGGATGAAACCGAAATTTTTTAAGCCTTGTCTCCAAGAAAAAAAGTAACACTGAAATCAATATGATGAACTTGGGTGGTACCCTCCACTCTCCAAAGGGCAACCACGGCATCTAATAACCAGTTTCTACTGATACAAACCCTCGCCTCTCATTCCCCACAAGACCCCCGCATGGGGTGCTGCCTAATCAGCGAAGCGCGAGGAGTGTTCCCAGGAAGCTCAAGAATTGGGGAGGTTTCGGCCCAGCGAGTTAGGAATCTGACCTTGCAGTGAGGACCTGGGCGGCTGCGTGGCCATCGGGGGAGTTCACGGCCACATCAACCACGGTATCTCGCCGCCGACGACAACGAGGACGGGCTGTGGCGGCTGAAGTGGGTAATAGCAGGACCGGAGAGAGTACGCGCGTCACGTACATTCACACGTGTTTGTGTTTTATCTTCAGACCAAAACATGGAGAGAGAAAATTAGCAAAAAGAACTCCACGCACATATAAATATAACTTTTCAAAGAGAAATTGGCCACGGTAGCAATTTAAGAGTTAAACTGCTCTATAATGATTTTCATTTGTTTTTTGTGCATCTTAGCGATGGAAGTTATTATTAATTACTGGAGTACGTTATTAAATAAGTTGTAAGAACTATATTGAACATTTTTGTTCTGATGATGCGTTCAAGGGGTGGCGGTACAAATTCTGATGAAACTGAAAGTTACATCAAAACTCAGACGAGGCCTCTCTCTCTGACAGGAAGGTCCTTCGTGCTTGCTTCTAATCCAGGTGCACAATGTCTAATGAAACACACAAGATGACTTGTAGTGGTAGATGTTTCGAGACTCGTAGTCGTATGTTTTCCAGATGCGGCTCGACTTGGCACGAAGGCCTAGTACCATAGTCTTTTTGATCATGTGCATGCCCTCGATGGGCTAATGCTACCAACAAGTTAAAACAAAGTGAAGCCGCCCAATATATCTATCTACTCTCGTGAAAGGGGGTGGCTTATATAAAGGAACAAATCAATATTTGTGCTGGTGAAGGTTGCTGGAGAATTTATTTATCTACATGTGATAATTTTCCTTTAGTTGTGGTAGTTGTACTTTTCTTAACTAATATAGATTATACACATCTTAAAGCATGAACCGATGAAGTAAATTGCTAAGATGCTACATGTTTCTCCTTACAAGATGCAGAGATGTAAGACTTATAGAAGAATAATTGGACCCACATATGTGCCAAACAAGCAGTGCACCATTAAATATGATCATTCCGAAGAACCAAAATCGGGGACAACCACGGACGGAGCTGATCCCTAGACTAGCATGCAACCATTGGAGGCCTCTCTTGATCGTTTGGATTAATAGCGGGAATGTGCACCCTCTATCTTCCTTGTTCTCTTAATTGTCTGTTCTACTGATACAAACCCTCGCCTCTCATTCCCCACAAGATCCCACAGGTTCCAGGGCAGCTCAAGAAATCGCGCCGGGGTTTCCGCCCGGCTGGTTAGGAATCCAACATTGCGGCAAGGAGTTGGGCGATTGTGTACCATCGGGGGAGTTCACGGACGCATCAACAATGGGATCCCGCCAACGACGGGTGGTGGCGGCTGAAGTGGATAATAGCAGGACTGGAGAGAGTACGTGTGTCACTTATATTCACATGTGTTTATCCTTCAGATGAAAATATGTAGAGAGAAAGAAAAGGCAAAAGGAACTCCATGCACATATAAATAATTTTTCAAAGAGAAATTGGCCAAAGTAGCGATTTAAGAGTTAAACTGTTCTATAATGATTTTCATTTTTTTTGTGCATCATAGCAATGAAGGTTACTTTTATTACTTTATTAAGTAAGTTGTAAGAACTATATGGAATATTTTTGTTCTGATGATGCGCTCGAGCGGTGGCGATACAAATTGTGATGAAAGTGAAAGTTACGTCAAAACTTGATCGGCCTCTCTCTCTCTCTATCTATCTATCTATCTATCTAACATGAAGGTCCTTCGTGCTTGCTTCTAATCCACATGCCCAGTGTCTAATGAAACACACAAGATGACTTGTAATGGTAGATGTTCTGAGACCCTTAGTCGTACGTTTTTCAGATCCGGCTCGACTTGCACGAAGGCCTAACACCATACTCATTTTGATCGTGTGGCATTCGACATCGTCGCTCCATCCCGATTAACGACGCCTCCTATTTTCATCTCGTGCTCATTTGTTTGTGTGACCACGACCCATTTGATGGGCTAATGGTACCAACAAGTTACAACAAAGTGAAGCCGGCGCCCAACATATATATCTTCTCCTGTGAAAAGAGAGTGGCTTATATGAAGGAAGAAATCAATATTTGTGCAGATGAAGGTTGGTGGAGAACTTATTTATCTACTTGTGATAAATTTCCATTAGTTATGGTAGTTGTAATTTCCGTAACTAATATAGATTCTACACGTCTTAAAGCATGAACCGATTAAGTAAATTGTTAAGATGCTATATGTTTCGTTCTGCAAAAAGAAAGATGCTACATGTTTCACCTTACAAGATACAGAGATGTAAGACTTATGGAAGAATAATTGGACCCACAATGTGCCAAACAAGCAGTACACACGTTAACAAATTAATATGATCCATCCAGAGAACTAAAATCGTGGGCAACCACGGACGGGGATGATCCCTAGACTAGCATGAAACCATTGGAGGACTCTCTTGATTGCCCGGATTAATAGTGGGAATGTGCACCCTCTATCTTCCATGTTTTCATCTGAAGCTCCTATCAATTGTGGTTTGTTTCAAAAAATGTTGCTCCTGGAAATCATTCAAGGACGTAATCACAGTTTCATTTATTCTTCACTCTTTTGATTTGGTCCTCTCCCAATTATGAAAAGAAATTTTGTTCCCAATGATATAAAATTTTGCTTGCATTTATTCATGTTCCTACTCAAGAAACCAAACCGCACACATTGATCTAATTTACAATTTCATAATGTATCATCAGGTTGCATGTGAAGCGGATCGAACTGACAAAAACTTTGAATATTATCAAATCGAATATCAGTTAGCTGGAAGATAGCAACGGTGTAAAGTTATCAAGCAAAAAAACTATATGGAACGGCTCCCGCCACTGCATGGCCCAACAGCGGCAGTGGCAGTGTTTTATCTTCAGATCAAAATATGGAGAGTGAAAATATCAAAAAGAACTATAGGCACATATAAATAACTTATCAAAGAGAATTAAAAGAGTAGCTATTTACAATTTATCTGTTCTATGAGAGTATTAACAAAAAAAATACCACAATTCGTGGAACCGTGTTCATAAGCTACCACTTTACAAATTTGTGCCAAAAACTACCGCTTTTTTTTTAATCTTTAACTAAAAACTACCATATGGACTTAATGATTGATTAGCCAAAAATTAAACCTGATTAGCCTCAGGTGGTGGTAACTTCTCCCTGTCCACTCAGCCTCAATCGGGACCACGTGGCCAGCCGGAGCTAGCTAGCTCACGACGGATGCAGTCGGAGCTAGCTAGCTAGCTAGCTCACGCACTGCGGCCAGGCGGAGCTAGCTAGCTAGCCATGCGCGACCGCCGCTTGCTGCTGCTTGCCGTTGCTCCCGCTTGCCGTCCGCAGCTGCTGCTTGCTTCCGCCACTGCCGCTGCTTGCCGTTGCTCCCGCTTGCCATCGCCCACAGAGTTGCTGACGAGCTGCGCCGGCTGGACCTGCACGGAGGAGCGGGAGGCGGGCGACGCAACTCGTTGTGCAGGCAGGACTCGCACTCCTGTAGCTCCTCATCGAGGCGCGCGTGCTCGGCTGCGTACGGCGTCGTGGCCGCGCGCGCCGGCTGCACCTGCACAAAGGAGCGGGAGGCGGACGACGAAGAGCCCCAGGAGCTCATGTGGGAGCTCGGACCAAGGCGAAGCCATGGGATGGGTGAGAGATATCTCGTCGTCCTGCTTCGGCACTGCCTCCGTCATCCTCGACTCCAGCAGCCTGTGTGCGACATGGACGACACTAGTGCTCGCCGTGGGGCACGAAGACGAGGTGTTTGTTGAAATGCCTAAGACAGATATAGGAGGAGCAAGAAGATAGACACTGGCGTGTGGGGTATGTTGACGGTCGAACTGAACTGTGTTGACTTTTTTAGTTCTAACGTGTGGGCCAACTCTGTCATAATCGGGTTTAAACGAGTCGAATCGGACACTTTTTATACATGGTAGTTTTTAGTCAAAAGATTAGCGAAAAAGTGATGATTTTCCACACAAATTTGTAAAGTGGTAGTTTGTACGCACGGTTCCACCAATTGTGGTAGTTTTTTTTTATTAAATACTCGTTCTATGGTGATTTTTTATGCATCATGGCTATGGAGGTTATTATTGATTGACACCATTATCCCTAAATTATAAGAATTTTCCTTTTGCAAAAAAATTATAAGAACTATATTAAACTTTTTTTGTGAATCCCTAGAGCGGTAGCAACACAAATTGTGGACGGAACCAAAAGTTACGTCAAAACTGGCTCAAATCGTTCTCCCTAACAGGAAGGCCCTCATGCTTGCTTGTTATCCATGTGCACAGTGTCTAATGAAACCCACGTGATGACTCGTAATGGTAACTTTTTTAGCCTTCCAACCTTGCAGTTTTGAGAGATCGCTCGATTTGGCAAGAAGACTCAATACCATGATCATTTAGATCACGTGGCATATGAAGTTGTCGCTCCACCAAGATTACTGACGCCTTCTATTCTTGGTCATGTGCTCATTTGCCTCTTTAGCTCACCTTTGTGATGATCTAAGCTAATGCTATCAACAAGTTAAAGCAAAGTGAAACCACCCAACATGTGTATCTACTGCAGTGAAGAGAGAGTGGCTTTATAAGGGGACAATTCAATATTCATACAGGTGAGGGTTGGTGGAGAACTTATTTATATGTAAGTGATAAATTCCATTGAGTTAGGGTAGGTGTATTTTTCTTAATTAATATAGGATTTACATGTATTGGAAGCTTGAGATGATGCAGTAAATCACAAAGGTGCTACGGCTTTCACCCTATAAGGTTATGAAGGTGTAAGAAGGTGATTAATCGTACCCACCCATGTGCCAAACAAGCAGTACACACATTAGCATGGTCGTCTGAGAGAACTAAAACCATACATGATCAGGATTGGGTTGATCCCTAGGGATCCATCAGACTAACATGCAATCATTGGATGGACTCTCTTGATTGTTTGGATTAGTAATTAGAATGTGTACCCTCTTTTCTCTTCCTTATTTTCGTCTAAGGCTCATACCAATTGCGATTTATTTAAAAAAAAGTTGCTCCTGAAAATCATTCAAGGATGTAAGCGTAGTTTCATTTTGTCCTCTCTCTCATTTTCGAAATGAAATTTTGTTGCCAATTTTTTTTTAAAAAAAATCGTCCAACACCGTAACACAAATTTGCTTCCATTTATTCATGCCCCTCCTTGAGAAATCAAACCACACACGCGTGCATCTGATTCTAAATTTTGTAAAAAAAATCATCCAGATGACTGCATAGTGGATCGGATTGCAAGAAACTTTGAATAATACAGAATTAAAAGTTAGCTAACTGGAAGATAGCAAGGTGTAAAGAGATCAAGAAAAAAAAGAACAAAAAAAAGAGTACAAAAGTATGCATAGCCACATAAAATATCTGCTGTACATTGACTTTTTGTGTGCATCTTGACAATGGACATTATCATTAATTTGCATAGCTAACCAAATTGTAAGAACATTGCTTGATTGATTTCTTCAGCTGCTAGCGACACAAATGCGATAAAACTAAAAGTTATACCAAAGCCCTTCAAAATTGTTGTACCTACAAGAAATTAGCCTTGACCCATCATTCGACGGCTCTCGTTCACGACAAGATCCCCACACAGTGCACTGGTTAATCAGCAAGGCACGAGGGAGGTTCCCATGGAGCTAACGGAATCGAGAAGGTTTTGGCCCGGCAGGTTAGGAACCTGACCTTGCGGCGAGGAATTGGGCGGCCGCATGTCCATTGAGGGAGTTCAAATCCGCACCGCATCAACCAAGGAATCTCACGGACGACGACAACGACGGGCAGCGGCTGAACTAAATAACGACAGAGTCGGAGAGTATGTATGCCGCATATATTCACAGGTGTTTTACCTTTACAGAAAAATATGGAAAAGAATAAGAAGAACTTGGCTAGAGCAGTTGGGTAGCAATAATTTTTCAAGGAGAAATTGGCTACAGTACTAATTAAAAAAATCTGCTATATAATAATTTCTGTGCATCTTAGCGCTGGAAGTTATCATCGCTTTGTGCTATTGACCAAATTGTAAGAAGTATATGAAGCATTTTCCTCCTGATTTCCCCAAGCAGTAGCAGCACTAATTGTGAGGAAACTAAAAGCTACACCAAAGCCTTCTCAAGCCGCTCTCGCGTGTGCATGGTGTAATGAAACATACGAGGTAATTTGTAATGTCAACCATTTTCAGCTTTCCAGCCATGCAATTTCGAGGTCTCTCTCATCGTGGCAAGAAGGCACGTGTGTTTATTTTTCAGCCTCGTCACAAGTGAGGTTGTCGCTCCACCCTTGTTACCGATGCCTCCTATTCCCTGCCAATGTTCTCATTTGTGTTTTTGGCTTCTCTCATGTGTATCCTCTGTTGTTTATGTAATTGGCACATAATTAATGAACTAAGCTAGTGCTACTGACAAGTTATAACAAAGTGAATCAACCTCATGTTATCTACTCTCATGAAGACCGAAGAGCGAGTGTTATATATGAAGGGAAAATAATCTAAAAATCACGCATATAAAAGTTGGTGGAGCACTTATTATTTTATCTATATGTGATGAATTCCCTTAAATTATGATAGGTATGTTGTTAATTAATATAGGTTGTAAACATCCCGAAAACTCGAGTTAATGCGATAAATGGCTAAGGTGCAGGGTACATCCCCCTACAACATACAAAGGTGTAAGACCGGGAGATTAGTCGGATCATTTGAGAGAACTACTAAAAACGAATATGGACTGTCTTGGTCATTTGGATTAGTACCGGTGATGTGCACAATTTCTTCTCTTTGTAGTTTCGTCTCAGACTCTCAAGAAGAGCCTCTCACCAATTACGATTGTTTCAAAAAAAAGTTCTCCAAATCAACCAAATTAATAATTATGATCTAATTTATCCCTCACTCTTCCGATTTGATCTTCTCTTATTTCTGAAAATAAAAAGAATTCTCGGTACTACAAAAATATTGCTTCCATTTATTCCTCTTCCTTCTGCAAAAACAAAACCACACACAGGCATTGGTTTTTCAATTTGGTGTCAGTTAGATCTACATTCTTTAGTATCTTTTGAGTCCAGATATTGATACAAAGATCATCACGACGTGTGGGAAATTGAGAGTATCGAACAGATTTTTTTTTTATGATGCTGAATTGAAAATCCGTTAGCTGGAAGATAGCAAGGGTGTAAAGTTATCAAGAAACATACGGAAATAACTCTATGCAGAAAACAAAGTGGATTATAGGTCACACAAAAAAGTGCCCTTTTTATAGAGCAACTATGTCTTGCATGATGTGAGATGGAATGCATTGATACCTCAAGGATGGTTTTAGTGAGCGGACCCAGTATCGTTCATGTGTTCGTTTCTTCTGTTCCTCGTTTGTTCTTTGTTTTTTTATTACTTTTATTTACATTTTGTAAATGTAAAAATATTTTACTTAATTTTTAGAAATGGTCATCTAGCATTTAGAAAATGCTCATGCAGTGTAAAAACATGTTTGCGCAACTTTTAACAAATGTCGATAGAATTCAAAAATAAGTTCCTATCATTTAAAAAATATTCACATATTTGAAAAATATGTTGATGAAATTTTTAAACAATTGCTGATATAATGTAAAATAATGTCCACATAAATTCCAAACAAAGGTTATTTACCATTTAGAAAAATGTTCATGTATTTTAAAAATATGCTCGTGCCATTTAAAGAAATCGTCATTCAAAACAAATATTTCATACTATTCAGAAAAATATTTCAAAACAATTGTGACATTTTAAGCAATTTTCATGCATTTCAAAAATATTCATGTTTTTTTACAAAATATAAAAATGCTCACAGAATTCAGAAAAATATTTTGTACCATTCAAAAAACTTCAACGTGTATTTGAAAAATCGTTTGTCATATATTTGAAATATGTTTAACATGCATACAAAAACTTATACCTCATATTAAAAAAATAAACATGTATTTGAATGAAACAAAAAAATTTAAAACCAATAAAGAAATCATATTAAAAAACGTATGGAAGATTCTAAAACAGGTCTATAGAACCATCTCAAAACCAATTTAATGCACCGGCCCACTAAGGCATGTATTTGTTTTTTTTCTCTTCGGTTTTTGCCATGTTTCCTTGAAATTTTGGAGGAAAAAAAATGAAAGACAATTGCGGGAAAAATTGCGTTTATTTTTCTGTTTCCATAAGAGACATGGATTTTCTTCTCCCGGAGGCCCAGATGTGCCTCTCGGGAAGGAAACAAAATTCACGAGAAGCACACATTTTCTTTGTGTAGAGACACAGGCTTGCTTTCGTGGGAGGCACAATTGTGTCTCTCGGAAAAGGGAAAAAATGTTTTCTTTTTTCTTCCACGAGAGGAACATATTTGCTTCTTGTGGAGATACGGGTTTGCTTCTACAAGAGGCATAGTGTGCCTCTCAGAAAGGGAAAAACGTGTGTTTTTTTCTTTTCACAAGAGGAACAACTTTGCTTCTTGTGGAGGCAGAGGTTTGTTTTCACGAGAGGCACAGTTGTGAAAAACGTGTTTTCTTCCCTTTTTTCCTTGTACAAGAGACACAAGTTTGCCTCTTGTGGAGGCAGAGGTTTGCTTCCGCGAGAGGTACAGTTGTCATTCTCTAAAAAACGCATTTTTCCTGTTTTTTAGGTTTTTTATAAAAAAATCATCGAAACATATTAAGATGGGATGTAGTTTCGAAGACCTCGACGTGAGGAATACAACGATGAAAACAGTTCAGGATTTGGACGCATGATACTAAAATGTTTTCAAAAACAAATGTACGAAAAAGAAAGGAAAAACTGCATGTTGCCATTTGTCAGCCCCTGAGGAGGTGGGAACGACCTTTGCAAGGAGTACCTTAAATGTTAAGTGATTTCAGCAATAAGCTTGACATAGCTCCGTCGTTTTTTTTTCAGGGAAGGAGAAAAGGCAAGTTCTGGGCTGACGGGCTACATCCCATTAGTAACAATATCTAACAAGGCCATCAAGGTGAACCAACCTGTGGTTGGATGGTTAGAGGGACTGTGGTATCTCCAGCCCATCAGGGTTCAAATCCTGGTGCTTGCATTTATTCCTGAATTTATTTCAGGATTTTCGGTGATGCGCATTCAGTGAAAGGAGACATTCCCGTCGACGACGAGGTGCGGTGACTTCTTAAATTTCAAGATAACATGACGGCTCAGTCTCTCGGAGGTGTTCATAGGGGGTGAGCGTATGCGCGTGTATATGAGCGCTTGCATCTGTAATGTATTAAAAAAGCCAAAAGCTAAGGCCAACTCCACCGCGTGACCCCAAATGGACGTCCGTTTTGTCTGGATTCTGTCCGTTTGGGTAGCGATTTGGGGTCATGTCCGGGCGTGTCCTGGGATGCGGTGGCCGTGCGCCCAGCGCGCGGCCGCATCCATTTGCCCCATCCTGTCCGCGTCTATTTAGAAAAGCAGAAGCAACGTTTCAAATGTCAAGCCCTAGTTCAGGCCAGCGGCCCCGGTTCATCACGCCGGCAACAGAGCCAGCTGTCGTGGTTCTAAGTCTGACAGTAGAATAGGGGTAGTATAACGGAGCATGATCTATCGAGATGCATATGGGTGACACGATGGTTTTAGCGAGTTCGGGCCTCTCACGGTGGAGATAACAACCCTACGTCTCGTGCTCCGGAGAGGCTTTGTTTTATCTGAGTATATATCCGGAGATTACAATGTGTGTGAGAGAGAGGAACGGATCCCCATGCCTGAGCTAAGTCCTGAGACTAATGGTGAAAAGAGAGAGCGGTGGAAGAAGAGAGCCCCCCAAGTCTAGTGGTGGGGGGTGGCTTATATAGAGTGCGCCACCTCCTCACCTCCTATGTTACAAAGTGGGGTATGAATGCTATAATGACAGCCCACTATTAAGCCTTCACTATTAGAAAGATGCCGACTGCTTTGCTGCCTGCTGGTCTTCGTATATCCGAGTGAGTCGTACGGTCGAGTGGTGAACTGTCATCCGAGTGGATGGTATGTTGCTTGGTCGAGTGGATAGTATGCTACTTGTCCGAGTGGACAGTGTGTCTGTATGAAATTGACCTGGACCCACATGTTGTGTGGACCCCACGCTTCATGATATTTCGACCCTTCGTGGGCCTACCTGTTATGTATATCCCCAACATTAGCCCCCGAATCGATTGCGATTTTGCAGAACGAGTTGGTGTAAGACACAGTTTGGTCCGAGTGATTACAGAAATACTCGGTACATGTCGTCACGCTTTCAGACAACCAAGGTTTGAACAAAATCTCAATGGATTCCGGTACCATGCTTTCCGACTGATCGAGGTATGTGTCTGTGAGGAGCAACTTGGTGACATTCGTTCATCTCTCGGGAGAGGTTTAACTCGTGATATGAGTATGGGTGTGTCATTAAATCTGTGCGACCAGATTGACACATGGACTGTTCTCTTAGAGAGATGCCATTCTTATCCCGGAGGAACGTCAATACGAGTCGGTTTTAGATCCACACTTGTGAGTTTCACACTTTGAGTCCTAGAAGAAGGCTCAAAACAGGTCCACGGAGGAGCGTTAAACTCGCCTTATAGAATATTTTTTTGGAGTGATTTGGAGCTGGGCCTGCATCGAGTAACTGATTACTCGGAATTTCTTCACGCCTGGAACGTGTCTTTTTTGTTGTTTGGCCGTCACTCGGGTTGGGCGGACCGTTCCGAGTGGATACCATTCCAGTGGGGGCACGCTGAGTGCACCCACTGGGTGTAGTTCCCGAGACTGCTGTCGACTGCGGGCAGTCGGCGGGAGTCTTAGAGCCTGTCTTTTTGTTGTTGTTTGGCCGTCACTCGGGTTGGGCGGACCGTTCCGAGTGGATACCATTCCAGTGGGGGCACGCTGAGTGCACCCATTCGGTGTAGTCCCCGAGACTGCTGTCGACTGCGGGCAGTCGGCGGGAGTCTTAG
>NC_041384.1:14435649-14445908 GCF_002162155.2 Triticum dicoccoides | reverse complement strand
CGGATCGGCGCCCGCGCTCGTGTTACGTTCGGTCTGCACTTCACCGCGGAGGGAATCATCACACGCTGTCGACTGCTGGAGCCGCCGCCTGTGGGGGCATGGCCAGTGCTGGCACTCCGCCACGGAGACCGCGGTTGAGCAGTTGGGTGGAGAAAAGAGCCGCCGTGTGCTCACGCGGCATCGGGCAGTCGACGCCTGAGGGAGAGGTCGCCGAGTGGGTCGCGCCTTGCAGTCGACCCCGGTAGATGGAGCAGCGTTGCCGGCTGCTACGCTTCGTTGCTCGGTGGAGCCGGGTTGTAGGCTAGTTTCACGGACGCTCAGCCCACGGCCAAGTGCTGATGTCGATAGGGGAGTAGCACTGCTGGTTGCCGTGCCTCGTCGAGCCCGCGACTCTACCATGGGAGCCGTCGCCAGTCCGCGACCGAGTATCTATGCAGGAGAGACGAACTGCCGCGCGTGCGGGGATACGGCTAGCCTCCGCTTCCATCACGGGAATCACTGCAGAGCCTCACTCAATCGTACGCGTCTCCGCGGCCGGAGCCGTTGATCAGCTGACTCGGCGGAGGAATCCCACGCTGTCGATTGCTGCGTGTCTCCGCTCGAGGAGCCGGACAGCCGACCGAGGCCACAAGAAAGACAAAGAAGACATTAGGATGCATTGATGGAGTTGCCCACGTCCAGGACATGTCCGTGCATGCAGGAGTGGTTAGTTAGCGGTAATTAAGCAAGATGCTTTACCGTTCGTGCATGTGAAGGAAGTTTCCTTCTTCCACGGGCCATTTATTTCCCTGCCGGTTTATTGCCAGATCGTGGGAGGTCCACTGCCCGTTTAAATCCAGCGATGTGGACCAGGCGACGTTGGTGGAGATCACCTGCAGTCGATTGCCTCCGTCTAGTATTTATGCGCACAATCTGCATGAAAGAGGTATTAGTGCTAATTGAAAAGAATTAAATACGATCCTGCATGTAATGGGAGTTTCCTTTTCCCAGGGATTTTTCTCCCACTCTCTTCTTCCACGGGCCATTTATCTCCCTGCCGGTTTATTGCCAGATCGTGGGAGGTCCACTGCCCGTTTAAATCCAGCGATGTGGACCAGGCGACCTTGGTGGAGATCACCTGCAGTCGATTGCCTCCGTCTAGTATTTGTGCGCACAATCTGCATGAAAGAGGTATTAGTGCTAATTGAGAATAATTAAATACGATCCTGCATGTAATGGGAGTTTCCTTTTCCCAGGGATTGTTTCTCCCACTGCATGCAGGGGCAGCCAGAGGAGAGCTTCGCTGCGGTGTAAACTGCCGGTCTGGCCGGAATCGGTTGGCAGCCGAGAGGTGGCGACGAGGTCGACGAGCGACTGACTGCGGCCCACCGGAGATGCAGGCCGGTGCTGCGAAGGGCGAGACTGACGCGAGCACTGGTGGCCGCGTTTTACTGCTCAAGGAGCTGGAGTTGTGTGCCGGTCAGAGCCGCGCTTGGACGCCCGCGGAGCCGGGCCGAGTGCAGGCAGCCGTGCCTCACCGTCCGAGGAACCGGGCCGAGCGTTGGTCGCCGGGCTCTGCAGCCCGAGCACAGGACGGGCGTTAGCAGCTGAGCGTGTGTGGACGCTGGGTGACGACATCGCAGTTGAAGCTGGAGATGACGCCGGGCCGGACCGCGACGGGACCGTGCGTCGAGGCGCGGTTAGCTTCTTGCTCCAACGCCGGGACCGAGCGGGTGCCTCCACGGGAGAGAATTCTGCCATATGACCAGCGTCGGAGGGAGGAGGTGCCGCTCGTGGGGACGTCGCAGACGAGGCCAAAGACGACGCGGTGGACCGCGCCGGAGGGCGTTTGTACGAGCTCGCTGACAGGTCGTAGACGAGGACGGAGATGACAGGACGACCCGCGCCAGTGGCAGTTTGTGGTGGTTGCCATTGATGATGATCCCGTGAGAAGGCAAAAAAGATGGAACGACTTGTTCTTTTCTCTTCTCCTCTGCTTCACGACCGATCATGCATGGGTGTGTCTGATCCTACAGGAGGAAAAGACAAACTCATTGTTAGACAATTTATTGTAAAAAGACTAGATCGAATGAATACTTCCCTGATCCTTTTGTTTGTACGAATGGCGTGATGGCCAGAACTTCAGCGACCAATTTCTCTGGCGATGGTAGTTGATCCGCTGTCGAAGATTGAAGAAAAACCATTTGCACCATGGCTCGATAGACGCCATGCCCCACGGTGGGCGCCAACTGTCGTGGTTCTAAGTCTGACAGTAGAATAGGGGTAGTATAACGGAGCATGATCTATCGAGATGCATATGGGTGACACGATGGTTTTAGCGAGTTCGGGCCTCTCACGGTGGAGATAACAACCCTACGTCTCGTGCTCCGGAGAGGCTTTGTTTTATCTGAGTATATATCCGGAGATTACAATGTGTGTGAGAGAGAGGAACGGATCCCCATGCCTGAGCTAAGTCCTGAGACTAATGGTGAAAAGAGAGAGCGGTCGAAGAAGAGAGCCCCCCAAGTCTAGTGGTGGGGGGTGGCTTATATAGAGTGCGCCACCTCCTCACCTCCTATGTTACAAAGTGGGGTATGAATGCTATAATGACAGCCCACTATTAAGCCTTCACTATTAGAAAGATGCCGACTGCTTTGCTGCCTGCTGGTCTTCGTATATCCGAGTGAGTCGTATGGTCGAGTGGTGAACTGTCATCCGAGTGGATGGTATGTTGCTTGGTCGAGTGGATAGTATGCTACTTGTCCGAGTGGACAGTGTGTCTGTATGAAATTGACCTGGACCCACATGTTGTGTGGACCCCACGCTTCATGATATTTCGACCCTTCGTGGGCCTACCTGTTATGTATATCCCCAACACCAGCGGCCTACACGTCCATCGCCGGCATCAGCCAGCGCCCGGCAACACAGCCAGCCTCCAAAATGAATAGTTGTCCTCGCCGGCAACACAGCCGGCCATCATAATGAATGTTTTCTCGCCGACACACAGCCAGCGGCCCAGCGGGCGGGCGGCACCCATGCCAGCCTCCAAAAAGAACGGCCACGACCGATCGGACGACCTAGTTCAGGCCTTCGGCTTCGAGCATCTCCTTCTGCTTGGCCTCGAATCAGGCCCTCGTCTTGTCGCTCATCTTCGACAAGTCCACGCTCATGATCGCAAGGGCCACCTCCTTCGCTTTGGTGGCGGCGTTCGTGGCCTCGATGTCGAGCTGCCTCTACCTGGCCTTGACGTTGTCGGCCTCGATGTCGAGCTGCCTTTGTCGGGCCGCCTCCTTCATGTCGATCTTCCTCCTCTTGGCCGCATCCTCCATTTCAAGCTTCTTTGTTTGAAGGTCTAGGTATTGCTTCATTTGCTCCTCCTTGCTTTGCCGCTTCTTCTCGTCCCTCACGTCCTTTTGGGACATCATGCCATGCAAAGTGTCATGCAATGCCATGGATGAGGCATCACGTATGTCATCAACCTTGGAGTTGGTTTTGCCCCTCAGCCTCTTCAAGACCTCGCCATCTCCACCTCCGGCGTACTTGGCCGCCTTTAGTCCTATCTTCCTTTGTAGTTCACGGTATTGGTCCTTGAACTTAGGGCAATTGTTGATGATCGTCCAACAATGCGTAAGAGTGAATGGCTTGTCATTGTGCCGGGCCTTGAATGCCTCCAAAGATTGAAATGCCTAAATCACATGATCAACAACAAGTGAACATGCAAACATATACACGGCCGAAGTGTCATGGTCGTAGCAAGGAAAGGGCTAGGAAGAGGAGAGCATACCATGTCCCTAACGCCGAGACCACTCACGGGCCGTGCTTCAACGCTCTCAAATGCGGCGCAATACTTGTTGCACTCTTGTTGGATGAACAACCATCTCTTTTGAATCAAGCCGATGCCACGGTTGCTTGTAAATTGGTAGGGCTTAAACATCTTCCTTTCATGGAATGTTTTATGGACTCTCATCCAAAAAACAATGCCCTTTTGTTGCGCGTCGGTCCTCGGATCTTGGCTAATCTCCGTCCAAGCTTGGCAAATCAACTTGTCCTCATCTTGTGTGTATGAACCCGTGCGAATGCTCTTCCTCTTCTTTTGTGCTTCCGCTCTTTGGGTGAGCTCGTCGATGAACAATGGCTCGCCACTAATATCAACGCCATTGCCTTCTTCTTCATCACCGTCACCTTCGACATAGATGTCATCGTCTTCATGCCACGAGTCACCATGGTCGTAGTCAGCATGGTCGTCGGCCTCTTCATCGGGCACGTACTGGGCGCGGCCATCCTAACTTTGGGTCTCCTCAGGGTTGTAGGCACGGCCATGCCCACCCTCGAAGATCACGTCCTCCATGTACTAGTTGTAGAAGGGGTCGTCGACCATTGGCATTGGTGTTGGCATTCCGTCAAACAAGACGCGGGGGGCCGGCATGGTGCCCGTGAACGGTGCTCGTGCTTGCTTTCTTTGCATCTCGACGGACGCCCGGCCGCCGCTGCTGGACCCAGGCGTGACATTGAGGTCGATGACGGCTACGGGACGCGGTGTGGATGGCGCGAACAAGCCCACGTCCGGCGACCCCGAGAAACGGGTCTGGCCGTCGTGCCTTGGCGGAGAAAAGCCGGGCGACATGGGCGCGGTCCGCGACGTCGGTGACTGGCAGTGCGGAGGCCGGGCGATCGACGAGCCTGTGCTCGCGGGGCCGGCGGCCGCTGCAGGGAACCCGGCCGGACGGCCCATGCCAAGCATGAGGATAGCGTGCGCTTTGTTGAGGAGGTCCTCCTTCTCATCGACAGAGGCCTTGCGTCGCGCGGCCTCCAGCTCCTCGCGCTGGGCGACGAACTTGGCCGCGGCGGCATTGACCTTGACGACCGCTCTCTGTTCCCTTCTCTTCGCCGATTTCGCGTCCAACTTAGCGATCTCCTCCAGCGTGCACTCCGACCGCGGCTTCCTTGGCGCCTTCTTCTTCACCTTTGCGGGCGGGTCGACGGCCAGGCCGCTGGAGCTCGGTGGGGCGTCGGCCATGGACGGGGGAGAGAGGGGGCGGCGGGAGGGGCGTGGGAGGGTTTGGGGGAAATGGCGCCAAATGGGCGTGGGGGGTTTTGCTTTCTCCCACCGATAGGCGGGCCAGGGGAGGACAAGCGCGCGCGTCCCGCCCGTCCGCGCGCTGTCCGTTTCACCCTAAAACTGGCGCAAACTTGGGCCGGGGATGGGTCGAAAGCGGACACAAAGCGAACAAAAGTCCGTTTGCGCCCGTGCGCAGGGCCGTCTCGTTTGTCCCTTTTACCCCAAACAGACGGGGGCGGACAGGATAGGGTCGCGCGGTGGAGTTGGCCTAACGCCCACACATGTGGCATCGTGTACATCGCCCACACGCCTTCATCACCACTCATTTTGCCACGTATGAACCGATGACGTCAGTAGGAATCTTTTTGATTTTGGGCTTAAAAATGTTTTATCTCCTAATTAAAAAATCAAATTAAAAATCCGTTTTCACCATTAAATCCATCTCGACGAGATTTTCAAAACTAGACCCCATGTTGATATGTTTCGACGAATTTTTTTTGCCCAAAGTTGCAATGATGTTTACACTGTAGTTGCCATAGTGTTTAAACTAAAGTTGCCATGTGGCAATTTCAGTTTGTAGAGCATGGCAATTTTAGTTTTTTGATGATGGCAATTCCAGTACTTTGACCATGAAAATTATTTTTTGTATGAACCATGGCAATTTTAAGTGTATATATCATGACAATTTTAGTTTATGGTTCATGACAAGTCTAGTTTCTTAATTCCATGTTTTATAACATGTCAAAATTCACTTTTAAATGTAGAAGAAAATAGCTGAAACATATCATGGCAATTTCAGTGTAAACATCATGGCAATTCATGTGCAATAGACATGACAACTTTTAACCCCCAAAAAAATTCGTCGAAATATATTGATATGCGATCTAGTTTCGAAGATCTTGTCGCAAGGGATTTAATGGTAAAAACAGATCTTCAATCGAATTTTTTATTTAAGAGATAAAATATTTTTAAAACTGAAAATTCAAAAAGATTCTTACATGCATGCATGCGATGACGTGGCACGGTCTGTGTGTTATAGGGCGTCTGGACGGGTTTAACTCTCACCACACGTATGGACGTTTGCGTTGTTAAAAAAAAACAAGGCCATCGAGCCGTCCGGCCTTTACCTGGCCGTTCAACGCCACCCCACATAAATGCAACTGCAGACAGCGTCGGCTCCCTACGGGGAGGCGAAGACCAGAACGGCAGCGCAGCTCCCGCTTCAATCCGGTAGACACGTTAGGCGCTTCCCTCGCTCCGTTTACTTGCCAGAAACCACAGCGCACCGGACAAAATCGACTCTCATGCGCCACGTTTTTCCAAAGGAAACGGAACTAACTCACGCCCTCCAAACCAAACAGAAACAGGTTTAAATCAGAGCCAGCGAGGCAGGGTAACAACTCTTTCTACAACCCTACACCTGATAATAATCCTAAAGCTTAGCTTGCTAATTGTAGACGAACATCATTAACATCATTTCAAGAACCCAATTCGATTCAGATCAATTTGACAAGTTTGGGGGGCAATTTCCACTCTCTAGAGGGCAACCACAGTATCTAATCGCCTGGTTATGCTGATACAAACCCTCTCCTCTCGTCCCCACAAGATCTTCCACGCAGGGCGGTGCTTAGTCAGCGAGCCACGAGGAGGGTTCCCAAGCAGCTCAAGAAATTGGGAAGGCTTCGTCCCGGTGGGTTAGGATTCTGACCTTGCGGCGAGGAGCTGGGCGGCTGCATGGCATCGGGAGAGTTCACGGCCACGTTAACCACAGGATCTCGCCAACCACAGAGACTACGACGGGCGACGGGCGACGGGGGCGGCTGAAGTGAATAATAGCAGGACCGGGGCATATGCCCATATATTCACATGTGCTTTATCTTGAGATGAAAATAGTATGGAGAGAAAAAATATAGAAAATAACTCTATGCATATATTTAGAAACTTTTCAAAGAGAAATCGGCTGGAATAGCAATTTTTCAATTCTCTGTTCTATAGTGATTTTATTTTTGCATCTTAGCGTTGGACGTTAAATTATAAAAGCCATGTCAAACATGTTTGTCCTGAAAGCCTTGAGCAGTAGTGACACGAATTGTGATGAAACTGAAAGTTATGTCAAAACTCGATCAATTCTCACTCTCTAATAGGAAGGTCCTTCGTGTTTGCTTGTAATCCACGCGCACAGTGTCTAATAAACCCAGAAGGTAACTCCTAATGGTAGCCGTTCCGGCCTCTTTAGCTGCGGGTTGGTCAGATCTTGCTACACCTGGCACGAAGGTTTGGCATCATGATCGTTTCGATCCCATGACATATGACACTTTCGCTCCGCCCCGATTACCGACGCCTCCTATTTTCATCGCACACTCATTTGTCTTTTTAGCCTCTCTCTTGATTTGTGACTCCGGCTGGTGAACTAGGTCAATGCTACCAAGAAGTAAAAACAAAGTGAAACTGCCCAGCATATATATCTGCTCCTTTGAAAGAGAGTGACTTATATAAAGGGAAAAAATCAATATTCACACAGGTGAAGGTTGGTGGAGAATTTATTTATCTACATGCGATAAATTCCCTTTGTTGTAGTTGGTATATTTTCCTTAACTAATATAACTTTTACACATCTTAAAGCTTGAACTGATGAAGTAAATTGCTAAGGTGCTATGTGTTTCACCTTACGATATACTCAGCTGTAAGATTTATAGGAGAGACTCGCACATGTGTCAAACAAGCAGTACACGCATTAACATGATCATTACGAGAACTAAGGTGACCACGCCCCCAACGTGAGAGGTAAGAAGAAGCTACGTGGCGTAACATAGCGAATCCGTCGATTTCTTTCGGTGAAGGGAAAAAAGGTAAGTTATGGGCCGACGGGCTATAGCCCATTGTTAACAATCTCCCAACAAGGCCATCGGCCGACCGGCCTTTACCTGGCCGTTGAACTGCCCATGCGGGTCTCCCCCCAGAAATTCAACTACAGACAGCGACGGCTCCCTCTGGGGCAGCTCCCTCCAGAACAGCGGTGATCCGCAGTCGGACGCCGGCGGCGGAGCTTTCGCTTCACTCCGGTAGAGAGGTTAGGTACCTCCATCGCTCCGTTTACTTGCCCAAATCCACTCTCATGCGCCAGGCTGTAGCATCTGTACTGTTTGTCGGCGGATCCTGCAAGAAATCAAGCCATTTAGGAACACAACACTTGATTCTCTTCTCATTTTCAAAGCTAAACATCCCTGCCGAGGTGACCGAAAAGGGGAATTTGAGAATTTGCCACACCTTTGCTTGCACTTTCAGGATCTGCCCCTCTTTTTTCATGTAACTCGGAAATTGCTCCACCCTTGCTGAAACCTTTAGGATTTGCCTTTTTCTACACGGTTTGGATCATTTGGCACATTACAATATAAAATCTCTGACCAATATACCCCCAGCCTAAATCAGTTTGAGTCTCAAATCTGACGTACAATGTTGTACCTCCCCGAGCTTGTTACGGCTGCACAGCTGCCTTCCCCAAGCTGGTGCGCCTACTGTACCTCACCAAGCTTGCTGCTACCACAACTAGATATGCTCTTCTCTGAGCTGCTTAGTTCCAAACCTGAAAAAAATTGGGCAAAATTTTGCTACTATTTGCACAACATTTTAACAACATTCCTTCAGAAATCATATCTAGGTGCAAATACTTGGGTACATATATAAATAATCTCAAATTTCAACAGCAAAGTCTAGATATCTCACATCCATACATAATCATCAACAAACATAGTCTCACATACAAACATTATATGACACTCATACGTAGTTCGAAACAAAAGGACACGACATAGCATCTACTTCACCACATAAGCCCAACACGATCTAAGCTCTTTTTCTCTTAGGGGTTAACTTTCTGGCATGTGGGCTCTCGCGACCGCGTCGCCCCCGCGGGCGACCGGCCGCGCCCCGATCTCCTTCTCCAGCGACCCTCCCTCCTCCTTCCCTCCCCGCCGCCGTCGTCGGCGCTCGCCGCCGGGCCTGGCCCGGGCGACGCTGGCGGCGGCGGCCCCCTCGCAATTCCCCTCTCGGCACTCCTCTGGCGCAGGACGGAGCGGGCTGGGGGTGTCCCTAGGCGGCGGCGGTCCGGCGTGGCGGTGGTGTCGCCGTTGGCGGCGGGGTAGCGCGGCGGCGCGTTCTGGCGGCGCCCGCTCAGCCCAGATCTAGGCCCTTCGGGCCCCATCTGGGCCCGGGCGGGCTGGCGATGGGGTGCGGCTGCGGCGCATCCTCCAGGAGGCGGGGGGAGGCGAAGAACGGCAGGGTGCTGGCGGCGCCATCGCCGGCTTGCTGCAGCATGGCGGCGGGGCTTAGCAGGCCCGTTTCGGGCCTGGCCGGGCCATGGGTGGCCTGGCATGCCCTGCTGCCACGTCCAGACGGCTACCGCGACGGTGCCGGAGGTTCTGGCCTCCCGCACAACGGCGGTGGAGGTGGTTCCCTCCCGTTCGGCTTCGGTGTTGCTTCTGTGACGCCCGGATAATCAAGCTACAGTAACCTCTGCTAATGATGCCACGTCACCTCGATAACTATTGCTAATCTCGCATTAGTTCGAACAAATTCAAATTTAAAATAAAGACAAACCTCAAAAGTTTTCAAATATTAAAACCAAAATGTTCGGGTTGTACCAATTCATGCATAGATGATTAGGGTGAAGAAACCACATTTTTATAAAATATTTAAATGCACTAAAGTGAATAACAGTAGCAAAAACAACTAATTTAATAGCTTTTGAAACATAAAAATATATTATACTAATTTATTTTGGGTCCAAACTAGGTTTTGCAGTGGCCTATTTTGATGATACTAAGTTAGGTGCTAACTTGGTATTTTAAAGAAACTAAAATAATTAGGAGCTAAAAGAAAACAGAAAAGAAAAATAAGAAAAAGTAAAAGAAAACAAAACAAACAAAAAAAGAAGAAGACAAAGGAACCCCCTCCCCTACTGGACCAGGCGGCCCAGCTCACACCAGGCCGGCCTAGCCGCGCCTACTAACCCCCCTGGCACCCAAACCCTAAACGAGACGCTCCCCACTCCCCCCTCGTTCCCCACTCCCCCCACGATCCAGATCGGGGCAACTGCCACGACCCCGCCGCCGCCGCCCGAAGCCACCTCGCCAGCGCCGCCTCCCCACCGGACCGCCGCATCCCCTTCTCTTCTCCGTCGCCCCCTCGTCACCGGGCCGCCACCGCTCCGCCGTCGTCCAAC
>NC_041384.1:14422127-14435151 GCF_002162155.2 Triticum dicoccoides | reverse complement strand
CTCGCCTGCGCTGCACGCAACTCGCGCGCGCGCCCCTGACATGGCCCCGCTCCGCTGCTTTGCTCCTCTGCCGCCCGCGCCATCGCCCCGCCTTGCCTCGTGCCGCAGCCGCGCATCCACCCTTCCCCGCCCGGCGCTGCTCACCGTAGCTCCCCGTTGCTTGCCCCGCAGCCTTCTCCTCGCGCCCGCGTCGCCACCCGACGCCGCGGCCAACAGGCGACGTGGCCGTCGTCCCCGCCACTGGCCTCCCGCTCCCGGTGCTGGCGCCCGCCACCGTTGGCCTGGGCAAGCGCCCAAGCGGGCTGGCGCCCGCGTGCCCGAGACCCGTGCCCATTTGCCCGCTATGGCCTTTGGCCCAATGACAACGGGCCCCATGCCCAGATCGGTTATATAAAAAAATGAATGAAAATAAAATAAAATAAATAATAAAAATAATTAATTGATTAATTAATTAACTAATTAATTGACTTAATTAAATCTGATTAAATTAACTAATTAAGATTAATTAATCTAATGGCTAATTAACCTAATTAACTACTGTTAATTAACTAACAGTGTATGACAGTGGGGCTCACCCCCTTAATTAATACTAATTAGGTTAATTAATTTGTTTAAATAAAAATGTGTCACTGACCAGAGGGACCCACTGGTCAGGTTGACCAGTCAACCCTGATGACTGCTGACGTCAGCATGACCTCATGCTGATGTCATAAATCTATTTTTGAATTAAATTAAATAATTAATTAAAATTCCAAAAATTAATAAAATCTTTAGAAAATCATATCTTTTAATCCGTAACTCGGATTAAATTATTTTCAACATGAAAGTTGCCTAGAACGACGAGACGAATCCAAATACGCAGCCCGTTCGTCTGCCACGCGTTCCTAGCATAGCGAACCTGCAACATTTCACCTCCGGTTCATCTGTCCGGAATCGCGAAACACCGGGAATACTTTCCCGGATATTTCCCCCCTTCGCCGGTATCGCCTATCCCTACGTTAGGTCACCCCTAGCACAACGTATTGTCGCATCTTGCTTTGTGTTACATTTGATTGCTCTGTTATTTATTGTGTTCCCCCTCCGTTACTCCTTTCCGGTAGACTCCGAGACCGCTGCCGATGTTCGTGTGTTCGACTACATCGAAGATGACCCCTCCTTGCCAGAGCAACCAGGCAAGCCCCCCCTTTGATCACCAGATATCGCCTACTCTTCTCTATACTGCTTGCATTAGAGTAGTGTAGCATGTTACTGCTTTCCGTTATTCCTATCCTGATGCATAGCCTGTCCTTGCTACTACTATTGTTACCATTACCTGCTATCCTACTGCTTAGTATAGGATGCTAGTGTTCCATCAGTGGCCCTACACTCTTGTCCGTCCGCCATGCTATACTACTGGGCCGTGATCACTTCGGGAGGTGATCACGGGCAAATACTATATACTTTACACAGTTACATTACCTGTGGTACGGTTCGGAGTTGGGGGCTGAAGGGGCAGGTGGCTCCATCCCGGTAGAGGTGGGCCTGGGTTCCCGACGGCCCCCGAATGTTACTTTGTGGCGGAGCAACAGGGCAGGTTGAGACCACCTAGGAGAGAGGTGGGCCTGGCCCTGGTCGGTGTTCGCAGATACTTAACACGTTTAACGAGATCTTGGTATTTGATTTGAGTCTGGCTACTGGCCTATATGCACTAACCATCTACGCGGGGACAGTTATGGGCACTCGACGTCGTGGTATCAGCCGAAGCCTTCGTGACGTCAGCGACTGAGTGGCGCCCGCCGGATTGGACCGTAAGCCTGCTCTTGTATTAAGGGGGCTAGTTCTGCTTCCGGCCACGTACGCAACGTGCAGGTGTGCAATGGGCCCAGACCCCTGCGCCATAGGATTTAGACCGGCGTGCTGACCTCTCTGTTGTGCCTAGGTAGGGCTGCGACGTGTTGATCTTTCGAGGCCGGGCATGACCCAGGAAAGTGTGTCCGGCCAAATGGGATCGAGCGTGTTGGGTTATGTGGTGCACCCCTGCAGGGAAGTTAATCTATTCGAATAGCCGTGATCTTCGGTAACAGGACGACTTGGAGTTGTACCTTGACCTTATGACAACTAGAACCGGATACTTAATAAAACACACCCTTCCAAGTGCCAGATACAACCGGTGATCGCCCTCTCACAGGGCGACGAGGGGAGGATCATCGGTTAGGATTATGCTATGTGATGATACCTGGAGGACTTCAGTTTACTCTCTTCTACATGCTGCAAGACGGAGGCTGCCAGAAGCGTAGTCTTCGAAAGGACTAGCTATCCCCCTCTTATTCCGGCATTCTGCAGTTTAGTCCACATATGATAGCCTTATTCCAGTTGATACCAATGCATACATATGTAGTGTAGCTCCTTGCTTGCGAGTACTTTGGATGAGTACTCACGGTTGCTTTCTCCCTCTTTTCCCCCTATCCCTTCTACCTGGTTGTCGCAACCAGATGTTGGAGCCCAGAAGCCAGACGCCACCTTCGACGACGACTCCTACTACACCGGAGGTGCCTACTACTATGTGCTGCCCGCTGACAACTGTTGGAAATATGCCCTAGAGGCAATAATAAAAGTATTATTATATTTCATTGTTCATGATAATTGTCTTGTATTCATGCTATAACTGTATTATCCGGAAATCGTAATACACGTGTGAATACTTAGACCACACTATGTCCCTGGTAAGCCTCTAGTTGACCAGCTCGTTGTGATCAACAGATAGTCATGGTTTCCTGACTATGGACATTGGATGTCATTGATAACGGGATCACATCATTAGGAGAATGATGTGATGGACAAGACCCAATCATAAGCATAGCATAAAAGATCGTGTAGTTCGTTTTGCTAGAGCTTTGCAAGTGTCAAGTATCTCTTCCTTCGACCATGAGATCGTGTAACTCCCGGATACCGTAAGAGTGCCTTGGGTATACCAAACGTCACAACGTAACTGGGTGACTATAAAGGTGCATTACAGGTATCTCCGAAAGTAGCTGTTGGGTTGACACGGATCGAGACTGGAATTTGTCACTCCGTATGACGGAGAGGTATCTCTGGGCCCACTCGGTAATGCATCATCATATTGAGCTCAATGTGACCAAGGTGTTGGACACGGGATCATGCATTACGGTACGAGTAAAGTGACTTGCCGGTAACGAGACTGAACAAGGTATTGGGATACCGACGATCGAGTCTCGGGCAAGTAACGTACCGATTGACAAAGGGAATTGCATACAGGGTTTGATCGAATCCTCGACATAGTGGTTCATCCGATGACAACATCGAGGAGCATGTGGGAACCATCATGGGTATCCAGATCCCGCTGATGGTTATTGACTGAGAGCGTCTCGGTCATGTCTGCATGTCTCCCGAACCCGTAGGGTCTACACACTTAAGGTTCAGTTACGCTAGGGTTATAGGGATATGTATATGCAGTAACCCGAATGTTGTTCGGAGTCCCGGATGAGATCCCGGACGTCACGAGGAGCTCCGGAATGGTCCGGAGGTAAAGATTTATATATGGAAAGTCCTGTTTTGGGCATCGGGACAAGTTTCGGGGTTATCGGTATTGTACCGGGACCACCGGAAGGGTCCCGGGGGTCCACCGGGTGGGTCCACCTGTCCCGGGGGGGCACATGGGCTGTGGGGGGTGCGCCTTGGCCTAATGGGCCAAGGGCACCAGCCCCACATAGGCCCATGCGCCTAGGGTTCAAGGGGGGCAAGAGTCCTAGGAGGGTAAGGCACCTCCTAGGTGCCTTGGGGGGAGGGAAAACCCCCCTTGGCCGCCGCACCCCCTAGGAGATTTGATCTCCTAGGGCCGGCCACCCCCCCTTGGCACCCCTATATATAGTGGGGGGAGAGGAGGGACTTTATACCTGAACGTCTCGGCCTTTGGTTGCCTCCTTCTCCCTCCCCAACACCTCCTCAACCTCCATAGTGCTTAGCGAAGCTCTGCCGGAGTACTGCAGCTCCACCAACACCACGCCGTCGTGCTGCTGCTGGTGCCATCTCCCTCAACCTCTCCTCCCTTCCTTGCTGGATCAAGAAGGAGGAGACGTGGCTGTTCCGTACGTGTGTTGAACACGGAGGTGCCGTCCGTTCGGCGCAGGTCATCGGTGATTTGGATCACGTCGAGTACGACTACGTCATCACCTTGCAAGCTTCCGCACGCGATCTACAAGTGGTATGTAGATGCAAACTCTCTCCCTAGACTCGTTGCATAGATGAACTCATAGATGGATCTTGGTGAAACCGTAGGAAAAATTTTAATTTTCTGCAACGTTCCCCAACAGTGGCATCATGAGCTAGGTCTATGCGTAGTTCTCTTTGCACGAGTAGAACACAACTTTGTTGTGGGCGTGGATTTTGTCATCTTACTTGCCTCTACTAGTCTTTTCTTGCTCAACGGTATTGTGGGATGAAGCGGCCCGGACCAACCTTACACGTACGCTTACGTGAGACCGGTTCCACCGACTGACATGCACAAGTTGCATAAGGTGGCTGGCGGGTGTCTGTCTCTCCCACCTTAGTTGGAGCGGAATCGATGAACAGGGCCCTTATGAAGGGTAAATAGAAGTTGACAAAATCACGTTGTGGTAATTCGTAGGTAAGAAAACGTTCTTGCTAGAACCCAATTGCAGCCACGTAAAAGATGCAACAACAATTAGAGGACGTCTAACTTGTTTTTGCAGCGATTGATCATGTGATGTGATATGGCCAGAAGTTGTGATGAATGATGAATTGTGATGTATGAGATCATGTTCTTTGTAATAGGATTCACGACTTGCATGTCGATGAGTATGACAACCGGCAGGAGCCATAGGAGTTGTCATTATTTTTTGTATGACCTGCGTGTCATTGAATAACGTCATGTAAACTACTTTACTTTATTGCTAAACGTTAGTCATAGAAGTAGAAGTAGTCATTGGCATGGCAACTTCATGAAGACACGATGATGGAGATCATGATGATGGAGATCATGGTGTCAAGCCGGTGACAAGATGATCATGGAGCCCCGAAGATGAAGATCAATGGAGCTATATGATATTGGCCATATCATGTCACAACTATATAATTGCATGTGATGTTTATTATGTATTATGCATCTTGTTTACTTAGGACGACGGTAGTAAATAAGATGATCCCTTATAAAATTTCAAGAAGTGTTCTCCCCTAACTGTGCACCGTTGCTACAGTTCGTCGCTTCTAAGCACCACGTGATGATCGGGTGTGATGGATTCTTACGTTCACATACAACGGGTGTAAGACAGTTTTACACAGCGAAAACACTTAGGGTTAACTTGACGAGCCTAGCATGTGCAGACATGGCCTCGGAACACGGAGACCGAAAGGTCGAACACGAGTCGTATGGAAGATACGATCAACATGAAAATGTTCACCGACGATGACTAGCCCGTCTCACGTGATGATCGGACACGGGCTAGTCGACTCGGATCGTGTAACACTTAGATGACTAAAGGGATGTCTAATCTAAGTGGGAGTTCATAATTTGATTAGAACTTTATTATCATGAACTTAGTCTAAAACCTTTGCAAATATGTCTTGTAGATCAATGGCCAACGCTAATGTCAACATGAACTTCAACGCGTTCCTAGAGAAAACCAAGCTGAAAGATGTTGGCAGCAACTATACGGACTGGGTCCGGAACCTGAGGATCATCCTCATAGCTGCCAGGAAACAATATGTCCTAGAAGGACCGCTAGGTGACGCTCCCGTCCCAGAGAACCAAGACATTTTGAATGCTTGGCAGTCTCGCGCTGATGATTACTCCCTCGTTCAGTGCGGCATGCTTTACAGCTTAGAACTGGGGCTCCAAAAGCGTTTTGAGCATCACGGAGCATATGAGATGTTCGAAGAGCTGAAACTAGTTTTTCAAGCTCATGCCCGGGTCGAGAGATATGATGTCTCCGACAAGTTCTACAGTTGTAAGATGGAGGAGAACAGTTCTGTCAGTGAGCACATCCCGAAGATGTCTGGGTTGCACAACCGTATGACCCAGCTGAACATTAACCTCCCAGATGAGGCGGTCATTGACAGAATCCTCCAGTCGCTCCCACCAAGCTACAAGAGCTTTGTGATGAACTACAACATGCAGGGAATGGAAAAGACCATTCCTGAAGTGTTCTCGATGCTGAAGTCAGCAGAGGCTGAAATCAAGAAAGAACATCAAGTGTTGATGGTCAATAAGACCACTAAGTTCAAGAAGGGCAAGGGTAAGAAGAACTTCAAGAAGGACGGCAAAGATGTTGCCGCGCCTGGTAAGCCAGTTACCGGGAAGAAGTCAAAGAATGGACCCAAGCCTGAGACTGAGTGCTTTTATTGCAAGGGGAAAGGTCACTGGAAGCGGAACTGCCCCAAATACTTAGCGGATAAGAAGGCCGGCAACACCAAAGGTATATTTGATATACATGTGATTGATGTGTACCTTACCAGTACTCGTAGTAACTCCTGGGTATTTGATACCGGTGTCGTTGCTCATATTTGTAACTCACAGCAGGAGCTGCGGAATAAACGGAGACTGGCAAAGGACGAGGTGACGATGCGCGTCGGGAATGGTTCCAAAGTCGATGTGATCGCCGTCGGCACGCTGCCTCTACATTTACCTACGGGATTAGTTTTGAACCTCAATAATCGTTATTTAGTGCCAAGTTTGAGCATGAACATTGTATCTGGATCTCGTTTAATACGAGATAGCTACTCATTTAAGTCTGAGAATAATGGTTGTTCGATTTATATGAGAGATATGTTTTATGGTCATGCTCCGATGGTCAATGGTTTATTCTTAATGAATCTCGAGCGTAATATTACACATGTTCATAGTGTAGATGCCAAAAGATTTAAAGTTGATAACGATAGTCCCACATACTTGTGGCACTGCCGCCTTGGTCACATTGGTGTCAAGCGCATGAAGAAGCTCCATGCCGATGGACTTTTAGAGTCTCTTGATTATGAATCGTTTGACACGTGCGAACCATGCCTCTTGGGCAAAATGACCAAGACTCCGTTCTCCGGAACAATGGAGCGAGCAACCAACTTGTTGGAAATCATACATACCGATGTATGCGGTCCAATGAGCGTTGAGGCTCGCGGAGGATATCGTTATGTTCTCACTCTCACAGATGACTTGAGTAGATATGGGTATGTCTACTTAATGAAACACAAGTCTGAGACCTTTGAAAAGTTCAAGGAATTTCAGAATGAGGTGGAGAATCAACGTGACCGAAAGATAAAATTCTTACGATCAGATCGTGGAGGAGAATACTTAAGTCACGAATTTGGTACACACTTAAAGAAATGTGGAATCGTTTCACAGCTCACGCCGCCTGGAACACCTCAGCGAAACGGTGTGTCCGAACGTCGTAATCGCACTCTATTGGATATGGTGCGGTCTATGATGTCTCTTACCGATTTACCGCTATCATTTTGGGGATACGCTCTAGAGACAGCTACATTCACTTTAAATAGGGCACCGTCTAAATCCGTTGAGACGACACCGTATGAATTATGGTTTGGCAAGAAACCTAAGCTGTCGTTTCTAAAAGTTTGGGGATGCGAAGCTTATGTCAAGAAACTTCAACCTGAAAAGCTCGAACCCAAGTCGGAAAAATGCGTATTCATAGGATACCCTAAGGAAACTATAGGGTATACCTTCTACTTAAGATCCGAAGGCAAGATCTTTGTTGCCAAGAACGGATGCTTTCTGGAAAAAGAGTTTCTCTCGAAAGAAGTAAGTGGGAGGAAAGTGGAACTCGATGAAGTACTACCTCTTGAGAGGGATAGTGACGCAGCACAGGAAACCATTCCTGTGATGCCCACACCAACTGAAGAGGAAAACCATGATAATGATCAAGGTACTTCGGATCAAGTTACTGCTGAACTTCGTAGGTCCACAAGGACACGTTCCGCACCAGAGTGGTACGGCAACCCTGTCCTGGAAATCATGTTGTTAGACAACAATGAACCTTCGAACTATGAAGAAGCAATTACGGGCCCGGATTCCAACAAATGGCTTGAAGCCATGAAATCCGAGATAGAATCCATGTATGAAAACAAAGTATGGACTTTGACAGACTTGCCCGATGATCGGCGAGCGATAGAAAACAAATGGATCTTTAAGAAGAAGACGGACGCGGATGGTAATGTTACCATCTATAAAGCTCGACTTGTCGCTAAGGGTTATCGACAGGTTCAAGGGATTGACTACGACGAGACATTCTCTCCCGTAGCGAAGCTAAAATCCGTCCGAATCATGTTAGCAATTGCCGCATACTATGATTATGAGATATGGCAGATGGACGTCAAAACAGCATTCCTTAACGGGCATCTTAAGGAAGAACTGTATATGATGCAGCCGGAAGGTTTTGTCGATCCTCAGAACGCTAACAAAGTATGCAAGCTCCAGCGATCCATTTATGGACTGGTGCAAGCATCTCGGAGTTGGAACATTCGCTTTGATGAGATGATCAAAGCGTTTGGGTTTATGCAGACTTATGGAGAAGCCTGCATTTACAAGAAAGTGAGTGGGAGCTCTGTAGCATTTCTCATATTATATGTAGATGACATACTCCTGATGGGAAATAATATAGAATTTCTGGACAGCATTAAGGCCTACTTGAATAAGTGTTTTTCAATGAAGGACCTTGGAGAAGCTGCTTATATATTAGGCATCAAGATCTATAGAGATAGATCGAGACGCCTCATAGGTCTTTCACAAAGCACATACCTTGATAAGATTTTGAAGAGATTCAGAATGGATCAGTCCAAGAAGGGGTTCTTGCCTATGTTACAAGGTATGAGACTGAGCTCAGCTCAGTCACCAACCACGGCAAAAGATAAAGAAGAGATGAGTGTCATCCCCTATGCTTCAGCCATAGGATCTATTATGTATGCCATGCTGTGCACCAGACCCGATGTAAACCTTGCCGTAAGTTTGGTAGCAAGATACCAAAGTAATCCCGGCAAGGAACACTGGACAGCGGTCAAGAATATCCTGAAGTACCTGAAAAGGACAAAGGACATGTTTCTCGTTTATGGAGGAGACGAAGAGCTCGTCGTAAAGGGTTACATCGACGCTAGCTTCGACTCAGATCCGGATGACTCTAAGTCACAAACCGGATACGTGTATATGTTGAATGGTGGAGCAGTAAGCTGGTGCAGCTGCAAGCAGAGCATCGTGGCGGGATCTACGTGTGAAGCGGAGTACATGGCAGCCTCGGAGGCAGCACATGAAGCGATTTGGGTGAAGGAGTTCATCACTGGCCTAGGAGTCATACCCAATGCGTCGGAGCCGATCAAACTCTTCTGTGACAACACTGGAGCTATTGCCCTCGCAAAGGAGCCCAGGTTTCACAAGAAGACCAGGCATATCAAGCGTCGTTTCAACTCCATCCGTGAAAATGTTCGAGATGGAGACATAGAGATTTGCAAAGTGCACACGGATCTGAATGTCGCAGATCCGCTGACTAAACCTCTCTCGCGTGCAAAACATGATCAACACCAGAACTCTATGGGTGTTCGATTCATCACAATGTAACTAGATTAGTGACTCTAGTGCAAGTGGGAGACTGTTGGAAATATGCCCTAGAGGCAATAATAAAAGTATTATTATATTTCATTGTTCATGATAATTGTCTTGTATTCATGCTATAACTGTATTATCCGGAAATCGTAATACACGTGTGAATACTTAGACCACACTATGTCCCTGGTAAGCCTCTAGTTGACCAGCTCGTTGTGATCAACAGATAGTCATGGTTTCCTGACTATGGACATTGGATGTCGTTGATAACGGGATCACATCATTAGGAGAATGATGTGATGGACAAGACCCAATCCTAAGCATAGCATAAAAGATCGTGTAGTTCGTTTTGCTAGAGCTTTGCAAGTGTCAAGTATCTCTTCCTTTGACCATGAGATCGTGTAACTCCCGGATACCGTAAGAGTGCCTTGGGTGTATCAAACGTCACAACGTAACTAGGTGACTATAAAGGTGCATTACAGGTATCTCCGAAAGTAGCTGTTGGGTTGACACGGATCGAGACTGGGATTTGTCACTCCGTATGACGGAGAGGTATCTCTGGGCCCACTCGGTAATGCATCATCATATTGAGCTCAATGTGACCAAGGTGTTGGACACGGGATCATGCATTACGGTACGAGTAAAGTGACTTGCCGGTAACGAGACTGAACAAGGTATTGGGATACCGACGATCGAGTCTCGGGCAAGTAACGTACCGATTGACAAAGGGAATTGCATACAGGGTTTGATCGAATCCTCGACATAGTGGTTCATCCGATGACAACATCGAGGAGCATGTGGGAACCATCATGGGTATCCAGATCCCGCTGATGGTTATTGACTGAGAGCGTCTCGGTCATGTCTGCATGTCTCCCGAACCCGTAGGGTCTACACACTTAAGGTTCAGTTACGCTAGGGTTATAGGGATATGTATATGCAGTAACCCGAATGTTGTTCGGAGTCCCGGATGAGATCCCGGACGTCACGAGGAGCTCCGGAATGGTCCGGAGGTAAAGATTTATATATGGAAAGTCCTGTTTCGGGCATCGGGACAAGTTTCGGGGTTATCGGTATTGTACCGGGACCACCGGAAGGGTCCCGGGGGTCCACCGGGTGGGTCCACCTGTCCCGGGGGGCCACATGGGCTGTGGGGGGTGCGCCTTGGCCTAATGGGCCAAGGGAACCAGCCCCACATAGGCCCATGCGCCTAGGGTTCAAGGGGGGCAAGAGTCCTAGGAGGGTAAGGCACCTCCTAGGTGCCTTGGGGGGAGGGAAAACCCCCCTTGGCCGCCGCACCCCCTAGGAGATTTGATCTCCTAGGGCCGGCCACCCCCCCCCCCCTTGGCACCCCTATATATAGTGGGGGGAGAGGAGGGACTTTATACCTGAACGTCTCGGCCTTTGGTTGCCTCCTTCTCCCTCCCCAACACCTCCTCAACCTCCATAGTGCTTAGCGAAGCTCTGCCGGAGTACTGCAGCTCCACCAACACCACGCCGTCGTGCTGCTGCTGGTGCCATCTCCCTCAACCTCTCCTCCCTTCCTTGCTGGATCAAGAAGGAGGAGACATGGCTGTTCCGTACGTGTGTTGAACACGGAGGTGCCGTCCGTTCGGCGCAGGTCATCGGTGATTTGGATCACGTCGAGTACGACTACGTCATCACCTTGCAAGCTTCCGCACGCGATCTACAAGTGGTATGTAGATGCAAACTCTCTCCCTAGACTCGTTGCATAGATGAACTCATAGATGGATCTTGGTGAAACCGTAGGAAAAACTTTAATTTTCTGCAACGTTCCCCAGATGTTGGAGCCCAGAAGCCAGACGCCACCTTCGACGACGACTCCTACTACACCGGAGGTGCCTACTACTATGTGCTGCCCGCTGACAACGACCAGGAGTAGTTTAGGAGGATCCCAGGCAGGAGGCCTGCGCCTCTTTCGATCTGTATCCCAGTTTGTGCTAGCCTTCTTAAGGCAAACTTGTTTAACTTATGTCTGTACTCAGATATTGTTGCTTCCGCTGACTCGTCTATGATCGAGCTCTTGTATTCGAGCCCTCGAGGCCCCTGGCTTGTAATATGATGCTTGTATGACTTATTTTATTTGTAGAGTTGTGTTGTGATATCTTCCCGTGAGTCCCTGATCTTGATCGTACACGTTTGCGTGTATGATTAGTGTACGGTCAAATCGGGGGCGTCACAGCTTCTCCCTCCGTGGGGCGCTTCTCTCCGGTCCTCTTGGCCTCGTGTTGGTGTCCGCAGTGAGGCGGCGTGGGTGGCGGCGCAACCGTGATGACGCATGGTGGTGGGCGGTGGTCTAGCTGGTCGGCTCCGGTCCGTTGGGCGATGAGGATGGAGTGCGGGAGAAATCCTTGCCGGTTCTTCGGCTTCGATGCGGTGACACCTGCGGGTGCCACCATTCCTCCCTGGAGGGTGTCGGTGATATCCATCCCCCACCTCCCTCCGCGTGCCGGGGGAAACTCTAGGACATGTCCGGGCAGCAGCGTCGTCGGCGTCGCATTCCTTCTTGGAGGTGCTGCTTGGTACGCGGTGGTTCGGAGCCTCGGGTTGTGGTGGTTTGTGTCTGGAGGGCTTAGCGGTGGCGGGTCATCCGCGCTTTGTCGAGCTGCCGTTGTTGGCATTTGTTTCTTCTTCTTTTTCTTTTGGGCTTGCTGTGCTGTTCGCCCCAGCTCTCCTTCTATCGGTGTTGGTTGCTTTGGAATACAAAGCGGGGGGAAACCCTTTTTCGGTAAGGCATCGCTGTTGGAACATGTTCCTCTGTTGGCTGCGACGATTCAACAGCCAAGGCCATAGCCAACATCCTACAAAGAGTGGACACAACACAATACGCAGCAACAATTTTCCTGTTGGGCGTGCCAACAGGAGCATCATCAATTTGAGGTCCTGGCTCATCATCTTCAGTAGGGTATGTTCTTGCCCTCTGTTTTCTCTTCCTGTTACATGACACAAAAATGTGTATAACTGAAAACAATGCATACATGACAAAAAAAATGCAAAGTATAATTGGTGATGAACTACTTTTTTGGGACCATTTAAAGGACAACCAGCTTGTTTATGACCTAGGACTTGACATCGTTTGCATCTGTTTTGGCTACCCGATTGTTTAGGTTCTTTCTTTTTTGGACCACCTTTTCCACCTTCGAGGGCACTCTTGTACCTCTGCTTTCTAGGTCTTCTAGGAGTCTATACTAAGATACAGTCTACAACCAGCTAGAAAACTATCAATGGAAGGTTTAAGAGCCATAAAGAATCTATGAAAGTGGACTTTACCATCAACTACCTTGGTATCAACCTCTACAATGCTCCCTGGAGATCTCTTCTCAACTTCCACTTTGAAGTTATGCAAATTCTGAATACTTTGCTTCAAAGTGCCATAAATCTATTTTTCTGCTCTAGATTTACCTACCCAAACTGTATTATAACTAACGGTGATGTCATAAGTTTCTTGGA
>NC_041384.1:14409085-14421840 GCF_002162155.2 Triticum dicoccoides | reverse complement strand
GTTGGAGATATCCCTGAAGAATTTTTTGTTTGAAGGGCTTAGATTAGGAAAAAATTAGCGTTTGACCCCCCAACTCTTCATCTTTTATGTTTCGCCCCCAACGTTTTCTGTCTAGCTTCGCCACTGCATGGTAGGCTCTTTCTGGAGTATGCTCATTGCCTTCTCTACTACCCAACCTTGTGTTGACATGGTGGTTTTTGCTCTGTTACTTGAAGAACACTTGTGTTTCTTACTCATCTTACTGACCTGCATCCATACAAAACACATGGCCCATGAGAAATAGTACTATATTCAATATAGCAACTATCTAATTAATTGGTAGACACAAAAGTTATTCTTAGCAAGAAAGTTAGTACCGTTATAGTTTTTTCATCAGCCCTTAAGCGAGCAGTTATCCTCCATGGACACCTGATGTCTACATTCTTCAAGATATCATTTTTTTGTCTGTTTTAGATCCCCATATGTCATTTTCATTGTTAATGGCATATTGTTTTATTGCCATTCCGGACTCTTCCATTGAAGGAAACAACCACCTACATACATCTTGGGGTTCTCTCTATCATATGCAATCTCCTCCTCCTGAGCTATCCTGTCATCAACAGGAATAGTTGTCTCAACTATTAGTTGTTGGTCCTCTTCATTGGTGAGATGTACATCCTCACTAGGTGGCTAAGGAGGTGCTTCATGTGTCTCATCCTCCTCGATGCCAAAAAATCACACATATTCTCCTCCGTAATTGGAACATCCACTTCATCTTCATTTGGAGGAGCAATCTCAATTAGGCTCCAATCAATTGGTGATTTCGTATCAAGCACCACCGAAGACCCACATTGCTCATTACTTTCAGCCACTTCATAAATTGATGGCACATTGGTTTGAAATCACATGTTGAAAAGTTCATATCATTATGAACAAGTGCACTTGTTTGACTGGCCATAGACTCGGCAACTTCAAGTGCTTCTTCAATGGCATTGTCCACAACTACACATGACGTAGCACTGATAGTACATCATCCATCGCTGATTTTAGGACTTTAGGCGCCTTCTCAGCAGGTGTCTTCTTAGGTTTCTTAGCAGTCGGTTCCTTTGCAGGTTTGTTATCTCTATTGGCGGCAGGTTTTTTACCAGGTTTGGTATGAACCTCAACTAGCATCTTCACCTTTTCCTCCCCTACCCAGATATTAGGGTCAAGCAAATGACTTCTCAATTGCTTAGTGCCAACTAATCTACATTCCTAATTAGAGTCTCTACCATAGCCAAACAAATGCACCTCCTACCATGGCCCCCATGGTATATATTGGCCCAAGTCATATGCAAAATTGTTAAAAGTAAGTCTCTTCTATCTAATCTGCATTTCAATATCTTGCCGCTCTGTTTGTTCCTCAGCGCCATCAACAAGCATGGCCCGATATGGAACAACTCTAACATTTTATGTTAAAATGAACAGGCTACTTCGCCCTACTCGACAATGAAAAAAAATCCAAAGTTCTCAATTAGGTTGTTCGTGGTATTTGACATTGCATTGACACAAATGCAGAAGTATCATTCTCACCATTGTAGTGCGAGAGCAACAACCAAGCTGCCCAAATTTGGGCCATTCTCCATAGCAGACATCCTCCACATAGATCAACCGTCCATGCTCTACATCAGTTAATACAAAAAATAGAGGGCAACAGAAGTGGTGGTGTGTGAGTCGGCAGCGGGGCGTCGCATTGGGTGAGGGAGCCATAGGGCGTGCTGGACGAGCCCCAGCCGTGGGGGAGCAGCGGCCGGTGGCGGCTGGGTGAGAAGCGGTCGCCGATGGAGCATCCTCGGCTGGGCGAGCAGCAGCTGCCTAGGGAGCAGCTCCGGCTGGGAGAGCAACATCCACCGAGAGAGGAGCGGGAGCTGGGCGAGAACGAGACATGGGGGAGCCGTGGCTGTTGAAGGAACAACAGGGAGTAGCATCTCTTACCAGGTCGCCGTCGTGGAGATCAAGGTTGTTGTCCCCGTAGCCGCCAAAGGTCCAGTTTGGATGAGACGAGAAGGAGATCGGGGTGAATGAACAGGGCTGGGTGTCTCTCACCTAGGTCAACACGAGGGCATTGTGGTCATTTTGCTACGGGCCCGTCTCGTCAGGGGCAAATCCTGAAGATTTCAGCAAGGGTGGGGCAAATTCTGAGTTACGTGGAAAAGAGGGGCAAATCCTGATAGTGCAAGCAAAGGCGGGGCAAATTCTCAAAGGAAAATGATGGGGTTCAACCGACGGATCCCGTGATTGCGTCGGTCGTGTGCAGGGACGTCCAATCGTGACGCGCTCGTCCGTCGGATCACGAGGCGCGTGGCCCAACTGCTGCATACTCGTGCGCACTATGGCGCTACCACCCAGTGCACGAGTTTACCTTTTGGCTTCAAACTGTAGCGTGCTAGCTTGCATGCTTCCAAATATTGCATTCCTATATAAGTGGACGTGCTAGCTGCCACAGGAAGTCTTGCTTTTTTTTGGTCTCATGCAAATGTTGAGATGCGCCGTCGTCATTGCGGCTCGTCGTCCAACTATGATAGGCGTGCTACCCCAAGTCGGAGACCTCGTGCCGCTATGGCCGCACTTCTGTGGGCGCGCTGCTAGAAGAGAGAGGATTAACTGGCGGAGCTAAGGTGTTTCAGGCAGCCATGAGGGACGGTGATAGGTGGTGCGGGTGATCAACAACTTGGGCGATGTTGCAATGACGACTACAATGACATATGTGTTGCGATGGGCAACCACAACATCGTCTGTGTTGCGATGATGGCATTGACGCATCTCTCTTGCAGTGAGAACAACCACAAAATGGGCGATGTTGCAATGACGACTGCAACACCATCTGTGTTGCAATGGGCGGCCACAACATCGTCCATGTTTGCGATGATGGCATTGACGCATGTCTATTGTAACGGCAACGACCACAAGATGGGGGATGTTGCGACGGTGATCACAACATTGTTCGTGTTGCGATGGTCCGACCACAACATCGTCCTTGTTGCGATGGTGGCATCGACACATGTCTGTACAATGACGACAACCGCAATATAGGCGATGTTGCAATGGCAACCCCAACGGCCTACATGTAGCGATGGGCGACTGCAAAATCGTCCATGTTGCGATGGTGGCATTGATGTGTGTCCCGTGCAGTGACGACGACGTAAACATGGGCGATGTGGCGACCATAACATGGTACACGTTGCAATGGATGATCAAAGACTCACATGTTTGCAACCTCATGCAATCTAGAAGTGACCTCAAGATGGTCCATGTTGCAATGGGTGACCGCATATGGTTCATGTTGCAACGATCAAAGGCCCATGTATTTGCATGATCGCAATATCACATATTTGTGTGACCGCAACATATCCATGTTGCAATAGGTGACTGCCTCATGCTTCATGTTGCAACGAGTGACCAAAGGCCGACGGAGTAGCTCGTGTTGCAAACCCCAACGCAAAACCGGTCCATATTACAAACAGTTGTGATTGACACGACAGAGGTCGGAGGGGTGTCGTGTGCGCCATCCAATGGCTACCGAGCGGCCAATCAGATCTGATCATCACCCGATCGACGTGTATCGCCCGCCTTTGTTCTAAGGTCTGTGTCACAACGGTAGGAGATTTATCTTATACGTACATCTTTTGTTGTTGCACGATACTTTTGTACTTGCTACTCCTCCAGTTACTAATGAACATAGCCTTGTTGGGTTACACCAAGGGTGCAGAGCGGCGCCCAATCTGTCCCGCTTCATAGGCAAATTAAATTTAGGTTAGTTATAATAGGCCCTCTCATACTTAGTTCAATTTAAACTAATTCTCCATTTACACAGGACTATGCGGGATGCCCGCTTGCATTCCTAAACACGTAACACATTAACAAAAGATCTGTGAGGCCTCGATTCCCACGTGACGTGTGGAACAGTGGAAGCAACGGCTGTAGCACGCCCGCGGGCTGACCATCTAACAAAAAAACAACTGCTAATCATACGGCTGACAAACGCGCATGATGGGTTGATCAAGTGGTTAGCGAGCCGGCTGATCCGACGCGAGGATCCGGCGGGTGACGCGTAGCTTCCCCATTCTCAAATTCCCCGACCGAAGAATAGGAACTTACAGGAACCCGACGGAAGGCTTGGTCGATTTCCTCCTTTGTGAGTCCTTTCTTCCCCAGGATACCGGCATCATTACAAAAGTTAGAGTATGCATACAGTTTCACTCTAAGACAGTGCAAGTCTGACAAAATTGATCATTCAACATCAGCCCCAATTTGACAAAGCTGCTCGATCACGAACTTAAAAAAAAAAGTTCAGTTGGGATCGACCACCACGAATCGTGGAGATAACACACACGAACTTGGGGCCGGGGCGCTCTCGAGAGGGCAACCACAGTCTCTAATCCGCCGGTTGTGCTGACACAAACCCTCACCTCCTGTTCCCCATGAGATCCCCCACGCCTTTTCTTTTTTGATAAAAGAAGGGCTTGCCCCCTCCGATTTCCATTAATAGAAACCAAAAGATCAGACAGCTACTGGGAAAGATCCCCCACGCATGGTGGTGCTTAATCAGCGAGGAGGGTTCCCAGGCAGCTCAAGAAATCGGGCCGAGATGAGGAATCTGACCTTGCGGCGAGGAGCTGGGCGGCTGCGCGGCCATCGGGGGAGTTCACGGCCGCATCAACCATAGGATCTCGCCGACGACGAGGACAACGGCGGCGGCGGAAGTGGATAATAGCAGGACCGGGGAGAGTACGCGCGTCACGTATATTCACACGTGCTTTATCTTCAGAGATGAAAATATGGATAGAAAAGAATACAGAAAACAACTCTATGCATATATTGAAATAACTTTTCAAAGAGAAATTGACAAGAGGTTGATATGTTCTATAATAATTTATTTATTTGCATCTTACCAATGGAGGTTATTATTGATTTATGCCATTAACTAAGTTGTAAGAGCTATTGGGCATATCTTTGTCCAGGTTTTCGAATACATAGTGACATAGTGTGATCAAACTAAAAGTTACATCAAAAATTCGATCAAGCTTTCTCTCCAACAAGAAAGGACAGTCGTGCCTGCTTGTAATCCAAGTGCATGGTGTCTAATAAAACACACAAGATGCTTGTAACGGCAGCGGTTTCGAGAACTACAGCCCTGGGTTCTTCAAGACCTGCTCGACTTGGGACGAAGGCCTGACACCATAATCATTTCAATCCCGTCTCAGTTGTCTAGGTCGCTCCACCCCAATTACCGACCCCTCATATTTCCATCGTTTGTTCATTTATCTTTTTAGCTTCTCTTGTGCACATTGTTTATATGACTACGGCCTATTTGATGAACTGGGCTAATGTTACCAACAAGTTACAACAAAGTGAAGGCGTGCAACATATCTAGCTACTCCCACTAGTAGAAAACAGGGCTTTGGTCCAGGCCGAGTCAGCCCATTAATCCCGGTTCAGTCCAGAACCGGGACCAATGGGGGCATTGGTCCAGGCCAAGTCAGCCCATTAGTCCCGGTTCAGTCCAGAACCGGGACCAATGGGGGCATTGGTCCCGGTTCGTGAGCTCAGGGGGGCGGCCGGGCCACGTGGGCCATTGGTCCCGGTTCATTTGGACCTTTTGGTCCCGATTGGTGGGATGAACCGGGACCAATGGGCCTCGCTCCTGGCCCACCACCATTGGTCCCGGTTGGTGGCTTGAACCGGGACGAAAGGCTCCCTTTTAGTCCCGGTTCGTGCCACCAACCAGGACCAATGAAGTGCCTATATATACCCCCTCGCGTAATAGCAGAGCACACTGCTCTGTTTTTTTCTGACCGAGGGGGAGAGGGCTTGGTGGTGCTCTAGCTCACCTCCTATGCACACAAGGTGTTCGATGGAATGCCCGAGCCACACTACTTAAGCTTTCTCCTCTCCAAGCTCGACCTCCAAACTCCATTTTCCACAATATTTGTCTAGGTTTAGCGGTCCGTCACGCCCCGTCCCCGTCTTCACCGCCGTCGATCACCCGCGCCGAGCTCATCGCCGGCACCACCGTGGTGAGCCTCATGTTCTTATCTTCTTTGTGAAAAGAAAAATATTCTTACTTGTATGTTTACATAGATACTTGTATTATTTTCTTACTTTTATTATTGCATCTTATATAGTGCGATGGTTTTGGTATCCGCCCCCGTCGGCCCTCGTCCTGTCTATGATTCGGATGTGGTATATATATTATTTTTATAACTATTGGTTCATTTATTGTTTATGAAAATTATGCCGACCAACGTGACATAGATTTTATTTATGTAGGATGTATGTGAATCGGAAATGCCAACCGACCCTATTGTAGAGAGGTTAAATTTAGTTGAAGAAGAAAACAATTTGTTGAAGGAAAAAATAAAAAAAATTGAGGAGGAGAAGATGATATTGGAGTTGCATGTTGTAGATGTCGTCGATGATCACAAGATCAAGATGGATGCAATGCGCTTGAAGATTAGAAAGATTAGAAAATATGCCATTCATACCGAGGCTTGGTATCATTATGCCGTTGGATCAATTGTTACCTTCGTTGCGATTATGATCGCATTTGTTTTCGCATTGAAATGTTTTACATAGTTTCAATGTATGGTTTAATTAATTAGATGCTCTGGAGAGCTATATGTTGTTAGATGAGAACTATGTATGCACTTTGGTTTTAATGTGATGATGAACTTCTATTAATTTGGACACTTAACTATATATAATGCACGCAGATGAACCAACATTGGATGTACGGTGACAGACACACCTGCGAGTACATTAAGAGCGTGCATGAGTTTCTCGATGCGGCTGAAGCAAACAAGCAGAATGGTTTTATGTGTTGTCCATGCACTGAATGTGGGAATACGAGGTCTTACTCTAATCAGAAAATCCTTCACTCCCACCTGCTTTACAAGGGTTTCATGCCACACTATAATGTTTGGACGAGGCACGGAGAAATAGGGGTTATGATGGAAGACGACGAAGAAGAAGAGTACGATGATAATTATGTGCCCCCTGAATACGGTGATGCTGCAACGGGGGGAGCTGGTGAAGATCAAGAGGAACCAGACAATGTGCCCAATGATGCTGCAATGGGTGAAGCTGCTGAAGATCAAGAGGAACCAGACGATGTGCCCGATGATGATGATCTCTACCGGGTCATTGTCGATGCAAGGACGCAATGCGAAAGTCAAAAGGAGAAGCTGAAGTTCGATCGCATGTTAGAGGATCACAAAAAAGGATTGTACCCCAATTGCGAAGATGGCAACACAAAGCTCGGTACCGTACTGGAATTGCTGCAGTGGAAGGCAGAGAATGTTGTTCCTGACAAAGGATTTGAGAAGCTACTGAAAATATTGAAGAAGAAGCTTCCAAAGGATAACGAATTGCCTGACAGTACATACGCAACAAAGAAGGTCGTATGCCCTCTAGGATTGGAGGTGGAGAAGATACATGCATGCCCTAATGACTGTATCCTCTACCGCGGTGCATACAAGGATCTGAACGCATGCCCGGTATGCGGTGCATTGCGGTATAAGATCAGATGAGATGACCCTGGTGATGTTGACGGCGAGCCCCCAGGAAGAGGGTTCCTGCGAAGGTGATGTGGTATGCTCCTATAATACCACGGTTGAAACGTCTGTTCAGAAATGAAGAGCATGCCAAGTTGATGCGATGGCACAGTGAGAACCGAAAGAAAGATGGAAAGTTGAGAGCACCCGCTGACGGGTCGCAGTGGAGAAAAATTGAGAGAAAGTACTGGGATGAGTTTGCAAAGGACCCAAGGAATGTATGGTTTGCTTTAAGCGCGGATGGCATTAATCCTTTCGGGGAGCAGAGCAGCAATCACAGCACTTGGCCCGTGACTCTATGTATGTATAACCTTCCTCCTTGGATGTGCATGAAGCGGAAGTTCATTATGATGCCAGTTCTCATCCAAGGCCCTAAACAACCCGGCAACGACATTGATGTGTACCTAAGGCCATTAGTTGAAGAACTTTTACAACTGTGGAATGGAAACGGTGTACGTACGTGGGATGAGCACAGACAGGAGGAATTTAACCTTAAGGCGTTGCTGTTCGTGACCATCAACGATTGGCTCGCTCTCAGTAACCTTTCAGGACAGACAAACAAAGGATACCACGCATGCATGCACTGTTTAGATGACACTGAAAGTATATACCTAGACAGATGTAGGAAGAATGTGTACCTGGGCCATCGTCGATTTCTTCCGACCAACCATCAATGTCGAAAGAAAGGCAAGCATTTCAAAGGCGAGGCAGATCACCGGAAGAAGCCCGCCATGCGTACCGGTGATCACGTACTTGCTATGGTCAATGATTTACACGTAATCTTTGGAAAGGGTCCCGGTGGACTAGCTGTTCCGAATGACGCTGAGGGACACACACCCATGTGGAAGAAGAAATCTATATTTTGGGACCTACCCTACTGGAAAGACCTAGATGTCCGCTCTTCAATCGACATGATGCACGTGACGAAGAACCTTTGCATGAACCTGCTAGGCTTCTTGGGCGTGTATGGGAAGACAAAAGATACACCTGAGGCACGGGAGGACCTGCAACCTTTGCACGAAAAACACGGCATGCCTCCGAAGCAGTATAAAGGTCCTGCCAGCTATGCTCTTACGAAAGAAGAGAAAGAAATCTTCTTTGAATGCCTGCTCAGTATGAAGGTCACAACTGACTTCTCGTCAAATATAAAGGGAATAATAAATATGCCAGAGAAAAAGTTTCAGAACCTAAAGTCTCATGACTGCCACGTGATTAGGACGCAACTGCTTCCGGTTGCATTGAGGGGGCTTCTACCGAAAAACGTCCGATTAGCCACTGTGAAGCTATGTGCATTCCTCAATGCAATCTCTCAGAAGGTGATCGATCCAGAAATCGTACCAAGGCTAAGGAGTGATGTGGCACAATGTCTTGTCAGTTTCGAGCTGGTGTTCCCACCATCCTTCTTCAATATCATGACGCATGTCCTAGTTCATCTAGTCGACGAGATTGTCATCCTGGGGCCCGTATTTCTACACAATATGTTCCCCTTTGAGAGGTTCATGGGTGTCCTAAAGAAATATGTCCATAACCGTGCTAGGCCAGAAGGAAGCATCTCCATGGGCCATCAAACAGAGGATGTTATCGGGTTTTGTGTTGACTTCATTCCTGGCCTTAAGAAGATAGGTCTCCCTAAATCGCGGTATGAGGGGAGACTGACTGGAAAAGGCACTCTTGGAAGAGACTCAATAATATGCAGGGACGGATATTGTTGGTCTCAAGCACACTACACAGTTCTACAGAACTCTACCTTCGTGACCCCGTATGTCGATGAACACAAGAACAGTCTGCGCTCCAAACACCCGGAGCAGTGCGACGACTGGATTACATGTGAACACATCAGGACTTTCAGCAGTTGGTTGGAAACACGTCTCGGAGGTGACAACACTGTTTGTCATGAGTTGTACTTGTTGTCCAGGGGACCATCTTTGAATGTATTGACTTACAAAGGATACGAGATAAATGGGAATACATTTTGCACGATCGCCCAAGATCAAAAGAGCACCAACCAAAACAGCGGTGTCCGTTTTGATGCAGCAACCGAGAGCGGAAAGGACACATATTATGGTTACATAGTGGACATATGGGAACTTGACTACGGACCTGATTTTAAGGTCCCTTTGTTTAAGTGCAAATGGGTCAATCTGTCAGGCGGCAGGGTACAGGTAGACCCACAGTACGGAATGACAATAGTGGATCTAAAAAATCTTGGGTACACTGACGAACCGTTCGTCCTAGACAATGATGCGGCATAGGTTATCTATGTGAAGGACATGTCTACCAAACCGAGAAAAAGAAAAGATAAGGAAGCGAATACATCATACGATGAGCCAAATCGCCACATAGTTCTTTCAGGAAAAAGGGACATCCTGGGAGTGGACGGCAAGACAGACATGTCTGAAGATTATGAAAAGTTTCATGAAATTCCTCCCTTCAATGTCAAGGCTGACCCAAGCATCCTGATAAACGATGAAGATTATCCATGGTTACGGCGCAATAAGCAAATGACACAAGCGAAGAAAAAGTGAAGAAAATGAAATCCCTTTGTAACAGATGATCTTTCGTCCGAAACCCTGATACTTCGAAAGAGATTGTCCGTTTTGTACACGAAGTGCATCCAGTTTTTGCCGTAACCATCTCAACTTTGTTGCACATGCTATGTGGGTGAAATGATGATACCATGCCAACTTTCAACCTTTTCGGAGTTCATTTGAAATGCTTTTCAATTTCAGGGTCTTATAGCTCAAAAAAATCAGTAAATGCATGAAAAATAACAAATGAAGTCAGAAAGGGCTGAAAATTGATAATGTGGCTTTGAATGGTGCATTTTGAACACAGAAAAAATATGGAGTTCAAATAAGTTCAAGAAAATGAAATCCCTTTGTAACAGATGATCTTTCATCCGAAACCCTAATACTTTGAAAGAGATTGTCCGTTTTGTACACGAAGTGCATCCAGTTCTTGCCGTAACCATCTCAACTTTGTTGCACATGCTATGTGGGTGAAATGATGATACCATGCCAACTTTCAACCTTTTCGGAGTTCATTTGAAATGCTTTTCAATTTCAGGGTCTTATAACTCAAAAAAATTAGTAAATGCATGAAAAATAACAAATGAAGTCAGAAAGGGTTGAAAATTGATGATGTGGCTTTGAATGGTGAATTTTGAACACAGAAAAAATATGGAGTTCAAATAAGTTCAAGAAAATGAAATCCCTTTGTAACAGATGATTTCTCGTCCAAAACCCTGATACTTCGAAAAAGATTGTCCGTTTTGTACACGAAGTGCATCCAGTTTTTGCCGTAACCATCTCAACTTTGTTGCACATGCTATGTGGGTGAAATGATGATACCATGCCAACTTTCAACCTTTTCGGAGTTCATTTGAAATGCTTTTCAATTTCTGGGTCTTATAGCTCAAAAAATCAGTAAATGCATGAAAAATAACAAATGAAGTTAGAAAGGATTGAAAATTGATGATGTGGCTTTGAATGGTGCATTTTGAACACAGAAAAAATATGGAGTTCAAATAAGTTCAAGAAAATGAAATCCCTTTGTAACAGATGATCTTTCGTCTGAAACCCTGATGCTTTGAAAGAGATTGTCTGTTTTGTACACGAAGTGCATCCAGTTTTTGCCATAACCATCTCAACTTTGTTGCACATGCTATGTGGGTGAAATGATGATACCATGCCAACTTTCAACCTTTTCGGAGTTCATTTGAAATGCTTTTCAATTTCTGGGTCTTATAGCTCAAAAAAGCAAAAGGAATCAACTAAAAAGTTTTTATAAACCTCTAGTATTTTTGAAATTAAACTTATATAAAATTTATGCAACTTAAATTCAGAAAGTATTTTTTGTTCAACACATTAATAGCAAAAAGAATTTAATAGCAAAAAATAACAAAATTTGTTTTTGATTAAAACAGATATTAAAAATAACCTAAAATTACCAAATAGTGTATAATGATAAAACACTGTAATATTAAGTAGCAGAAAAAAGAATCACTCAAAAATCTAACTTCATAGTAAAGTTATTCATAAACTAGTGATTCACATACATTTTAAAACTATAAGTATTTAGTACAAATAAAAAAATAAAAAGCAAAAAATAAAACAAAAGAAGAAAACAAAAAATATCAATTTTTAAAACTAATGGCACTAACAGAAAGTTTATAATTGTTGTGACCTAAAAGCAAAAAGAAATCACTAAAAAACTATAAGTATTTAGTACAAATAAAAAAAGCAAAAAAGAAAACAAAAGAAGAAAACAAAAAAAAACAAAATTTAAAACTAATGGCACTAACAGAAAGTTTATATTTTTTGTGACCTAAAAGCAAAAAAGAAATCACTAAAAAACTATAAGTATTTAGTACAAATAAAAAAATAAAAAGCGAAAAAGAAAACAAAAGAAGAAAACAAAAAAATGTCACCTACTAGGCCTCCACGGCCTGAATACGACTAGAAACCCTTCCATGGGCCAGGATTCAGGCCTGCAGAAGGCCCAGCAGGCCCAACAGGCATAGCAATGCACAGATTAGGCCCGTAAGCCTACAATAGAGAGGAGCTCGAGAGGGATGTGGCAGCGAGGCTTATAAACCACTCCGAGCCCCTCTCAACTAGCGAGGTGGGACTAAACTTACGACCGCACCGCGCCAGCACAGGGCGTTTGGTCCCGGTTGGTAGCACCAACCGGGACTAAAGGGGTGCATTGGTACCGGTTCGTAACACCAACCGGGACGAATGCCCCCCTTTAGTCCCGGTTGGTGCGACCAACCTGGACCAAACGCCTCTGCTTCCCGCCCTTTGGGATGTCGAAAAGAGGCCTTTGGTCCCGGTTGGTAGCACCAATCGGGACCATAGGTGCGTATTCGTCCCAGTTCGTGCGATGAACCGGGACCATAGGTCCGCCTATATAAGCCCACACTTGCGAAAATTTCGCCAACTGCTCCATTCCCCATCGCCGACGCTGCCAGGCTGCTCGTCCTCCTCGTCGCGCGCCCTGCCCCATCCCCGCATGCTTGCCGTCGCCGCGCCCTGCCCCGTCGCTGTCGCCGCGCCCTGTCGCTGTCGTTGTCGTCGCGCCCTCCTGCCCGTCGCCGGCCGCCCTGCCCTGAGCCCGCTGTCGTCCGCCCTGCCCCGAGCCTCGCCTCCTCGTCCCCATCGCCGTGTGCCGCCCCGAGCCCGC
>NC_041384.1:14407308-14408535 GCF_002162155.2 Triticum dicoccoides | reverse complement strand
GTCACCGCGTGCCGCGCACCCCGCGCACGCCGTCCCCGTCGCTGGCATCCCCGAGCCCGCCGTCCTCCTTCCCGTTGCTGGCCTCCTCTCCCCGTCGCCGCTCGCCCCCAGTGAGCTCCCCCCTTTCCCATCCCCGTCGCTGACGATGCCACCCATTGCCGCTGCTGCTCTCTATGTATATATGTTCATATATGCAAAAGTTACCATTTTAAAAAATCATCTATATATGTTCATATATGCAAAAGTTCTATATGAATGTGGCTATATGTATGTTCATGGAAAATAATTTTGCTCGATGATCTTTTTGTTCACGATGTTCATATAATTTTTTTCATGTATGTATGAATGTCGATATGAATTGTACCTATGATGTTTTTTTATTCATAGATGAATTTGTATGTGGCTATGTATGTGTATGTGGCTATGTGAATATGCAAAGAAGAGGAGATGAAGAAGATGATATATTTTCTTATTCGTGGGTGTGTCGAGAGGGTCGTCGATAACTTTAGTGCATTTTAGGTTATTTTCATTTTAGGTCATTTTAGGTCGTGGGTGTGTCGAGAGGGCGGCCGAGGGGTCGAGGGTCGTCGAACATGAGAGGGGGGATGATAGATGATGATGAGGGGGGGGGAGCGGGGACGTCGGACATTCATGAGAGAGGCGGGGAAGAAGGGGAAGAAGAGGGAGAAGAAGAGGAGAGGAAGTCTTCTCCTCTATTCTTTCTCCTCCTCTATTCTTTCTTCTCTTCTTTTTTCTTCTTCTTCCTATATGTATTAGTTTTTTTATTTACGTTGTTAATTAGTAGATATTAATTGTGTTCATATATGTATGGATGCATGTGATATGTATGTATGTATGTATGTATGTATGTATCGGGTATGTTGTTGTCGATATACCCCCTACCCGATAACTTCGACATGAGGGGGTCGAGAGGGGGTCTAGGGTCGCCGAGGGGTCGAGGGTCGTCGAACATGAGAGGAAGAAGAGGATAAAAAAAGAAGAGGAAGAAGAAAAAAAAAGAGGAGAAGAAAGAATAGAGGAGATCTTCTCCTCTATTCTTTCTTCTTCCTCTTTTTTTATCGGGAACGAGGGTCGTCGAGGGTCGCCAAGCGGTAGAGGAAACCCTAAATAGCAAGTATCGTCGGTGTGAGATACATGTGGCCGTCGGTGTCGGACACTACATCCACGTCCCACAAGTGACGCGGGCGTGCCCGCGTCACTTGTGGG
>NC_041384.1:14402048-14406799 GCF_002162155.2 Triticum dicoccoides | reverse complement strand
AAGTGACGCGGGCTTCGACGCCCACGTCACTTGTGGGACGTGGATGTAGTGTCCGACACCGACGGCCACATGTATCTCACACCCATGATACTTGCTATTTAGGGTTTCCTCTACCGCTCGATGACCCTCGACGACCCTCGTTCCCGATAAAAAAAAAGAGGAAGAAGAAAAAAAGAGGAGAAGAAAGAATAGAGGAGTTCTTACTCCTCTTTTTTTTCTTCTTCATCTTCTTTTTTTATCCTTGAAGCGTTGTCGAGGCCACCCCAAACCCTAGAGAAGCAGCGTCGAGGCCACCCTAAACCCTAGAGAAGCAGCGTCGAGGCCACTAATTAATATTAGTTCTACGTTTGCCACTAATATATCCATCTGTCATGTTTGAATAATAATTGCCATGTTGTCAATATTTGTAGAAACTATGGACACCGCCCAAGACGAAGTACAAGAAGAGTTGTTGGGGGACATAATCGCACAAGGAAGTGATGCCGTCGTCTCGTTGTTTCTCAACGACACCGGTGGTCTGGAAGCAGCTGGCTATGATTACGATGGCTCCGGTGACCTAATGCCGGTGCAAGAAGGAGACCGTGAGGACGGCTCCGGTGACCCAATGTCGGTGCAAGAAGGAGACCGTGATGACGTCTCCGGTGACCGAACCGAGTCCGGCCAGGTATATATATTAGTTAAGCTTCTGCTGACTAGCTAATTGATGCATTCATTGTTTTGGTATGTACACATATTAATTAAGTATTTGTTCTTTTTTCTAGCCCTCCGGATCGAGCACAACTTCGGTAAAGAGACGAGGCCCGAAAAAAAAGTTGAGCTCGGATGAAAAGTTTGAGATCATAGCAATCGCGCCCGACGGCCAACCGATTGAACCCTTCCGGACAAAGAGCGCATTTGTTGCTCAGTGCGGGGTTTTGGTTAGGGACAAGATCCCGATCAGCATCCAGCAATGGTTAAAGCCGGCTACAGAAGACCCTGAGGTGTCTTATGTCAATGATATGTAGAAAAATGATCTTTGGACTGAGCTGAAGTCAAATTTCACCCTACCGCCAGAGGATGATCCAGAGAAGCCAGTTAAAGAGCAATTAATCAAGTCTTTTGCTCTTAAGAGGATGGCAGAACTATTCAGGAGGTGGAAGAAAGAGCTGAATAAGTTTGTCGAAAATAAAGAGACACCAGAATTCAAGGGCAGATATGAGAAGATCAGAGATCACTGGCCCGCATTTGTGGCCCACAAGACATCAGAAAAGAGTAAGAAGATGTCGGCGACAAACAAGCAAAATGCGGCGAAGAAGAAGCATCACCATCGCACGGGGTCAGGTGGCTACCTCGTAGCCCGGCCTAAGTGGGCCAAGACTAAGAATGATCTAGTTGATAAAGGGATCGAACCAGAGACAATTAACTGGCCAGACCGTTGCCGAACTTGGTTCTTCGGGGCTGGCGGAACCTTGGACCCTGTAACAGGGAAGTGCATTTGGACGAACGATCAAATGGACATACCAGTCAGGAAGCTTCAGCAGTATATCGAAGCAGCACAGCAAGGGACGTTCTTTCCAGACAGAGAGAACGATGAGCTCACAATGGCCCTCGGGAATCCTGAGCACCCTGGACGGACACGAGGCACGCCAGGCTCCATTCCGTGGAAGGTTGGGTTTCCGGACGCAGGCGGTTACAAATCCCAGGAGAGGAGGAAAAAATTGCAGCAGACCCAAATGCAGGCGCTGCAAGCAAGGGTACAAGCGATAGAGGAACGAGAAGCAAATCGCAGCAAACGTACTGCCAAAGCTTCCCCCGAAGCTACCCCGCCATCTCAGCAGAGAAGCAGGGTGGCTTCCACCGAGCTCCTTCAGCCGGAGCATGCCTTGACGGCTCCTGCCAGCTATCCCGTGGATGCTATCACGGAGTCTCAAAATTGCCACCTATGACGCAATGGATGAATTTGAAGGTCAAGGCGGCTGTTGGCTCTGTTTATCCTACTGAACCCGGCGCAACTTTTCACTGCCGGCCGATTCCAGAAGGATATGCTAGGGTGATGGTGGATGAAATAACGGGGGGATTTGAGGACCTCCAGCTTGACCACCCTACCGGTGAAGGGGAGACTAGGCTGGGGTCTGCTCTGAAGACTCCATGCCTATGGCGGAAGGAGCTCATCAACCTTCCGAACTGGACGCCTCCACCTCCTCCTCCTCCTCCGGCAAGTCAGGGCACTCCTCCTCCTCCTCCGGCAAGTCAGGGCACTCCGCCTCCTCCTCCGGCAAGTCAGGGCACTCCGCCTCCTCCACCGCCTCCTTCTCCGGCGAGTCAGGGCACTCCGCCTCCTCCACCGCCTCCTCCTCCGGCGAGTGAAGATCAGGGCACTCGACCGGCTCCTTCTCCGGCGCATGGCGGCACTCCGCCTCCTTCTCCGCCTACGCCGACGTGCCCGAGCAGCCAGCCTCCTCCTTCTCCGCCTCGTCAGTAAGGGCGGAAGAGACCTGCCGCCGCTCCAGCTGCTCCGGCGCGTCGTAGTCCTTCTCCTCCGCCTCGTAAGCAAGTAATAAGACAACCGCTCCGTCTGCTCTACTGGCATCTAGCAGTACAGCCAGAGGCGGGAGGAAATACAGATTCGGTCCTTCTTTGAAGACTCCAGAGAAGTTACCATACGAGAGGACCCCGGAGGAGAATGCCGAGATCGCACGAGAAGAAGTGAGGAACTACTTTGAAGGGGTGAAAGCAAAGAAACATCCACCTCCAGAGGAGAAGGTAGATCCGATGAAAGCGAAGCGCACTCTGGCTGCCCTGACAAAACCACCCAAGTCTCCGTCAAAAGGAAACTATGAGCGTATTATTGGAAAGGAATTTGCAGAAGCGGAGCGGTCGGGAAGTTCTGTCAGTGATCAAAGGCTGAAAGAACGACGAGCTGGGAAACAAATTGCCCAGCTCGGCGAACAAGCGAAGCAATTGTGCCCCCCGCTCAAGGTGCCTAGCGACAACGTCGCTAATGATCCGAGGATGGTGCCCGGTTATAGCAATCTTGGCGATTACCTGCCCGACGATATACATTATGATTTCATGGAGGTGCAGATACAAAGATACGAGTACGGGAAGCCTCTCGTCAAAGATGAAAGATCTCTATCAACGATGATGCGAAGATTGCATGATTGGTACTTGAAAAATCTGCGGAGACTCTGGGGGGAGGAGTACTTTGTATGTGAAAGTTAAAAAGGAGCATGACCTCGTTGGAATTGAATTGTTGCCTGTTCCATTTGAGGAGTTCTTTCAGTTTTTCAATCAATTGGCCCTCGATAAAACAACGGTCACCTGCTACTGTCTGTAAGTAGTACTACTTCTGTCATTAAGTCTCTCTATATAGCTCAGCTCTTTCATTGCATGTATTTATAATCATCCTCACTATATTATGCAGATTGAAGATCGCCGAATTGAAGAAAAGACAAGTCGGTGATATTGGGTTCATTAACACATATCTCATAGATGCAACTCAGGTTAAATTTCATGCCACAGATACCGAGGCCAACTTGCTACGATCGTTGGTAATAAATGAAAACAAAGATATAATACTCTTTTCTTACAACTTCATGTGAGTGTTACTGTCTTGTGCGTATTCGGTTTCCCTTATATATTAGTCAAGGTTATAGTAATGTAATTGATGAGTTATGCATGCGTGTGCAGTTACCACTATATTCTCCTAGAGATTAAGCTTGAGCAGGGACTAGTAACCGTCTTAGACTCAAGACAAAAAGATCCCCAGGACTATGCGGACATGACTCAAATGCTCGAGAAGTAAGTTAAATCGATCATTATCCATCATATCAGCAACTTTGTTCATTTCCTGATATATCAAGTAATTGTTTTCTTTGTCTGGCAGGGTTTGGAAAAAATTCTCCAAAAAAGCTCCAGGACTCCTGAAGAACCTGCAATTTAGACACCCGAAAGTAAGTACTATAGTAGCATGTTCCGCGCATCTCCTATTGATTCTAGCGCTAGTTTCATCAATACCATTTGGCATTCTTGCTTATCAGTTTGATTGACCTCTATTTCTTGTAAAGTGGTTGTGGCAGGAACAAGGAAATGATTTCTGTGGATACTACGTTTGCGAGTCCATCCGCCACACGACCTGTGAGCGGGGCTACACTGACGAACAATATGAAGTACGTAAATAACAACATTCACAATTTTATTTTATTACCATCATTTGTGTTGAGTTTCATTAATTCATATATATATATATATATATATATATATATATATATATATATATATATATATATATATATATATATATGTATTGACCCCCTTCTTCAAATTAGATGTTTCGGAAGCGGGATGAACTCCTAGCACCAGCTCGCATGCGAGCAATTCAAGAGGAATTGGCGACATTCTTTCTTGACCACGTGATCGCTGAAGACGAAGAATACTATGTGGACCATGAGTCCGTATGATTATATTTGTAAGAGATAATTATTGTATATATGTAGCCGGTAGTGTCGGATAGATATACGAGAACTTGTTGTTTGATCAATCTCTCGGAGAAGGAGAGGTGGTCGATATCACTTCTCTCTGTATGCATATATGTTCATGACGATCTTCTGTTTCCTTCATTTTCTTACTAGCTAGCTAGCGTGTCTAGTCCTCTCTATACGTATGTATAGTACGTAGTGTCGACCAAGCACGGACATAAGAGAGGACACTTCTCTCTATTAATTATAGCTAGCTAACACAATATATGAAACACCTAAATTAACCCCCCAAAA
>NC_041384.1:14401024-14401903 GCF_002162155.2 Triticum dicoccoides | reverse complement strand
AAAACAAAAACCCCAGTCACAGAAATGCTGACGCGTGGATGCCTATTGGTCCCGGTTGGTGCCACCAACCGGGACCAAAGGGTCTCCTACCTGGGCTCCGCGCACAGGCCACGTGGAGGCCCATCTGTCCCGGTTCTGGATTGAACCGGGACTAAAGGGACAGGGCATTAGTACCGACCCTTTAGTCCCGGTTCAGGAACCAGGACAAAAGGCCCTTACGAACCGGGACAATAGGCCCTTTTTCTACCAGTGTCCTATGAAAAGAGAGTGCCTTATATAAAGGGGGAAATCAATATTTGAGCAGGTCAAAGTTGGTGAACTTATTTATCTACATGTGATAAATTTTCTTGAGTTGCGGAATAGGTATAATTTTTCTTTACTAATATAGATTTCACACATCTTAAAGCTTGAATTGATGAAGTAATTGTTATTCTTTTTTGCCGTTGATGAAGTAATTGCTAAGATGGTACATATTTCACCTTACAAGATAACAGGCGTGAGACTTACAGAAGAATAATCGGACCCACACATGTGCCAAAGAAGAAGTACACACATTAATATGATTATTCTAGAGAACTAAAACTGGCCACATCCACGGCTGGGGCCGATCCCTAGCAACCCACTGGACTAGCATGCAACCCAACCATTGGATGAACTCTCTAGATTCTTTGGATTAGTGGATGTGTGTCCGCTCTCTTTGCTTTCATCTGAAGCTCCCGGCAATTATTTGTTTTTACAAAAATACTGCTCTTGATTGCAAAAAAAAAAATGCTGCTATTGAAAATCATTTAAAGACATAATCGCAATTTCGTTTATTCTTCGCGAATATGATTTGGTCCTCTCTTATTTCTGAATAGAATTTTGTTCCCAGTGATTAAA
>NC_041384.1:14355500-14400678 GCF_002162155.2 Triticum dicoccoides | reverse complement strand
ACACACACACACACACACACACACACACACACACACACACACACACACATCCAATTTCATAATGAATCATCAGGTTGCATGCGAAGCAGATAACAAAAACTTTCAATATTGTCCAACTGAAAAACATCTCGTCGGAAGAAATGAAGGGTGCACAATTATCAAGTAAAAAATGAAATAAAAACTATATTGAACGGCTCTCGCCACTGCATGGCCCGACAGCAGCACTGGCAAGGGCTAGGGGCTCCATATGATCAAGCACTAGTCTCGTACAATTCCCAGAACCAACTTCATCAAGTCAGTACTCTGATGCATTCGATGATTTAGGTTTGCTCCTATAGACGCATTAGAAGATTTAGGTTAGTTTAAGAGAAAGTTGAACAAAGTTGTTATTCCCTAGAATCTTTAGTGCAGCAGGAATTCCTCCTGGTATCAAGTTTGTGTATACATTTCTCCTCATATGCTCTTAATGTTATATACTACTCCCTCCGTCCGTAAATGCTTGTTGGAAAAATGGATGTATCTAAACGTACTTTAGTTCTAGATATATCCTTTTTTATCCATTTCTCCAACAAGTATTTTCGGGTGGAGGGAGTACTTATTATTGCCTTGAATTTTCGTCCTATCCATTTATTTGTCCCGTTGGCGTGAATGATCCAACAAGTGGGTGCTGGACAAACTAAACTGAGTGTGTGCTAGGTCTCATTCTCCCTGGAATTTTACAACCTGATAAATAGCTCATGTGCCAGGAATTTCACAGATATGATCTTCTGTCTGTACAAAATTTTGTATTCTTCGCACAGAAGCAGAAAGTCCATGCTACAGGAGTGTCATCCAGTGTGGATACCACACGATAATTCGATGCAACAAAATGACAATCCCAGATAATGGTGATTCCAAGTCATTACTCTGATTGAAACAAATAAGAGAGTAGTAACAAGTTTCATGAAGAGCTCAATTATATTTACAATTACGGAGGCTAGCTAGTTCATGGTTCCATCACTCATAGATAAACGACATCGACAAATAATCTGCACAGAACTGCTTTGTCGTATCTAGAAGCCCAAGACCGGATTCAACGGCATCATCAATGATGGCAACCATAAACAAGAAGAAAAAGAAACCAGAGCCGGCCTAGATGCCGCAATAATAGAGGGCCGGCGCATAGAGAGGAAGAAACTCGGAGAAAATGGACATTATACATGATGAGGATGAAACCCCAAAAATTTAAGCCTTGTCTCCAAGAAAAAAGTAACACTGAAATCAATCTGACAAACTTGGGTGGTCCTCTCCACTCTCTAGAGGGAAACCACGGCATCTAATTGCCCGGTTTGCTGATACAAACCATCGCCTCTCATTCCCCACGAGATTCCCCACTCAGGGTTCCCAGACAGCTCAAGAAATCAGGAGGTTTCTGCCAGGTGGGTTAGGAATCTGACCTTGCGGCGAGGAGCTGCGCGGCCATCGAGGGAGTTCACGGCCACATCAACCGCAGAATCTCGCCGACGATGAGGACAACGACGACGGACGGCGACGGCGGCTGGAGTGGACAATAGCATGACCGGAGACAGTATGCACATCACGTATATTCACACGTGTTTTATCTTCAAATGAAAATATGGAGAGACAAAATAGCAAAAAGAACTCCATGCACATATAAATGTAACTGTTCAAAGAGGAATTGGCCACAGTGGCGATTTAAGAGTTAACTGTTCTATAATGATTTTCAAACAAACTGTGCATCTTAGCAATGGAGGTTATTTTTTTTACTTTTTTAAAAATAAGTTGTAAGAACTATATGGAACATTTTTGTTGTGATGATGCTCGAGTGGTGGCGGTACAAATTCTGATGCAACTGAAAGTTACATCAAAACTCGACCAAGCGCCTCTCTCTGACAGGAAGGTCCTCCGTGCTTGCTTCTAATCCACGTGCATGGTGTCTAATGAAACACACAGGATAACTCGTAATGGTAGATGCTCCGAGATTCATAGTTGTACATTTTGCAGATCCGGCTCGGCTTGGCACGAAGACCTAGCACCATAATCATTTTGATCATGCGACATTCTAGATAATCGCCCCACCCCGATTACGGACGCCTCCCATTTTCATCATACGCTCATTTGTCTCTTTAGTTTCTCTCATGCGCATGCCCTCGATGGGCTAATACAAGCAACGAGTTAAAACATAGTGAAGCCACCCAACATATCTATCTACTCCCATGAAAAGAGGGTGGCTTATATAAAGGAAGAAATCAATATTTGCACTGGTGAAGGTTGGTGGAGAACTTATTTATCTACATGTGATAATTTTCCTTTAGTTATGGTAGTTGTGCTTTTCTTAACTAATATAAATTCTACACATCTTAAAGCATGAACCGATGAAGTAAATTGCTAAGATGGTACATGTTTCACCTTACAAGATGCAGAGATGTAAGACTTATAGAAGAATAATCAGAGCCACATGTGTGCAAAACAAGCAGTACAAACATTAATATGATCATTCCAGAGAACTAAAATCGGGGAGAACCACGGATGGGGCTGATCCAAAGACTATCATGCAACCATTGGAGGACTCTCTTGATTGTCCAGATTAATAGTGGGAATGTGCACCCTCTATGTTCCTTGTTTTCATCCGAAGCTCCCATGAATTATGATTTGTTTCAAAATTGTTGATCCTGAAAATCATTCAAGGACGTAATCATAGTTTCATCTATTCTGATGTAGTCCTCTCTCAATTACGAAAAGAAATTTTGTTTCCAGTGATATAAAACTTTGCTCGCATTTATTCATGTTCCTCCTCGAGAAACCAAACCACACACACGGATCCAATTTACAATTTCATACTGAATCACCAGGTTGCGTGCGAAGCAGATCAAACTTACAAAAACATTGAATATTGCCGAAAAGAATACCGGTTAGCTGGAACATAGCAACGGTGTAAAGTATCAAGCAAAACAACAATATGGAATGGCTCCCGCCGCCACTGCATGGACTGACAGTGGTAGTGGGAGTGTTTTATCTTCATATGAAAATATGGAGAGAGAAAAATATCAAAAAGAACTCTAGGCACATATAAATAACTTACCAAAGAGAAATAAAAAGAGTAGCTATTAAAAAATTATCAGTCCTATGGTGATTTTATGCATCATAACAAATTAGCAATGAAGGTTGTTATTGATTGATGCCATTATAACTAAATTAGAAGAACTATATTGAACATTTTGCTAGTGAATCCCTCGAGCGGTGGCAACACAAATTGTGGATGAAACCGAAAGTTATGTCAAAATTGGCTCAGATCCTTCTCCCTAATAGGAAGGTAATTCGTGCTGCTTGTACTCCATGTGCACAATGTCTAGTGAAACGCACGAGATGACTCCTAATGGTAACTGTTTTGAGCCTTCCAACCGTGCAGTTTTGAGAGACCACTCGATTTGGCAAGAAGACTCAACACCATGATCATTCAGATCCCGTGGTATAAGAAGTTGTGGCTCCCCCACGATTACCGGTGCCTTCTATTCTCGATCATGTGCTCATCTGTCTTTTTAGCTCACCTTTGTGATGATCTAAGCTAATGCTATCAACAAATTAAAGCAAAGTGAAACCACCCAACATGTGTATCTACTGAAGTGAAGAGAGAGTGGCTTTATAAAGGGAAAATTCAATATTCATACAGGTGAGGATTAGGGCAGGTATATTTTTCTTAATTAATATATGTTTTACACATCTTGAAAGCTTGAGATGGTGTAGTAAATCGCAAAGTTGCTACGGCTTTCACCCTACAAGGTATGTAGGTGTGAAAAGGTGATTAATCGTACCCACCCTGTGCCAAACAAGCAGTACACACATTAGGCCTCTTCCAATGCACGAGTGCTCAGATGAGGTGCTAAGTGCATTAAAAATCTTAGCAACTAGTCTCCCAAATGCATAGGTGTTTAGCTTTTGTAGCTAAGCTTCCCTCATGAATTTTTTTAATAGTTAAACTCATTCATGCATGTATTGGTTGGTAGTCACATTACATAGGTTCGCGTGCTTAGCACCGTTTCTTCCGGAGGTCACCATAATGCCCTCTCTCCTCTTTAATTGCTTTGCCACATCACTTTTTTGCCTATGTGACATCCTTAGCACATGTACACCTTGAAGCACTGGGAAGGGCCTTAGCATGATCATCTGAGAAAACTAAAACAAAACATGATCAGGATTGGGTCGATCCCGAGCAACCCATCAGACTAACATGCAACCATTGGATAGACTCTCTTAATTAATTGTTTGGATTGGTAATGATTATGTGTACCCTCTATTCTCTACTTTGTTGTCGTCTAAGGCTCACACCGATTATGATTTATTTAAACAGAGTTGCTCCTGAAAATTACTCAAGGATGTAAGCGTAGTTTCATTTAGTCCTCGCTCTTCTGATTTGGTCCTCTCTCATTATCGAAATAAAATGTTGTTGCTATTTTTTTAAACGACCAACACAGCAACGCAAAGTTGCTTCCAATTATTCATGTCCTTCCTTGAGAAACCAAACCACATGTGCGCATCTAATTTTAAATTTTTAATAAATCATCTGGGTGACTGCATAGTGGATCGAATTGCCAAAAACTATGAATACTACCAAATTAAAAGTTAGCTAGCTGGAAGATACAAGGTGTAAAGATATCAAGAAAAATATGTACAAAGTATGCATAGCCACATATAAATGACTTTTCTAAGAGAAATTGGCTAGAGTAGCCATTTAAAAACATTTGTTGTACATTGACTTTTTGTGTGCATCTTGACAATGGGCATTATTATTGGTTTGCGTAGTTAACCAAATTGTAAGAACATTGATTGATTGGTTTCTTCAACTCCTAGCGATACAAATGCGACAAAACTAAAAGTTAGTACCAAAGCCCTTCAAAACTGTTGTATATACAAGAAATTAGCCTTGACACACCATTCGACGGCTCTCGTTCACCACAAGATCCCCACACAGTGAGTTGATTAATCAGCCAAGCGTGAGGAAGGTTCTCATGTAGCTAAAGGAATCGAGAAGATTTTGACCCTGCGGGTAAGGAATCTGACCTTGCGGCGAGGAGTTGGGAGGCTGCACGTCCATCGAGGGAGTTCACAACCGCATCAACCACGGAATCTCGTGGATAACGAGAACAACAATGGGCAGTGGCTGAACTTGGCTAGAGTATGTGTGTCGCATATATTCACAGGTGTTTTATCTTTACAGGAAAATATGGAAAAGACTAAGAAGTTGGCTAGAGTAGTTGGGTAGCAATGATTTTTCAAGGAGAAATTGGCTACAATATCAATTAAAAAATTATCTGTTATATAATAATTTTTGTGCATCTTAGCCCTGGAAGTTATCATCGATTTGTGCTATTAACCCAATTGTAGGAAGTATATGAAACATTTTTCTCCTGATTTACCCAAGCAGAAGCGCCACTAATTGTGAGGAAATTAAAAGCTACACCAAGGCCTTCTCAAGCTGCTCTCTCGCGTGCATGGTGTAATGAAACATACGAGGTAATTCGTAATGGCAGCCATTTTCAGCTTTCCATCCATGCAATTTCGAGGTCTTCCTCATCATGGCAAGAATGCAAATGTTTATTTTTCAGCCTTGTGGCAGATGAGATTGTCGCTCCACCCTGGTTACCGATGCCTCCTATTCCCTGCCAATGTTCTCATTTGTCTTTTAGGCTTCTCTCATGTTATCCTCTGTTGTTTATGTAATTGGTACATAATTAATGAACTAAGCTAGTGCTACTGACAAGTTATAACAAAGCAAAACAACTCGCATGTTATCTACTCTCATGAAGACCGAAGGGATAGTGTTATATATGAAGGAAAATAATAATAAAAGCATGCGTATAAAAGTTGGTGGAGCACTTATTGTCTATATGTGATGAATTCCCTTAAATTATGATTGGTGTGTTGTTAATTCACATATACGTTGTAGGCATCCCGAAAACTCGAGTTAATGCGATAAATGGCTAAGGTGCAGCGTACATCACCCTACAACATACACAGGTGTAAGACAGGAGATTAATCGGGTAACCATAGGCGTCAAACAAGCGGTACATACATTAGTATGATCGTTTGAGAGAACTAAAAACGAACATGACTAGGGATAAGGTCAATCCCTAGCAACCAACCATTGGATGGACTGTCTTGGTCATTTGGATTAGTACCGGTGATGTGTACAATTTCTTCTCTCTGTAGTTTCGTCTTAGGCTCCCAAGACGAGCCTCTCACCAATTACGATTGTTTAATAAATAAGTAATTCAAATCATTCAAAAAAATATTTACAATTTCATTTATTCCTTACTCTTCCGATTTGATCTTCTCTTATTACTGAAAATATAAAAAATTATAGGTGCTACAAAAATTTGCTTCCATTTATTGCTCTTCCTCCTGCAAAAATGAAGCCACACATAGGCATCGGTTTTTCAATTCGGTATCAGTTAGATTTACATCCTTTAGTATCTTTTAAGTCCAGGCATTGATACAAAAATCATCGTGATGTGTGAGATGAGAGTTCGAACAGATAACTTATTTGAATGATGCTAAATTGAAATCAGTTAGCTGGAAGATAGCTAGGGTGTAAAGTTACCAAGACAAAAATGCGGAAATAATTCTATGCAGAAAAAATAAGTGGATTATGGGTCACCAAAAAGAAGTGCCTTTTATGGAGCAACTATGTCTTTCTTGACATGAGACGGAATGCATTGTTACCTCAAGGTTGGTTTTAGTAAGCGGACCCAGTATTGTTCATGTGTTAGTTCTTTCTTTTTTATTTACATTTCATAAACAGAAAAATATTTTACTTAATTTTAGAAATGGTCATCTGGCATTAAGAAAATGTTCATGCGGTGTAAAAATATGTCAGCGCAACTTTTAACAAATGTTGATAGAATTCCAAAAAAGGTTCATGGCATTTCAAAAATATGTTCATGATATTTTTTAAACAATTGCTAATATAATGTTAAAAAAATGTCCACATAAATTCGAAAAAATGTTATCTACCATTTAGAAAAGTGTTCATGTATTTCAAAAGTACGCTCGTGCCATTTTCAAAAAAAAATGCGTAATTAAAAAATGTATCATACTATTCAAATAATTCGTAACATTTTAAGAAATGTTCATGCATTTCAAAAATATGTTCATGAATTTTTTAGAAAATATAAAATGCTTAGAGAATTTAGAAAGGTATTTCATACCATTCAAAAAACCTTCAACATGTGTTTGAAAAAATGTTTATCATCTATTTGAAATATGTTTAACATACATACAAAAAATTATACCTCATATTAAAAATTAAAAAATACACATGTTTGCTTCTGTGAGAGGCACAGTTGTGTCTCTCAAAAAAAGGAAAAAAACAATCTTTTATGAGGGGCACAGATTTACTTCTTGTGGTTTGTGGAGGAACAGGTTTACTTTCGTATGAGGCACTTTGCCTCCCGGAATGGGAAAAATATGTTTTATTCTCTTTTTTCTTCCATGAGAGGCACAAATTTGATTCTTGTATAGGCACAGGTTTGCTTCCGCGAGAGTTGTGCCTCTCGAAAAAGGAAAAAAAATGTTTTCTATCTTTTCTTAAACAATCGTCAAAATATATTAAGATGAGATCTAGTTTCGAGAACCTCGACGTGAGGAATACAACGATGAAAATGGTTCGGGATTCGGACACACGGTACTATTATGTTTTCAAAAACAAATTTACGGAAAAAAATGAAAAACTCCGGCATTAGGGTTCCTGCACGCACCATCACCAACGGACTGAGCGGATTGGGGTTCTTGCACGCACACTGGAGTGAGGGGCAGGCGAGTGGGGAGGAAGGACGAGCCAGAGCAGGGTCGTTTGGCGCCGGACCTGCGGCTTCAGGCTGGTTGGCGCCGGACCTGAGGCGTCGGCGGCCCAGCCAACGCCGATGGGCAGGATGGATGGGCGCCGGGCTGCCCAGCCACGTGACCAGCTAGGAGAAGCCCGGGCGGCGGAGGAGGCTCGGGGATGGATAGCAAAGAGGGTTAGCTAGAGGGAGGGAGGAGATGTAGGGAGGCGCCGGCGAGGGTTGCGTCCTTCCGCCACCATGGGTGCCTGTTAGATGTGGGAGTGATACATCTCCGTCGAATCTACTTTTCCAAACACTTTTGCCCTTATTTTGGACTCTAACTTGCATGATTTGAATGGAACTAACCCAGACTGACGCTGTTTTCGGCAGAATTGCCATGGTGTTATTTATGTGCAGAAACAAAAGTTCTCGGAATGACCTGAAACTTCACGGAGACTATTTTTGAAAATAATAAAAAATACTGGCAAAAGATCAAGACCAGGGGGCCCACACCTAGGCCACGAGGGTGGGGGCGCGCCTGCCCCCCTGGGCGCGCCCCCTACCTTGTGGTCCCCTAGAGCTCCTCCGACCTCAACTCCAACTCTATATATTCAATCTCGGGGAGAAAAAAATCAGGGAGAAAGATTCATCGTGTTTTACGATACGGAGCCGCCTTCAAGCCCTAAACTCTCTCGGGAGGGCTGATCTGGAGTCCATTCGGGGCTCCGAAGAGGGGAATCCGTCGCCATCGTCATCATCAACCATCCTCCATCTCCAATTTCATGATGCTCACCGCTGTGCGTGAGTAATTCCATCGTAGGCTTGCTGGACGGTGATGGGTTGGATGAGAGTTATCATGTAATCGAGTTAGTTTTGTTAGGGTTTGATCCCTAGTATCCACTATGTTCTGAGATTGATGTTGCTATGACTTTGCTATGCTTAATGCTTGTCACTAGGGCCCGAGTGCCATGATTTCAGATCTGAACCTATTATGTTTTCATCAATATATGAGAGTTCTTGATCCTATCTTGCAAGTCTATAGTCACCTACTATGTGTTATGATCCGGCAACCCCGAAGTGACAATAATCGGGACCACTTCCGGTGATGACCGTAGTTTGAGGAGTTCATGTATTCACTATGTGTTAATGCTTTGGTCCCGTACTCTATTAAAAGGAGGCCTTAATATCCCTTAGTTTCCGCTAGGACCCCGCTGCCACGGGAGGGTAGGATAAAAGATATCATGCAAGTTCTTTTTCATAAACATGTATGACTATATTCGGAATACATGCCTACATTACATTGATGAATTGAAGTTAGTTCTGTGTCACCCTAGGTTATAACTGTTACATGATGAACCACATCCGGCATAATTCTCTATCATCGATCCATTGCCTACGAGCTTTCCATATATTGTTCTTCGCTTATTTACTTTTCTGTTGCTATTGTTACAATCACTACAAAATACCAAAAACATTACTTTTGCTATCGTTACCTTTTGCTACCATTACCACTACTATCATATTGCTTTGCTATAAAATACCTTGTTGCAGATATTAAGTTTCCAGGTGTGGTTGAATTGACAACTCAGCTGCTAATACTTGAGAATATTCTTTGGCTCCCCTTGTGTCAAATCAATAAATTTCGGTTGAATACTCTACCCTCAAAAACTGTTGCGATCCCCTATACTTGTGGGTTATCAAGACTATTTTCTGGCGCCGTTGCCGGGGAGCATAGCTCTATTCTTTGAGTTACTTGGGATTTATATCTGCTTATCATTATGAAGAACGTGAAAGATCCAAGAACCAAGATTTATCCCTCAACTACGGCGGGAGGTAAGGAACTGACATCTAGCTCTGCACTTGATTCACCTTCTGTTTCGAGTAAGCTTGCGACACCTAAACCTGCTTCTGCTATTGATTCTGATATGTTGCATATTATTGATGATGCCACTTCTACTATGCATGATACTTATGATGAAACTACTTCTATGCCTGATACTACTATACCACTCGGTGAATTTCTTGATGAACAACTTGCTAGGGCTAGAGAGAATGAAATTATTGAAACTGATAATACTGATGAAAGTGATTATGAAGGCTCTCCTAATAAATATGAATTACCTTTTGTGCCTGAGGGCTATGTTATGGATGAAGAAACTAAAAGAGACTTTCTTGCTTGCAATGATAGAAGTGATCTTAAGAAATTATTAGCTAAGCTTAAACAAAAAACTCTGAATGCTAGAATGAAATATGATCCTGCTTATGCTACTTCACCTATCTTTGTCACTGATAAAGATTATGAATTCTCTATTGATCCTGAGATAATTACTTTGGTTGAATCTGATCCTTTTTATGGCTATGAATCTGAAACTGTTGTGGCACATCTTACTAAATTAAATGATATAGCCACCCTGTTCACTAATGATGAGAGAACTCGCTACTTTTATATCCTTAAAATATTTCTGTTCTCATTAAATGGTGATGCTAAGATATGGTTTAATTCTCTTGATCCTGGTTGTGTGCGTAGTCCCCAGGATATGATTTATTACTTCTCTACTAAATATTTCCCTGCTCATAAGAAACAAGCTGCCTTGAGGGATATATATAATTTTGTGCAAATTGAAGAAGAGAGTCTCCCACAAGCTTGGGGGAGGCTTCTCCAATTACTTAATGCTTTGCCTGATCATCCTCTTAAGAAAAATGAAATACTTGATATCTTTTATAGTGGACTAACCGATGCTTCCAGAGATTACCTGGATAGTTGTGCTGGTTCTGTTTTCAGGGAAAGAACGCCGGATGAAGCTGAAATTCTTTTAAATAATATGTTGACTAATGAAAATAATTGGACACTTCCTGATCCAACTCCTGAGCCTATTCCTAAACCAACTCCGAAGAAAAGAGGTGTACTATTTCTCAGTCCTGAAGATATGCAAGAGGCAAAGAAATCTATGAAAGAAAAGGTATTAAAGCTGAAGATGTTAAGAATTTACCTCCTATTGAAGAAATACATGGTCTTAATTCACCGCCTATTGAAGAAACGCACGGTCTTGATAACCCAACACAGGTAGTGAAGGTAAATTCTCTCTATAGATATGATAAAACTGAAATCCCATTTACCAAGTTTGCTAGCCCATGCTTAGATGAGTTTGATAAATTTATGGGTAAGCAAGAAGACTTCAATGCTTATTTTGGTAGAGAATTTAAACACAGTGCTGATATGCTTGAACACTTGGGTAATTATATGGCTAATGTCAAAGGTGAACTTAAACTTATTTGTAAACATGCTTCTATGGTTACCACTCAAGTAGAACAAGTACTTAAAGCTCAAAATGATTTGCTCAATGAATTGAATAGTAAGAATAAGGACTATGTTGTTAGAGTGGCTACTAGAACTGGTAAAATGACTCAGGAACCTTTGTATCCTGAAGGCCACCCTAAGAGAATTGAGCAAGATTCTCAGAGAAATAATATAGATGCACCTAGTCCTTCTAAAAGGAAGAAAAAGAAAAATGATAGAACTTTGTATGCTTCTAGTGAACCTATTGCTGAAACACTTGAGAATCCAAATGATATTTCTATTTATGATGCTGAAACACAATCTGGTAATGAACCTGAAACTAGTGATAATGTTAATGATAATGTTCATGATGATTCTCAACCTAGCAATGATAATGATATAGAAATTGAACCTGCGGTTGATCTTGATAACCCACAATCAAAGAATCAACGTTATGATAAGAAAGACTTTGTTGCTAGGAAACATGGTAAAGAAAGAGAACCATGGGTTCAAAAACCCATGCCTTTTCCTCCCAAACCATCCAAGAAAAAGGATGATGAGGATTTTGAGCGCTTTGCTAAAATGATTAGACCTATCTTTTTGCGTATGTGATTAACTGATATGCTCAAAATGAATCATTATGCTAAGTACATGAAAGAAATTGTTACTAATAAAAGGAAGATACCGGAAGCTGAAATTTCCACCATGCTTGCTAATTACACTTTTAAGGGTGGAATACCAAAGAAACTTGGAGATCCAGGAGTACCCACTATACCATGCTCCATTAAAAGAAACTATGTTAAAGCTGCTTTATGTGATCTTGGAGCCGGTGTTAGTGTTATGCCACTCTCTTTATATCGTAGACTTGATTTGAATAAGTTGACACCTACTGAAATATCTTTGCAAATGGCTGATAAATCTACTGCTATACCTGTCGGTATTTGTGAGGATGTGCCTGTTGTGGTTGCAAACGTTACTATTTTAACGAACTTTGTTATTCTTGATATTCCCGAGGACGATAGTATGTCTATTATTCTTGGAAGACCCTTTTTGAATACTGCAGGGGCTGTTATTGATTGCACCAAAGGCAATGTCACTTTTCATGTTAATGGTAATGAGCATATGGTACATTTTCCGAGGAAACAACCTCAAGTCCACAGTATCAATTCTATTGGAAAAATTCCATCGATTATTTTTGGAGGTTTTGAATTTCCTCTTTCTACTGTCAAGAAGAAATATGATATTCTAATTATTGGGGATGTGCATATCCCCGTTGAGGTAACCTAGTGTTATAGGAAATTTCTCCAGTTCCATGTTATTCGGAATGGGTTTGTTAACAAGACTTGATCAACCTTGTTAATGGATTCCATTTGATGATCATGAGATGGATCAAGTTAGAAAGCACAACCTTCTGTACCCTCCTTTTACTTTCTGTTATTTAGCCGAAATGAAGTAAAAATAGTATTTTCTGTGTGTTATCTAAATTATCCGTGCAATATAAAAATACCCCAAAAATAAAAGTTCTCCAAATGCCCTGAAATTTAAATATGATTTTTTCTAGAATATTTGAGAATATTTCGCACTGAGAACACAGCAGGGGGGCATCCACCTGGCCACGAGGGTGGAGGGCGCGCCCCCTGCCTCGTGGGCCCATGGTGACCCTCCTCCACTTATTTCTGCACCCACACACTCCTTCTTCCTCCCACAAGCATCATTATCTAGCTCAAGCACAAGTTCTAGCTCATTTTGCTGCGATTTTCAATCTCTTTGCTCAAAGCACCTCTCACAAAACTGCTTAGGAGGATTGTTCTTTGGTATGTGACTCCTCCATTGGTCCAATTAGTTTTTATTCTAGTGCTTTATTCATTGCAGATTTGTGCTGCCTAGGTGACCATGTTCTTGAGCTTGCATGTCAAATTTATATGGTTCCAAGTAGTTCTAATGCATGATATAGGCTGTAGGCACTCGTAGGAGTAGTTGCTATCAATTTTGTTAAGTTTGGTTTACTTTTATTTTGAAGTTACTAAAAATTTCAGAAATTTTTCAGAGGAAGAAATATGTTTAGGAAAATGTACCAAGGTGGTTCTTCAAGGAAATAAGGACACAGGCTTGCAATGCGTGATGTTGATGATGAGCCACCAAGGGATGCTCCAGTGCGGTCTTGTGAATGGCCTTCAGAGGACTTCATGGATCCAGCAGGAATTAAGGAAGAATTTAACGCATATTTGCGTAATGCTGATCTTGTGAGCTTCGAGGCAGAAAAGTGCTATCAGTACCACTATCTCACTAGTTCCTTTGTGAGGAGGTTTGAATTTTCATCTTCACGCAATTCTCAAACTGTCAAGTTTGATCTTTATGAAAATTCTTACACTATGGACTTAGAGGACTTTACCACTGCTTGCAAACTTCCACAATGGGGTAGTGCTAGTGAACCTCACAAATCTGAATTTAGATATTTTCTTGCCAGTATAACTGTGGGGGAATCTAGAGATATAGCACAATCTACCATGGGAGCATTCACTTTCCTGCTATACATTATTTTGCTCTCTTCATAGGTAGATGCATTAACGGTAAATATGAAGCATGTCACATGTGTGTCCCTGACCTCAGTATTCTTAGGAGTGTTGTGTTAGGAGATAAATCTTATAATTTGGGAGCCATTGTTGCACGTAGCTTGCATCTTAATAGATTTAATGGAGAATTCTTTGGTGGAATTTATGCAACCCGCATAGCTAATTTTCTTGGTATAACCATACATGAGGATGATATTGAGTTGCCTCCTGCTTATTTGGATTATGAGGCTATGGTTCGTCATCAGTTTATTAAGAGGAACGATCAGTTCCTCCAGTACCGACTAATCTTTGACAGACGACGCACATATCATGTCGCTCTCCCTGCTTCTACTTTCTTTGATTTTCAGGCAAAGGGGAGATATTTTATAACCAGAGAGGAGGCGGAAGAGTATAAGAGGAGGGCTGAGATAGCTCGCCTCCAAGCTGCAGCCCACGATGCAATGACTGTTGCATCTCAGTACGACCCCAACTACAACTTTGGATATCCGCCAGGCCATCCGTGGCATTAGACCAATTTAGGCCAAAAGCCTAAGCTTGGGGGAGTACGTATTTCTCACCGACATTATATTCTTGTTCACACACTCATTGCTAGTTGTCAGTGCTCATACTTTTTTATTGTAATATCTATGCTAGTTTATTTTCTTTTTTATGCTTTCTTCTTGTGTGTTTAATAAACCTTAAGAAAAACACAAAAATTAGTTGTAGCTTTTAGCTAGCTTAATTTCCATGCTAGTAGTAGTAATTAAAAACAAAGCCCAATAATATTTCTTGTTCTTCTTTTTGCTTGTTGGGAGCTTTCCCGTGTAAATAGTTTTATTTCTTTTCTTTTCTTTGGGGGTCGATAGGAGAAGACCATAATTAAATTGTTGAAGTGGCTCTTATATGCATTATTGTTGATCTGACAAAAGAGCCCATATTGCCTTGTCTTCTCCTGTTTATTGAATGCTTGCAGATTCCAGCTTATTCCAATGCACGTGCACTATTATCATTATTCACATCGTTCGGTCGTGCAAGTGAAAGGCAATTATGACGATATATGATGGACTGATTGAGATGAGAGAAGCTGGTATGAACTCGACCTCTCTTGTTTTTGTAAGTATGATTAGTTCATCGTTCCTGATTCAGCCTATTATGAATAAACATGTTTGCAATGACAATTAGAGATCATAGTTTCTTATGCCATGCTTAATTAGGTAGGAGCTTATAATGGTTTACCTTGCGTGCCAACATTCTATTAAAATGGTTGTGATGTGGTATGATAGGGTGGTATCCTCTTTTGATTGATTTAAGTGACTTGACTTGGCACATGTTCACGCATATAGTTGAAACAAAATCAACATAGCCTTCACGATATTTATGTTCATGGTGAATTATATCCTACTCATGCTTGCACTCAATGTTCATTGACTTTAATGCATGTTCATGGCTATAGTCGCTCTCTAGTTGGTCGCTTCCCAGTCTTTTGCTAGCCTTCACTTGTACTAAGCGGGAATGCTGCTTGTGCATCCAATTTCATAAACCCCAAAGTTATGCCATATGAGTCCACTATACCTACACATATACGGTATCTACCTGCCGTTCTAAGTAAATTTGTATGTGCCAAACTCTAAACCTTCAAACAAATATTCTGTTTTGTATGCTCGAATAGCTCATGTATCAACTAGGGTTGTCCGTATCTTCCATGTTAGGCGGCTTATTATCAAGAGCAGTGGACTCCGCTCCTCACTCACGAGAAAATGGCTGGTCACCGGGTTGCCCAGTCCCATGCTTTATGCAAATCAAATCAAAATAATTGCAAACAAAACTCCCTTGGGACTGTTGTTAGTTGTAGGCACTCGTTGTTTCGAGCAAGCCATGGATTGATGCTTGTTGGTGGAGGGGGAGTATAAATTTTACCATTCTGTTTGAGAACCACCTATAATGTGTGTAGCATGGAAGATATCGCCATCTCTTGGTTGTTATGTTGACAATAAAAGTATACCACTCAAAATATTATTCATCTCTATTTCAAAACCGAGCTCTGGCACCTCTGCAAATCCCTGCTTCCCTCTACGAAGGGCCTATCTATTTACTTTTATGCCGAGTCATCCTCCTCTTATTAAAAAGCACCCGCTGGAGAGCACCTCTGTCATTTGCATTCATTACTGATTAGTTTATATTGAGTATGACTTGACTGGATCTCTTTTACCATGAATTACAATGTCTAGTATGTCCTTGATCTTTAAAGGTGCTCTGCATTTATGTTTTGCGGTCTCAGAAAGGGCTAGCGAGATACCATCTTGTTATATCATATTATGATTGTTTTGAGAAAGTGTTGTCATCCGAGATTTATTATTATTGCTCGCTAGTTGATTATGCCATTGATATGAGTAAACATGAGACCTAAGCCTTATTGTGAATATGGTTAGTTTATAATCTTTGCTGAAAGCTTGAATGCTGGCTTCACATATTTACAACAACAAGAGCAAACCGAGGTTTGTAAAAGTTTTTTCTTTATCACTTTCAGTTTGTCAACTGAATTGCTTGAGGACAAGCAAAGGTTTAAGCTTGGGGGAGTTGATACGTCTCCGTCGTATCTACTTTTCCAAACACTTTTGCCCTTGTTTTGGACTCTAACTTGCATGATTTGAATGGAACTAACCCGGACTGGCGCTGTTTTCGGCAGAATTGCCATGGTGTTATTTATGTGCAAAAACAAAAGTTCTCGGAATGACCTGAAACTTCACGGAGACTATTTTTGGAAATAATAAAAAATACTGGCAAAAGATCAAGACCAGGGGACCCACACCCTAGCCACGAGGGTGGGGGCGCGCCTGCCCCCCTGGGCGCGCCCCTACCTCGTGGGTCCCCTGGAGCTCCTCCGACCTCAACTCCAACTCTATATATTCACTTTCGAGGAGAAAAAAATCAGGGATAAAGATTCATCGCGTTTTACGATACAGAGCCGCTGCCAATCCCTAAACTCTCTCGGGAGGGCTGATCTAGAGTCCGTTCGGGGCTCCGGAGAGGGGAATCTATCACCATCGTCATCATCAACCATCCTCCATCACCAATTTCATGATGCTCACCGCCGTGCGTGAGTAATTCCATCGTAGGCTTGCTGGACGGTGATGGGTTGGATGAGATTTATCATGTAATCGAGTTAGCTTTGTTAGGGTTTGATCCCTAGTATCCACTGTGTTCTGAGATTGATGTTTCTATGACTTTGCTATGCTTAATGCTTGTCACTAGGGCCCGAGTGCCATGATTTCATATCTAAACCTATTATGTTTTCATCAATATATGAGAGTTCTTGATCCTATCTTGCAAGTCTATAGTCACCTACTATGTGTTATGATCCAGCAACCCCAAAGTGACAATAACCGGGACCACTTCCGGTGATGACCGTAGTTTGAGGAGTTCATGTATTCACTATGTGTTAATGCTTTGGTCCGGTACTCTATTAAAAGGAGGCCTTAATATCCCTTAGTTTCCGCTAGGACCCCGCTGCCACGGGAGGGTAGGACAAAAGATGTCATGCAAGTTCTTTTCCATAAGCACGTATGACTATATTCGGAATACATGCCTACATTACATTGATGAATTGGAGCTAGTTCTGTGTCATCCTAGGTTATAGTTGTTACATGATGAACCACATCCGGCATAATTCTCTATCACCGATCCATTGCCTATGAGATTTCCATATATTGTTCTTCGCTTATTTACTTTTTCGTTGCTATTGTTACAATCACTACAAAATACCAAAAACATTACTTTTGCTATCGCTACCTTTTGCTACCATTACCACTACTATCATATTGCTTTGCTACTAAATACCTTGCTGCAGATATTAAGTTTCTAGGTGTGGTTGAATTGACAACTCAGTTGCTAATACTTGAGAATATTCTTTGGCTCCCCTTGTGTCGAATCAATAAATTTGGGTTGAATACTCTACCCTCGAAAACTGTTGCGATCCCCTATACTTGTGGGTTATCAGGGAGGCTGGAGACGAACTGATGCGGGAGGATGGATACGATAGGGTTGGGAGGAGGGTAATTTTGGAATAGGAAAAAGTTGATGTGTTGCCAACGGTTTGACTAACGGCAAATGTTTGACAATTAACGGAAGTGCTACTTTGATGATAAAAACTGAGAAGACAATAGCCAGAATGCCACTATGAGAAACCGAACTTGCCAAAATACCACTATGAAAAACCAACTTGCCGATATAGCATTACTTTTAGTTTTCTCTAGCCAATATACCACTAGTGCCTAACTGAGACTAACACCATCCAAAAAATACTCGTATACCCTTACCTCTTCACAGCCCAAGCATACATTTCCGCAACAAAAAAGCAGCTATAGTGCAACATTTCAACAGCCAATTGACATAAGAACATCACCAACTCAACAAAATCTTACTTTGCATCATCCAACAACAATAAGCAACATTTCAACAACATTTTAACAAATTCCAGCAGCATTTTGACATAAAAACATCACAAATTCACCATAATCTAAGTTCACATCGTTGAGCATCAATATAACAACATTTCAGCTGCATTTTGGCAGTATTTCAGCAGCATTTGACATGAAAACATCATCAATTCAGCATAATCTCAATTTGTATCATTGACCATCAATATAGCAACATTTCAACAATGATATATAATGGTTCGAAATAAGATAACATCAACAGACCACTTGAACTTCTCCTCCACAACTTCCTTTATCCGCGCCACAGACAAGTCCCGACCGACCATGAAGTCCCATGTTTTGCCCCTTGTGTACACTCTTTTGTCGTCTACAATTGTCAAGTAAGATTGAACATCTATTTCTACTTTGTAATCGCCCATCAAATCGACTCTGAAACACACAAAGACAGCAAATTCTAAATTTGCTACACCTAATGAAAAAAATCATGAACACAGGGGGGAAATCGTACCTTCTGCTATTGTAGATGTAGTGGCAGCAAGTTGGTCACGCAGAGGAGCCGGTCGAGGTCGACTGTCGGAAAGTGCATGCAGCCTCGCAGTTCAGTGCTGCTATTGCACGCATGAGCTGTTGCCTGACTTCGATTCTACTTAGGACGTTGATTTTTGTGTGCATCTTGACAATAGAGATTATTATTGATTTGCATTGTTAACCAAATTGTAAGAACGTTGCTTGCTTAATTTCTTGGGTTGGTCACGACACAAATGTGATGAAACTAAAAGTTATACCAAAACCCTTCAAAACTCTTGTATCTACAAGAAATTAGCCTTGACCCACCATTCGACGGCTCTCGTTCACCACAAGATCCCAACACAGTGCGCTGATTAATCATCAAGGCGCGAGGAAGGTCCCCATGCAGCTAAAGAAATCGAGAAGGTTTCAGTCCGGCGGGTTTGGAATCTGACCTTGCGGTGAAGGAGTTAGGCGGTTGCACGTCCATCAAGGGATTTCACGACCGCACCAACCACGGAATCTCGCAGATGACAAAGACAACAGCGGGCGACGGCTGAACAAAATAACGAAAGAGTCGGAGAGTATGTGTGGCGTGTATATTCACTGATGTTTTATATTTACAGAAAAATACGGAAAAGAATAAGAATAACTTGGCTAGAGTAGTTGGGTAGCAATAAATTCGGCTACAGTAGCAATTAAAAATTATCTGCTATATAATAATTTCTGTGCATCTTAGTCCTGGAAGTTATCATCGATTTGTGCTATTAACCCAATTCTAAGAAGTATATGAAACTTTTTTCTCCTGATTTCGCCAAGCAGTAGCGTCACTAATTGTGAGGAAACTAAAAGCTACACCAAAGCCTTCTCAAGCCGCTCTCTCGTGTGCATGGTGTAATGAAACATACGAGGTAATTCGGTAATGGCAACCATTTTCAGCTTTCCACCCATGCAATTTCGAGGTCTCTCTCATCGTGGCAAGAAGGCGCATGTTTATTTTTCAGCCTCGTCGCAAGAGAGGTCATTGCTCCACCTTGGTTACCGACGCCTCCTATTCCCTGCCAATATTCTCATTTGTCATTTTTTGGCTTCGCTCATGTTATCCTCTGTTGTTTATGTAATTGGCACATAATTAGTGAACTAAGCTAGTGCTGCTGACAAGTTATAACAAAGCGAAACAACCTCATGTTATCTACTCTCATGACGACCGACGAGATAGTGTTATATATGAAGGAAAATAATAATAAAAAATCATGCATATTAAAGTTGGTGGAGCACTTATTATTTTATCTATATGTGATGAATTTCCTTAAATTATGATAGGTGTGTTGTTAATTCACATATACGTTGTAGGCCTCCCAAAAACTCGAGTTAACGCGATAAATGGCTAAGATGCAGCGTACATCACCCTACAACATACACAGGTGTAAGACAGGAGATTGATCGAATAACCCTAGGTGCCAAACAAGCGGTACATACATTAGTATGATCGTTTGAGAGAACTAAAAATGAACATGACTAGGGAGCAGGTCAATCCCTACCAACCCAACCATTGGATGGACTGTCTTGGTCATTTGGATTAGTACTGGTGATGTGCACAATTTCTTCTCCCTGTAGTTCATCTTAAGCTCCCAAGATGAGCCTCTCACCAATTACGATTGTTTCAAAAAATAAGGTCTTCAAAGCATTCAAAATAATAGTTACAATTTCATTTCTTACTCTTCTGATTTGATCTTCTCTTATTACTGAAAATATATAAAATTCTAGGTGCTACAAAAAGTTGCTTCCATTTATCCCTCTTCCTCCTGCAAACACGAAGCCACACATAGGCATCAGTTTTCCAATTCGGTACCAGTTAGATTTACATTATTTAGTACTCCCTCCGTTCCACAATGTAGTGCGCTCGTGCTTCCCGAGATTCAACTTTGACCATAAATTTAACCGACGAGAGTGACTGCGGCGGGAGCAAAACTTATACCACTGAATTCGTATTTTCGATATGAATTCAGTGATATAATTTTTGGTCCCGCCATAGTCGTTCTCGTTGGTTCAATTTATGGTCAAACTTGAATCTCGGGAAGCGCGGGTGCACTACATTGTGGAACGGAGGGAGTATCTTTTAAGTCCAGACATTGATACAAAAATCATTGTGATATGTGAGACATTGAGAGTATTGAACAGATAATTTATTTGAATGAAGCTGAATTGAAATCAGTTACCTGGGAGATAGCTAGGGTGTAAAGTTATCAAGACAAAATACGGAAATAACTCTATATATGCAGAAGAAAAAAAGTGGATTATGGGTTACCAAAAGGAAGTGCCCTTTTATGGAGCAACTATGTCCTGCTTGACATGAGATGGGATGCATTGTTGCCTCAAGGATGGTTTTAGTAAGCGGACCCAGTATTGTTCATGTGTTAGTTCTTTCTTTTCTATTTCCATTTTGTAAACAGAAAAATATTTTACTTAATTTTAGAAATGGTCATCTAGCATTTAGAAAATGTTCATGCAGTGTAAAAATATGTCAGCGCAACTTTTAACAAATGTTGATAGAATTCCAAAAAAAAAAGTTCACGCAGTGTATCCCTTTATGCTATCCAGAAATTCTATATCATTTCCAATCAGTAATATGTCATCCACATATAATATCAGAAATGCTACAGAGCTCCCACTCACTTTCTTGTAAATACAGGCTTCTCCAAAAGTCTGTATAAAACCAAATGCTTTGATCACACTATCAAAATGTTTATTCCAACTCCGAGAGGCTTGCACCAGTCCATAAATGGATCGCTGGAGCTTGCACACTTTGTTAGCTCCCTTTGGATCGACAAAACCTTCTGGTTGCATCATATACAACTCTTCTTCCAGGAATCCATTCAGGAATGCAGTTTTGACATCCATTTGCCAAATTTCATAATCATAAAATGCGGCAATTGCTAACATGATTCGGACGGACTTAAGCATCGCTACGGGTGAGAAGGTCTCATCGTAGTCAATTCCTTGAACTTGCTGAAAACCTTTTGCGACAAGTCGAGCTTTGTAGACAGTAACATTACCATCAGCGTCAGTCTTCTTCTTAAAGATCCATTTATTCTCAATCGCTTGCCGATCATCGGGCAAGTCAACCAAAGTCCATACTTTGTTCTCATACATGGATCCCATCTCAGATTTCATGGCTTCTAGCCACTTTGCGGAATCTGGGCTCACCATCGCTTCTTCATAGTTCGTAGGTTCATCATGATCTAGTAGCATGACCTCCAGAACAGGATTACCGTACCACTCTGGTGCGGATCTTACTCTGGTTGATCTACGAAGTTCAGTAGTATCTTGATCTGAAGTTTCATGATCATTATCATTGGCTTCCTCACTAACTGGTGTAGGTGTCACTGAAACAGTTTTCTGTGATGAACTACTTTCCAGTAAGGGAGCAGGTACAGTTACCTCGTCAAGTTCTACTTTCCTCCCACTCACTTCTTTCGAGAGAAACTCCTTCTCTAGAAATGATCCATTCTTAGCAACGAATGTTCCAACAGTTTCCTTTGGGTATCCTATGAATACACATTTCTCCGATTTGGGTTCGAGTTTATCAGGTTGAAGCTTTTTCACATAAGCATCGCAGCCCCAAACTTTAAGAAACGACAACTTTGGTTTCTTGCCAAACCACAGTTCATAAGGCGTCGTCTCTGCGGATTTTGATGGTGCCCTATTTAACGTGAATGCGGCCGTCTCTAAAGCATATCCCCAAAATGATAGCGGTAAATCAGTAAGAGACATCATAGATCGCACCATATCTAGTAAAGTACGATTACGACGTTCGGACACACCATTACGCTGTGGTGTTCCGGGTGGCGTGAGTTGCGAAACTATTCCACAATTTTTCAAATGTACACCAAACTCGTAACTCAAATATTCTCCTCCACGATCAGATCATAGAAACTTTATTTTCTTGTTACGATGATTTTCAACTTCACTCTGAAATTCTTTGAACTTTTCAAATGTTTCAGACTTATGCTTCATTAAGTAGATATATCCATATCTGCTCAAATCATCTGTGAAGGTGAGAAAATAACGATATCCGCCACGAGCCTCAATATTCATCGGGCCACATACATCGGTATGTATGATTTCCAACAAATCTGTTGCTCTCTCCATAGTACCGGAGAACGGTGTTTTAGTCATCTTGCCCATGAGGCACGGTTCGCAAGTACCAAGTGATTCATAATCAAGTGGTTCCAAAAGTCCATTAGTATGGAGTTTCTTCATGCGTTTTACACCGATATGACCTAAACGACAGTGCCACAAATAAGTTGCACTTTCATTATCAACTCTGTATCTTTTGGTTTCAACATTATGAATATGTGTATTACTACTATCGAGATTTAGTAAGAATAGACCACTCTTCAAGGGTGCATGACCATAAAAGATATTACTCATATAAATAGAACAACCATTATTCTCCGATTTAAATGAATAACCGTCTCGCATTAAACAAGATCCAGATATAATGTTCATGCTCAACGCTGGCACCAAATAACAATTATTTAGGTCTAATATTAATCCCGAAGGTAGATGTAGAGGTAGCGTGCCGACCGCGATCACATCGACTTTGGAACCGTTTCCCACGCGCATCGTCACCTCGTCCTTTGCCAGTGCCCGCTTATTCTGTAGTCCCTGTTTCGAGTTGCAAATATTAGCAACAGAACCAGTATCAAATACCCAGGTGCTACTGCGAGCATTGGTAAGGTACACATCAATAACATGTATATCACATATACCTTTGTTCACCTTGCCATCCTTCTTATCCGCCAAATACTTGGGGCAGTTCCGCTTCCAGTGACCAGTCTGCTTGCAGTAGAAGCACTCAGTTTCAGGCTTAGGTCTAGACTTGGGTTTCTTCTCTTGAGCAGCAACTTGCTTGCCGTTCTTTTTGAAGTTCCCCTTTTCCTTCCCTTTGCCCTTTTTCTTGAAACTAGTGGTCTTGTTAACCATCAACACTTGATGCTCCTTCTTGATTTCTACCTCCGCAGCTTTTAGCATTGCGAAGAGCTCGGGAATAGTCTTGTTCATCCCTTGCATATTATAGTTCATCACGGAGCTCTTGTAGCTTGGTGGCAGTGATTGGAGAATTCTGTCAATGACGCAATCATCTGGAAGATTAACTCCCAATTGAATCAAGTGATTATTATACCCAGACATTTTGAGTATATGCTCACTGACAGAACTGTTCTCTTCCATCTTGCAGCTATAGAACTTATTGGAGACTTCATATCTCTCAATCCGGGCATTTGCTGGAAATATTAACTTCAACTCCTGGAACATCTCATATGCTCCATGACGTTCAAAACGTCGTTGAAGTCCCGATTCTAAGCCGTAAAGCATGGCACACTGAACTATCGAGTAGTCATCAGCTTTGCTCTGCCAGACGTTCATAACATCTGGCGTTGCTCCAGCAGCAGGCCTGGCACCCAGCGGTGCTTCCAGGACGTAATTCTTTTGTGCAGCAATGAGGATAATCCTCAAGTTACGGACCCAGTCCGTGTAATTGCTACCATCATCTTTCAACTTTGCTTTCTCAAGGAACGCATTAAAATTTAACGGAACAACAGCACGAGCCATCTATCTACAATCAACATAAACAAGCAAGATACTATCAGGGACTAAGTTCATGATAAATTTTAAGTTCAATTAATCATATTATTAAAGAACTCCCACTTAGATAGACATCCCTCTAATCCTCTAAGTGATCACGTGATCCAAATCAACTAAACCATGTCCGATCATCACGTGAGATGGAGTAGTTTCATCGGTGAACATCATTATGTTGATCATATCTACTATATGATTCACGCTCGACCTTTCGGTCTCCGTGTTCCGAGGCCATATCTGCATATGCTAGGCTCGTCAAGTTTAACCTGAGTATTCTGCGTGCGCAACTATTTTGCACCCGTTGTATTTGAACGTAGAGCCTATCACACCCGATCATCACGTGGTGTCTCAGCACGAAGAACTTTTGCAACGGTGCATACTCAGGGAGAACACTTCTTGATAATTTAGTGAGAGATCATCTTATAATGCTACCGTCAATCAAAGCAAGATAAGATGCATAAAAAGATAAACATCACATGCAATCAATATAAGTGATATGATATGGCCATCATTATCTTGTGCTTGTGATCTTCATCTCCGAAGCACCGTCATGATCACCATCGTCACCGGCGCGACACCTTGATCTCCATCGTAGCATCGTTGTCGTCTCGCCAATCTTATGCTTCCACGACTATCACTACCGTTTAGTAATAAAGTAAAGCATTACATCGCGATTGCATTGCATACAATAAAGCGACAACCATATGGCTCCTGCCAGTTGCCGATAACTTGGTTACAAAACATGATCATCTCATACAATAAAATTCAGCATCATGCCTTGACCATATCACATCACAACATGCCCTGCAAAAACAAGTTAGACGTCCTCTACTTTGTTGTTGCATGTTTTACGTGGCTGCTACGGGCTTAAGTAAGAACCAATCTCACCTACGCATCAAAACCACAACGATAGTTTGTCAAATAGACTCCGTTTTAACCTTCGCAAGGACCGGGCATAGCCATACTTGGTTCAACTAAAGTTGGAGAGGCAGTCGCCCGCAAGCCATCTCTGTGTAAAGCACGTCGAGGGAACCGGTCTCGCGTAAGCGTACGCGTAAGGTTGGTCCGGGTCGTCTCGTCCAACAATACCGCTGAACCAAAATATGACATGCTGGTAGGCAGTATGACTTGTATCGTCCACAACTCACTTGTGTTCTACTCGTGCATATAACATCAACATCATTAACCTAGGCTCTGATACCACTGTTGGGTTTCGTAGTAATTTCAAAAATTTTCCTACGCGCACACAGGATCATGTGATGCATAGCAACGAGAGGAGAGTGTTGTCTACGTACCCAACACAGACCGACTGCGGAAGCAATGACACGACGTAGAGGAAGTAGTCGTACGTCTTCACGATCCAACCGATCAAGCACCGAAACTACGGCACCTCCGAGTTCGAGCACACGTTCAGCTCGATGACGATCCCCGGACTCCGATCCAGCAAAGTGTCGGGGAAGAGTTTCGTCAGCACGACGGCGTGGTGACGATCTTGATGAACTACAGCAGCAGGGCTTCGCCTAAACTCCGCTACAGTATTATCGAGGAATATGGTGGCAGGGGGCACCGCACACGGCTAAGGAATCGATCACGTGGATCAACTTGTGTCAACTTGTGTGTTTAGAGGTGCCCCTGCCTCAGTATATAAAGGAGCCAAGGGGGGAGGGTGCGCCGGCCAGGAGGAGGAGGCGCAGGAGGAGTCCTACTCCTACCGGGAGTAGGACTCCCCTCCAATCCTATTCCAACTAGGATTCCCAAGGGGGGAAGAGGGAGAGGGGTGGCCGGCCACCTCTCCTAGTCCTAATAGGACTAGGGGAAGGGGGGAGGCGCGCAGCCCCCTTGGGCTGCCCCTTTCTCCTTTCCACTAAGGCCCATGAAGGCCCATGTGGTTCCCGGGGGGTTCCGGTAACCTCCCGGTAACCCGGTAAAATCCCGATTTCACCCGGAACACTTCCGATGTCCAAACATAGGCTTCCAATATATCAATCTTTATGTCTCGACCATTTCGAGACTCTTCGTCATGTCCGTGATCACATCCGGGACTCCGAACAACCTTCGGTACATCAAAATGCATAAACTCATAATATAACTGTCATCGTAACCTTAAGCGTGCGGACCCTACGGGTTCGAGAACAATGTAGACATGACCGAGACATGTCTCTGGTCAATAACCAATAGCGGGACCTGGATGCCCATATTGGCTCCTACATATTCTACGAAGATCTTTATCGGTCAGACCGCATAACAACATACGTTGTTCCCTTTGTCATCGGTATGTTACTTGCCCGAGATTCGATCGTCAGTATCCAATACCTAGTTCAATCTCGTTAACGGCAAGTCTCTTTACTCGTTCCGTAATACATCATCTCACAACTAACATATTAGTTGTAATGCTTGCAAGGCTTATGTGATGTGTATTACCGAGAGGGCCCGGAGATACCTCTCCGACAATCGGAGTGACAAATCCTAATCTCGAAATACGCCAACCCAACATCGACCATTGGAGACACCTGTAGTACTCCTTTATAATCACCCATTTACGTTGTGACGTTTGGTAGTACCCAAAGTGTTCCTCCGGTAAACGGGAGTTGCATAATCTCATAGTCGTAGGAACATGTATAAGTCATGAAGAAAGCAATAGCAACATACTAAACGATCAGGTGCTAAGCTAATGGAATGGGTCATGTCAATCAGATCATTCTACTAATGATGTGACCTCGTTAATCAAATAACAACTCATTGTTCATGGTTAGGAAACATAACCATCTTTGATTAACGAGCTAGTCAAGTAGAGGCATACTAGTGACACTCTGTTTGTCTATGTATTCACACATGTATTATGTCTCCGGAAAATACAATTCTAGCATGAATAATAAACATTTATCATGATTATAAGGAAATAAATAATAACTTTATTATTGCCTCTAGGGCATATTTCCTTCAAAAGTATCAATAGAAACAATACCAAATAAATATAATATAAATATATGATTAATGATGTAACTAATGATATTTACTTAATATTATAGTTGTACATATTTGTCCTCTATAAATGCAGTCAAAGTAGGGGGAGTTTGACTTTTGAAATTTTCTATGCGCACTACATTTTGAAATTTTTCCGGGCTATTTAAGTCGACCTGCGGCACCGAAAGCTTATCATCTATACATATTTTCCTCCTCCTCCCGTTCGTCCCCGCCGTTGCTTTCCAATCCACCTGTCCGCCTAGTAGCCATGCCCCCACGCCGTTGGGTGAGGAGCGAGCCTTTTCTGACACCAGAGCGCCGACTCGAGCTCCTTGAGCAGATCCGGGCTAGGCACGAAGCCCGGATCTCTGCGGGGCTACCTCCGGATGTAGTGGATCCAAAGGAGCAGGAGGACAAGGAGGAGGAGAAGGATGAGGAGGATCTACAGGCGGAGCAGCAGGCCATTTCGATTTCCTCCGCTGTCGCCGACAGGAGATGGAGGCGCAGGTGGAGATGCTCACCTACATGGATGAGGTCGAGCAGGAGGAGGATGAGTCGGAGGCCTCCTACCTGTCCGTCCAGCCGGCCCGGCACCAGATATCTCCGACGACGAAGCCTAGCTAGGATAGTACGTAGGATTTCTTTGCATGCTTTGTATGGATTTAGGGAATAAAATATGAGAGGCGGATGCAGAGTTGCTAATTTGAGGCGTGACCGGTCATTGTCCGCGGACAGGCCAAGTCGTGTCTGCGGGTGTTTAAGAGGCCAGATTTGCCAAATCCGGCTGTCACCCCCACCAAACCAAAACAGATTCTAAACAGAGCCAACGAGGCAGAGCAACCAATCTTTCTAAAACTGTACACATCATAGTAATAATTGTCCTAAAGTTTGCTACTTCCTCCATTTCTAAATATAAGACTTATTAGAGAATTCATAGTCAAACGAAAACCGAAAACCGAGCTCCATGAAGATCTTTATTTGAAAATTTCAAAATTCAAACTTTTCAGTTTTAAAAAATTCTGAAAATAAATACACATATACTTAGATACATGATGTACATGTGTGGAAATTTTCGGGTCGAAATACATTAAAATTTGAGCTACACAAAAAAGACAAATCTAGGGCTTTTTAGCATATGTACTGTTCATCCTCAAAGTCCATTACTTTTTTCTTTTCATGCAGCTCGCAATTCAAGGTATTTTATCCTGAATTTTTTCACACATACACTTTACATCCTTGCATGCATGTGTATTTTTTCAGATTTTTTTGAAACTGAAATTATTGAAATTTGAATTTTTCCAAATAAAGGGCTAGAACTCGGTCTTCAAAATGCCCTACCCTTTCAATACGAACTACATACAGATATATATAGACATATTTTAGAGTATAGGTTCACTCATTTTGCTCTATATGTAGTGCGTAATAGAATCTCTAAAAGGGCTTATATTTAGGAACAGAGGAAGTACTTGTTTTTTTTTGGAGGGACAGAGGAAGTACTTGTTAGATGTATACACATACAGTATTAGATTGGAAAAGAGAAACCAAATGTCAAATGTGGTTGATCGATCATGCATGGGAAATTTGGAACTTCCTCTGCAGTTCGAGAGGAGTAAAAAGAGTCTGTGAGCATTCTGTAAACCACAACAGCTACCAATCCACAACCACAAGGCCAACAAAATTCCCCACCCTTCATGTTTTTTTGCCTGCCTCTCGATTCAATTCCGTATGGGAGCACCAAGAATTCCACCAAAGGTTCTATAAACATCCTCACAAGGTCGTTCGACTGATCACTACTAATTACACTCCCTACAAGCTCAGGTAAAATCCCCCACCGAAAGCTCCCTGGCCTCCAACAATGCTGGGAGCAGTGAGCACTTGAAGCCATCAGAGTCACCAAAAAATCTTGAAAGAATAGGCACGCCCCTCACCTTGGCCCTGTGCGCACAACCCAGCTGCAGCAAAAATGCTCCCACGGGAGGCGGAAATGCCGGAGTTCTGAACACGTGGAGAGCCACTCGATCTGCGCAAAATGAGACGCGCTCGACTGCCGGAAAGTGCATGCAGCCTCGCGGTTCAGTGCTGCTATTGCGCGCATGAGCTGTTGCTTGACTTGGATTCTTCCAGGATCCGGTCCATGTATCTGTGGAACTTCTCGGCTTGGGGGCCGGGTCTTACGATGTTGACGTTGCTCCACTGGGAGCATGGATCGCTGAACCACCTCTTCCTGCCTGTGCACCACGCTCCGGGAACAGGTCTGTGACGCCATCGCTGGAGTATTTTCTCATCAATCCTGTCCAACAGATGCTCTTTCTCTCGGAACATCCTAGCAAAGGGCACTCCGCTCTCCACAATCTCCTCATAATGTGTAATGTTTAGAAACCGGGGTTCCATCTGAGGTGGGTCGTCCCATGCCACGTACCGCAAGTCATTGTTCACCGTGAAGTTACGGAAGTCCGAGTTGCATGCGACTGAGTGGAAATAACCTTCCAGAGGCAACATCACGTTCGTGAAGTACATGAGAAGGGTCCGAGGGAGGTTCTCCCATCCGAAAATGCAGTACTCTATAAACCTCCGATTCAGAATGACCCAAGGAGAACCTATCACAGATGGTGTACACATAAGGATGTAAAATAATTGCTCGAAAGGAAGGCCAGGGAAGTGGAAGCAGAGGTATAATAATAATAATACCTGTGAAGAATTTGAAACCATCTGGGGTTGCCCGTTTCTCTGTGGATTGGAAGAACTGATTCCTGCCAGCCAGGTATATCCCAGCATCTACTATGACTGGTTGCACTCTCTGAGACCTGCAAACAATATATTGGTGAAACTAATACCAGTGCAGCTAAATTCTTAGTAAGTTCAGATAGTACATACTCTTTCCATCCAATATCACTAGTGTGATCGATGAAGTTGAGGTGCCTTGGCACAGACGAGAAGACATGAACCAGGTCTGCAGCAAGCGAAAACATAAAAGACCATAAATACCAGACAAGTCAAGAAACCCCCAAGCTTCACTAATTACCATAAAGCTTCATCAGTTGAAACATATTCACACATGCGCAAAGCTGAAATGTATACATCAAGCTTAAATAACTCCAGACTAACGGTAAGTAAGTTTTTTTCTTGAAACCATCTTAGCAACACAAATGAAACCAAACAGAGATCAATAGTGTGGGTTCATGAGGACCTAGGAACGAGAGAATATGACAAGTGGAGCAAAGTGTCGGAAAATTGCATATGCATGTTGGGGCTAGCATGCTACACATATTTTCAGCAGGAAATGATACATGAGATTTATCATATATGGAAAGACAAAATATATGATGAGGTCCAGGCAAGGATGACCGTAGTCTACATACTGTACTATGTGTCAGAGCAACAGCAGCACATAACTTCTAAGTACCAGATTATTATTATGTTAAAGCAAGCTAACCCTAGAAAAATTATGGACAAGCTAGGGAACAAGTATATGAGTGAGAGAGCAACAGCAGCACATAACTTCTAAGTATGTAGTGAAATCTATGAGAGCTGATTTTCACTTTTAAGCGACTGTCGCATTTCCACAATGACTTTGGAATTTCAGAGCAGGAAATCTGGAGACGAAGACGTGGGCATGCGACCACTTTGGGAGGAAGGAACGCGAGAAGGAGACTCTCAGAAGTCAATTAAGCTAGGGAACAAGTATAAGAGTGAGAGAGCAACATGACCACATAACTTCCAAGTATGTAGTGAAATCTATGAGTTGAGTTTCAACTTTTTAGTGACTGTTGCATTTCCGCAATGACTTTGGAATTTCAGAGCGGGAAATCTGGAGATGAAGATGTGGGCTCGTGGCCACTTAGGAAGGAAGGAACACAAGAAGGGACTCTCAGGAGTCAAGAGTCAATTAAGTTGTTGTGTCTTTTGTCCGATCCATCAGTCATGTTTGCTTAAAATTTAAGGTTTCCTCATGCACAACTCATGGATTTTGGGATTAGGAAACACACAAGATTCATTTCTCAACTGAATGCTGATATTTTTTTCCTCCAATTTTTGTAATTCCTGCTTATTTATACAATTTCACCAAAGACCCCCTTATTTGTTAGAGACAACTTCCCCTAGACAATCAGCATAAATGAAACATGAATGCAGCTAGATGTTGTCAATTAGCATTTGGTCATATGCTCCGTATAAAACGGGTGATTGCTACATGCCCGAAACAAAGCTACAGCTAGAGTATAGAGTGTTGCGTAGAGCTAACAAGTTTGATGAGCTTCGATATGAAGAGAAGAACGGAGATAGGTAATTCAGTGGGTTTGGGCTTGACAAGAGGAAGCAGGAACACAGCAATTGACGAAAACAAGATGCCAAACTATATTTAGTAGTAATATATGTTGTGGTATACTACGTTCCTGTCAAGGGCAGCTTTCGTACCTGTGCCTAAAAACATTGTAAACAAGTACTCCGTTGTTACAAGTCAGCCAAACCTAACAGCAGCAGCAATACTCCTATTAGTCTACAAAGTATAATGGGACAGCAAGCATTAAACAGCACTTAAAACAAAGCAGCATCACAAGACAGATTTAATTCCGGGGGCTACAGCAACAGCTCAACCGCACTGCCGAAAATGTCCCTCTGCAGCTCGACAATTGAAGAAAGAAACGCCTCCCGAATCCCCAAAGCAAGGCACCAACCAGATTTGTGCTGCTAGATCCGGAGAGCGCAGGAAACTTCCCAAACTGATTGTGCTAGATTGGGGGAGGACTGACATTTGGAATCTTACCGTCCTGGGTGAGGAGGGGGTAATCGGCGGCGCTGAGCGTGACGAACCAGTCCCACTCGGCGTCGAGCCGGAGCAGGGCGGCGGCGGCGCGGAGCGTGGCGGCGAGGCCGGAGGAGCCCATGGGGGTGCCGGCGGCGGGGCGGCCGACGACGTCGACGTTCCCGAAGGCTGTGATTGCGGGTGCGGCCCGCGCGACGGCCGCGGCGAGCTCGAGGCGCTCGGACTCGGGCGCGTCCGCGGAGAGGTGGAGCAGGTACTGGTTCCGGGGGTGGTAGACGGCGAGGAGCAGGCGCAGGAGCCTGCGGCCGTCGCCGCGGCCGCCCGAGAGCAGGTACGCGAAGGAGGGGGGCGCGGCGGCCCCGCGGCGCACGTAGGAGGGCGGCGGGAGGCGCGCGAAGAGCGCGGAGGAGGCCGAGTAGCCCGAGAGCGCCGAGAGGAAGAGCATGAGCGAGACGAAGGAGACGGACACCAGCGGCAGCAGCCACTTGTCCGCTGCCCCCATCGCCGGCCCCGCCTCCGAGCCGAGCAGGGAGGAGTTGCTCTACGAAGCAGCAGGAGCAGCGCCGAGCTGCAGCTAGTCTATCGCGCGCGGGAGCGGGCAGGTGTCGGCGTCAACGCCCGGGGCTAGGAGGACTCCGGCGAGGGCCGCGGCCGCGGCGGGGTGGCGGCGGTGCTGCTGGTGGCGCGCGGGATCGCTGCTAGGGTTTGGCGGCGAGATCGCATCGGGGGTGGGAATGGCGGGCGAGATCGGGTGGGCGCAGCAGCAGCTCGATCTCCTCTCCCTCTCGCGTACGTTTCTCTCTCTCTCTCTCTCTCTCTCTCTCTCTCTGCGCCTGCCAGGCCTCGCGTACGGAGGTGGGAGAGAGCGTGAGGCGCCTGTCGCTATGTACCGGCGCCAACGCGAGGGGGACACGTCGACGGCGCTGCTATAGCTCCATGACATGCCGGCCCTAAGCGTCAGGGCCCGCTCGTCAGTGGGGTCAGGGCAGCTGGGTGGGGTTCGAACTGGGTCGCGTGGCGATGGGGACGGGGCGGGCGGGCCCCGCCGGGCAGAGGGAGCGGGGAGTTGTCGGATGGGGCGAGCGAACGGCGCTTGCTTCGGGCCGACGTCGCTGGCGCGTGGGCCACCGCGCGGTAAAGAATCGAGAATCCATCGGGTGAGGGGTGGGTAGGTGGTGGGGAGTAGCGGGATGGTATCCATGGACCGTGGCCCCCCGTGTCAGTGAGAGCTTCGGGGGGTGTTATAGTCATGGGCCCGGGTGCAAGTCAGCGAGGAGTGCAAATTTTAAATCTAGTAGTTTTTTGCGTCGGATGGGAGGGGATGCAAAACTTTAACCGCAAGCGTTTGTCCCGCACGCGCGTGCATTTGACGTAAGTACGTACGTACGTCTTTGCTTAATTAGTGTAACTAAGACGACTTTGCCTTGTTCCTCGGCCTAATGTGGCCGCAAAAGTATATACTACTCCTACTACTAGTGCAGGCGATCTCTTTCTCCCTTTCGACCGAAACTCTACCTCCTTTCCCCCCTCTTTTCAAATCGAGTCTCTATCGCTTTGCTGCGAGCAGCTGCGTGACATCAAGTTAGCTGAAACGACCCCTGCCAACCATCCCTCCCATCTTGGATGAACCCGTCACGCTCAAAGCTCCGCTGGATCCTTTTCCTCCCCTCGCGCAAAGCCGGCTAGGGCAAAGTCCTCGCTCAATCGGATGGCGGCATTTCATCGTCAAGTTGGCCTTTCGATCTTTGATCCTTCTCGAATTCGTCCATCAAAGCGGAGCCGACGGAGCCCCGGCGTAGATTTCCCCTACCTTCATGGGGCGCCGAGGTTAGGGTTTCTCTTTGCGCGTGCGCGAGAATGAAAACCGGTTCGTGTCAGACGCTTTAGAGATCAATTCAAAGGTTTCTTTGGGATGCGTGCGATAAGGCTTCTCATCTGTCATTGACAAAGTCAGGACGGCTCCAGTATGGGAACAGTGAAAGGGGCTCATAGAAGGCTCGTTTTGTTGATCATCCAGTGGTACAGGGACCTCGATGTTATTTTTATTTTTTTAGGGTGATTTATACATTTGATGAACTTTTTCTAATGGATCTGTGTATTTAGACCTCATTTTGTGATTTTTCTTCTTGCTGTTAAACAAACAGTTTGAGGTGGGAAGGAGGATCTACGTTGACTAGCCCTCGCTTTAGAAATCTGATTTGCCACTAGTCGCTCTATCGCACAGAGTTCTGAGTGTGTTGGCAGTTGACACTTGCTATCTTCGGTTTTTATTTTTTATGTTATCTTGTGCCAGAGTAGGTATACTAAAATTAAGACACTTATTTTAAAACAAAGGTACTCCCTCCGCTCAGAAATATTTGTTCTAAAAATGATTGTATGTAAATTTGTTTTAGTTCTAAAAGTATTTTCAAACGGAGGGAGTAGTAGTTAATTGGCCGTCTGTCCCCATTTACCTTGGAAAGATACCGCTAACAAAAATTACTACCTTGGAAAGATCAACTGCTAATTTCTTGACACGGAAAACACCATGTCCGGTTTTTGTCAGTGAAGACGGCACATGAGTAGAGGGAGACGGTTTGTAATTGGATGGATCCTGTTGCAGATAGGAAGTACTAGTAGCACATCTCCATTCTGTAATCAACGTCACCGAATCACGGCTTGTTCTTTTGCGCGGGGGCAACGGCTACTCCACTCCACTCCACTCGCAGACTCCAGAACTAGCTGGTAAGTCAGCCTGTCGTGACCACGACGATGCTACTACTCCTTCACGGGTCACCCGCCACATGGGCCACGACGTGGATCCGATCTTCCTTTTCTTTAAGATAAGATGGGTCCGATCTTTTTTTTTCTTTGAGAAAAATTTATTAGGGGTGGACCCGATCCCTTTTTGTTCGAACCTGTCGTCCGCTTCGGACGACACGGCCCAGCGTGACAAACGTACGTTTCCAAGGCCCCGCCGTCCAGACGACCGGCCCAGCGGCGGCCCAGGTCGCCGATGGCAAGGCTCACTCTCTCTCCCCATCCCATGCCACGCCGCAACAAACTAACCACCACCACACAACGCGCCTCGCTGGAGCTGGACGAGGAAGGACGGCGAGGCTTAAGCCTGAGGGCGGGACTAAACCCCTCCCCGTCCTCCTCTGCTCGTCGCCGGTCGCCGCGGGATGGAGATCAAGGGGCTGGGGCAGCTCCTGGCGGCGCTGGCCGCGGCGCTGTTCCTGCGGGTCGTCGCCGCGGGGGCCGGCCCCGCCCTCCTCCCGCCCACGGAGGATGAGGAGGGGGACGTGGAGGCCGGCGAGGGAGGAGGCGGCGGCGGGGTGCGGCCGGTGACCATCCGGTGGGCCCGCGTCACCTGCGCCCTCAAGAACAAGCGCGGGGACATGGTGAGTCGCTCTGGTTGACGCCGCCCTCCCTCTCAAGCCTCTCTTCTCGCCGGAGCCCCGTGGCCGAACACCTTGCGCGCGCGCGCATTGGTCTTGTCTCTCTCTATCTCGTGCTAGTACATGGGTTGGGGGCGCACGATAGCGAGGGGCCACGTTCGGCTGGTCCGAGTGGCTGGCGCTGGGCCCTGCTGGGGCGTTGACTGGTTGACCCCGCGATGTGGCAGTGGCACTCGACAGTGAGGCCATACTGTTAATGCAGGTCAACCTGCATAATTTTGCGTTGTCTGAATCTTCCAGAGTATGCACACCCTACATTGTTCATCAATGTGCTGCGTAATTTTGCATCAGACAACGATTCAGAGTATGCACACCCTACATTGTGACCCCCGGGATGTAGCAGTGGCAACAGTGAGGCCAAACTGTTACTGCAGGACAAGTTGCATAACTTTGCGTGGGCTAATCCTTGTCTGAATCTTCCAGAGTATGCAAACCCTGTATCTATGTATTATTCGTGATGTGCTGCGTGATTGTTTGCAGGCAAGGTTCCTGCTGTCGAATCTGTCCGGGGAGGCGAAACCAGGGAGGCTGCTAGCACTCATGGGGCCGTCAGGGTCAGGCAAGACGACTCTGCTCAATGTGCTGGCAGGGCAGCTCACGGCATCACCTTCCTTGCACCTCTCGGGCTTTCTCTATGTCAATGGCCAGCCTATGTCGCAGGGCGGTTATAAGTAAGCTATGCTAATTCACCTTGTGGTCTTAGTTTTCGCAAACATTTGTGGAAGAGAACTGATGTGTATTTCTTTCTGTAGGATCGCTTATGTGAGGCAAGAAGACATCTTCTTCTCACAGCTCACGGTGCGGGAAACACTCTCACTTGCTGCTGAACTCCAGCTTCATGACACCATGTCTCCCGAGAGGAAGGAGAAGTATGTTAATGATCTTCTGTTTCGCCTTGGATTGGTAAGTCATCATTGATTGATCAATAGCAACACACTTTTTTTTTCAATTTATCAGGGAATCTAACCTACATGATTGTTGGATGATCGATATATGTTACTCTCAGTTCATTCTGATTTGAGTTTTATTGTACTATAATTATGTATTCCTCTCTTTTTAATGAAAGGTCAACTCTGCTGATTCTATCGTGGGTGATGCAAAAGTACGTGGAATTAGTGGTGGTGAAAAGAAGCGCCTCTCGCTTGCATGTGAACTGATTGCAAGCCCTTCAGTCATCTTTGCGGATGAACCAACAACAGGTATTTTAGCCAATTCACCATTTCCCCCCGTAGTTTTGAATTAGCCTTTTATTTTACTTATGTATAGTTATTGTAGTTAGATTTACTTGCATGACTACAAGTGCTCGAGTCTCTTCTTTATCTAGCAAGTTAATGTAAATAGATAGTAATATACAAGAACTTAATAAAAAAAGTAGTAACACATAAACCTACTTCACTCAAATAGAACTATAGAAGGTTAACTAGGATTTCGTGGCACCTTGACAATGTCATTGCACTCCCAAAGGGCAGGGAGGTTGCCGTCCTCGTTATTCCCGTAAAAAGTACATAATGGTAATACTGTAGAAGTACAGAATCCCTGGTTGTAGTGTGGCAGTTTGTGACCAACCTAGGGTTATCTCAGGCAAGACAATCCACCCAAGTATCGCCCATGGTCCCATGAAGAAAAACGAGACAGACTGTTCTTGCAACTTACCGTTTTAAGTGGGATCCCTTATTGAAGTTTTGAATTTTCACATGGATCAGTTTTTTCTCCTGAGATCCTCTTGTGAATATTAGCCATGGAGTTTTTTCAATTGCCTGGTATGCCCAGCTGTAAAATATGAACTGGTTGATAGCACATGAACTTTGTGTATGTTTATTACTCTCTTTTAGGCCTTGATGCATTCCAGGCAGAGAAGGTGATGGAGACTCTTAGACAGCTTGCAGAAGATGGGCACACTGTGATATGCTCTATACACCAGCCAAGAGGTTCAGTCTATAGCAAATTTGATGACATTGTGCTACTGTCAGAGGGAGAAGTTGTATACATGGGGCCTGCAAAAGAAGAACCTCTGAAATACTTTGCATCATTAGGGTTGTTATTCTGCCATCACTTACATTCCTTTCTGGCATTCAATGTTTTCTGGAACATAATATTTTCATGATTTCCACATATCTCAAATTCAAATGTATGCACTGCAATTGCTTTTTGTATAATACAGTTAGCAGGGTTAAGTTAATTACCCAGGCATAGATTGGATTTTGGTAACACATCCCAGTCATTTTGTATTTGACACCCTAGCATGTCACGTTCACTTTGTTATAGACATGGATATGGTGATGTGTCAACATTTTAGTAATATTCATTTGGCCAACACGGTACTGAAGCAAGTGTTACATAAGTAGGCATATAGGGAGGTACTCCATCCCTAGGCATACATTAGTCCTTCATGTTTTCAGCAGTTAAGGTTCTATTGTACATTTGATTTTTCGCACTTGCTTCAAACTTAAGTAGTTTACCATTTGGCTGTATGTATCCTTGTTAGGAGAGCCTTGAAATTGAACATTCACAATGTTGGAATTTTGACACGGTGACTGATGTTTGTTTAGCTGTTTACACCATGAAATACTTCAGGCCTAGTTTAATTAGCTGCTTAAGTTTTGGCCCGTATCTCAATTCTGTTTATTCTGCACCTGTACTATTACTGATTAATAATTTGAGTTTGTTTACTTCATCAGGTACCAGTGCCCAGATCATGAGAACCCTGCTGAGTTCTTGGCTGATCTCATATCCACTGATTATAGCTCAGCTGAAAGTGTACAGTCATCACAGAAAAGGATTGAGAACCTAATTGATGAATTTGCAAATAAGGTTCTAATTACTGAATTTAACAGCCCAGTAACACAATCAGAGGGCTCTGAAATTTCTACCAAACTTGCTCAGAAGTCTACTAGAAAGCAAAGACGTGGTTGGTGGAGACAATTTCGTTTGCTGTTCAAGAGAGCATGGATGCAGGTTTTTTCACTAAACCTTCTTTGATAGTATCTTCCAGCTTTTGACCCTTTAATATGATTTTCCTACTTCTGCCTTGACATACGGTGATAGGTTATTTTGGCGTGTGTGTTTAGCTTAAAATAGACTGGACCTATACTGTACCAAATTCAGGGGATCTATCTTTTCAATATTTACTGTAAGTTGACGCTTGGTGGCATGATGTGCTTTCACCAACTCTGTGGCTCATGTAGCTGCAACACATAACTACTGCATGAAACATGTAAGTACTCAAGAAAAGGGCTCTTGATGCGAACAAAATAAATTGAACACTTCTAGATTGGTTATTTTCTGAATTTCGAATCTTAGCGTGGGTAGCTTCGAGATATCTGAGCTTAGCTGCCTGAAATCTAAATGGGTGTTTTACCTGAAGATTGACTATCACTCTGCCTATTAGTTGATTACGAGAAGTATTTCAGGCTTTTCGTGATGGACCAACAAACAAAGTGAGAGCAAGAATGTCCGTTGCTTCAGCAATTATATTTGGATCAGTGTTCTGGCGAATGGGAAAAACTCAAACTTCCATACAGGATAGGATGGGACTTCTTCAGGTAGAATATCTTGAATCTATGGGAGATACACATTCTGATATTTGATTTATCTTATAACTGTTCCCATTTTGTCTTAAAGAACAGTTTTCCTAAAAAATGCCTAAGCACCTCCTCATATTGTTCTGTTTTCTTTCATTTCACGTTAGGTGACTGCCATAAACACTGCAATGGCTGCTCTGACAAAGACAGTGGGGGTTTTCCCGAAAGAACGAGCTATAGTAGACAGAGAACGAGCAAAAGGTTCCTATGCACTAGGACCATATCTCTCATCTAAGCTTTTGGCGGAGATTCCGATTGGAGCAGCATTTCCATTGATATTTGGATCCATTCTATATCCAATGGCTAGACTTCATCCTACAGTTTCTAGGTCAGTATTATCCCCACATCAAAGCTTAAAGTGTTGTGCTAAGCCATAGTACATGCCATATGGTAGTATTTGGCATTGGTTTGGCTTATGCATATTCCTAACAAATATTTCATGTGCCGTATTTAGATTTGCCAAGTTCTGTGGCATTGTGACTGTTGAATCATTTGCGGCATCAGCCATGGGTCTTACTGTGGGAGCAATCGCTCCTACAACCGAAGCTGCGATGGCTCTTGGGCCATCCCTTATGACGGTGTTCATCGTCTTCGGAGGATACTATGTGAACCCTGATAACACCCCCGTCATCTTCCGCTGGATCCCAAAAGCGTCTCTGATCAGATGGTAATACTTATTCTTGTGATACTTAGTGGCTCCTGGCATAATAGGGTGGGACAGCTAACATCTAGATGTCTCTTTGCATTTATATTTTCAGGGCCTTTCAAGGACTTTGCATCAATGAGTTCAAGGGTCTGCAGTTTGAGCACCAGCATTCTTACGATGTTCAAACCGGAGAACAGGTATGGCCCATTCATGTGAAAGGCAGTTTCACTGCCACCAAATACATAACTTTGTCAAGGAAATATTGTTTAACCAGGGATGATATTTGAGTAATGATGTATGCAAACGAAGAAAAAGCTCATATGCTCTAAATATATACAAGTACTGGATGGCTACTTATAGATGTCAGGCTAATAGCTCATTCTCATCTATTTCTACCGGAAGATAAATACGGCTGTTTGAACACATGCTTGTCTGTGACAGGCCCTTGAGAGATTTTCGCTGGGAGGGATCCGCATCGCCGACACGCTGGTTGCGCAGGGCAGGATCCTGATGTTCTGGTACTGGCTGACCTACCTCCTCCTGAAGAAAAACAGAGCGAGGTACCAGCAGCTCCTGCCGCCCTCCGAGGAAGATCAAAGTAAGCAGCAGACGGAGTAGGCGTAATCATAATTTGCGTCATATTTATTCTGTGAAGACATCATGGCAGGGCAGGTCGTGTGTTGTAGCCAGTTTCCTTTTTTTTTCTGCTTCTGTGACACTTTAAGCATTCCTCTTTGGAAGAATCAAGAGAAATAAAATCATGAGAGAACCATCACGTGGATGATTCTTCTTCCCTTTAGTTGGAAAAGAAAAACCCAGACTGGCCGTCTGTTGCAAATGTTGGGAAAGCGGCTGTAGCACGTCGGGAGGGGCGGACACATCGGAGACTTAATAAGGGCCAACCGGCGGTGGTCCGGCCCAATGCACTCCTACAGGCCCCATCGGCCCAGCGTAATACGGGCCAACCCGTATGCCGCGAACCGTTAGCGTGATTAATAGTACCGTACCGCTAATTGATGAATCAGGCCCTCAGCTTATTAACTGGATAAACGTCCTATGCTCTGCGCCTCCACGGTTTGAAGCACGGCTGTCAGCTGACCGAAAATAAAAAAGGCCTTTGCAGCGAGATTGCCTCTCGGTTCTAGGCCGCGTTGCCTCACCCAGTGTATAAGTCCACGGGCCGAAGCCGATGCATACGGTCGAAAAAACAGATATGTACATAAATAAAAAATCTGTATGCTCACCATGGAGCGCGCTGTGCTAGACAGTAGCACAATGCTTTTTTTTGGCATGACATTTGTTAGAGTTTTTTTTTGAATCAGTTTTCGTTTTCATTCTTAAAAATATTCATGTATTCTAGTACTACAAAAAAAGTATTCATATCTTATAAAAACATATTCATGTGGTTATGAAAATTTGTATGCATCACCGTGGAGCGTGCTATGCTAGAAAATAGCATAATGTTTTTTTAATAATTTTATTTGAGCATTTCAAACAAAAAATGTTTTTTTTGCTAAATCATTGATAGATTCCAAGAAAATATTCATGCAGCCCATGAAATTTGTTTTGACCCCGCATAAAATGTTCATTCACCTCTCAATAATTGTTTCAAAAAATTTACAAAAAAGTATCATGTGTCTAAGAAAAAGTTATTTTGTAATTACAAAAATAATCAAGTTTCATTGTTCGTTTACATTTTTTTTATCTATGTACATCATGAAAATATTTCCTCTTGAGAATTATATATTTTCAAAGCAAAAGGTGAATACGTCACAAATACAATGGTTGACGAATTTTTTTTGTTGGCTTCAAATCAGCCGTATATACATCTGATAAGGGCAAAAATGGACTCCCTCCATTCACAAATATAAGATGTTCTAACTTTTTTCTAAATCAGATGTCTATATGCATCTAATTCAAGAAATATATACTCATGTTTGTTCACTCATTTCAGCCCGTATGTTATTGAAATGTCCAAAACATCTTACATTTGTGAACGGAAGGAATATGTCTGAACACCAAAAATTTTGGTGAGAATTGTTTGGTAAACTTGATTCTCAAATCAACACGACACTTTTATTGTCGACTTAATGCCTTATTGTCTTATCTTTTGCTGTTCCAACCTAGTGCTTTATGATGCTCGAATTTTGGGAGAAAAACATGTGCATGTAATGCACAAATTATTTTTACAAGCCGTTTCTTTTTTAACATGACAACATCATGGTTATGCTCAATTTTTTAGTTAAACTTGGTATAGTCATGCAATTTGCATAGCGCACTTTCCCCCCCATGATCAGCTATATTTGTGAATGGAGGGGTTTGTAATTTGTGCTGTTTACACCAGTGAAAGACTTCTTTGACAATGAATGTTTTATGGCTCAATGCATGAGTGCTCATCATTTTGTAAGTGTTCAAGTGTACTCCTGCTCCCCCACCCCCGAGATTTTTGGCTACGACTATTGAAGTACAAGAAATGACGTGTTAAGTTGGATCTCGCGGCAAACCAGTGGCGGAGACAGGCCCTGGGCCCCCCTAACAACAGTAAGTTATGCCTAATATGCATGTATACAGATGATTTCGGGCTGCTAAACTAGTGTAATCTAGTGGGCTGGCCCTCCTTAATAAGGATTAACAACACTCTGGTCCTCCTCACTCATTTTTCCTGGCTCCACCACTGCGGCGAACTGAGCCTACTTCAGATGGTTAGGTTCTTTCTGGTGGAGAACCAGCCCATCGAAAAGTTGGTGCCCGTATTTTTCTGAATTTAGTTTAAACTTTCCGATGATGTATTCGGTGGAAGGAGACGCTCGTATCGACTACGGAGACACCTGTGGTGACTTAGTCAAACTCAAAATAACGTGCCGACTCATTCTCGTGGAGATGCTCATAGAAGTAGGATGTGCGTGCACGCATTCATAGAAGTAGGATGTGCGTGCCGACTCACTCTTAATTTTGTAGCACTTGTCATATTTTGTCTGTGAACACGTCATGGCAGGGCAGGCCGTGTTGTAGCCGGTTTCTTTTTATTCTGCTTCTGTGACATTTTAGGCGTGCCTCGTTGGAAGAATCAAGAGAAATAAAATCATGGGAGAACCATCACGTGGATTCTTCTTCTTCCCATTAGTTGGTAAAAAGAACATACTGGCCGTCTGTTGCAAATGCTGCACTCATGCTGCCAAGGGTAATTTTTTTTCCTGAAAAATGGAGCGATCTGGTAAGCTGTTTCATTAACTTTGGCCACTAAAACCAGGGCAAAAAATTTCCTGAAAAATGGAGCAATTTGGCAAGCAGTTTCATTGACTTTGGCTCGCTAAAACTAGGGCATTTGTTTTTTACTCCCCTTGGGCCGGCCCAATGCCAAAAAGATGATCATTTAAAAAATCTAAAAGGAAAAAAGGTAAACTAAAAAGGAAGAAAAAAGTAAAAAAGGAGAGAAAAACAAAAAAAAGAAACATGAAAGATGAAAATCGAAAAAGAAATAGCAAAAGAAAAAAAGGAAGGAAAAAAATGTTCAGGAACCTTCTAGAAGGTTCCCAAAATCAGAAAAAAAACGGCTGGGAATCTCTAGAAGGTTCCCAAAATCGGGATAGCTGAAATGATTAACGGGCTGGCCCAGATCGCGTCACTCGCTCGGGAATCCCCTGTGCGAATCCTCGACAACTTGACGCAACTTGCGTAGTATATGGTTTTTCGACGCCAGCAAACCATCTTTACCGATTATTAGTACCATACCGTTAAATTACCAACCAGGCCCTCATCTTATAAACTGGATTGACTGCTTTTGCCTCGCGCCCCACGGTCGATAGACGGCCGTCAGCTGAGAAAAAAAAAGGCCACATCAGCGAGATTGCCTCTCGGTTGTACGTCCGTGGCTGCATCAATGCAAAACCTGTCCCTGCATTGATCAGAAACCATGGACCGAAGCTGATGCATATGGCTACCGTGGGACGCTGTGTGTGCACCATGCTTTTTGAACATTTTTATTTATGCTTCCGTCCTACGTGTATGCTTTGATTTTTATTTATGTTTTAAAATATTTTTAAGTTTCCAAAACATGTCCAAATTTATTTAGAAAACTAGCTATATCTGCAACATTAAATATATTTAATGGTTTTAGTTTGGTATTCTAGGTATTGATACATTTTTATATAAACTTGGTCAAACTTTACAATGGCTATTTTTTTTTTCTGCTTCTGTGACATTTTAAGCATCCCTCTTTTGAAGAATCAAGAGAAATAAAATCATGGGAGAACCATCACGTAGATGATTCTTCTTCGCATTTGAAAAAAATAAGAAACTGGCCGTCTGTTGCACATGTTGGGAAAGCAGCTTTTTTTTTGAGAATAGGAAAGCAGCTGTTCGAGAACCCAGCCGGTGACGTGGGCCTGTCTCCGTCGGCTTTTTTTTTTGAGGGGGCCTCATCAGCAGCCCAGCTTAATAAGGGCCAACCGGCGGTGGTCCGGCCCAATGCACTCCTACAGGCCCCATCGGCCCAGCGTAATACGGGCCAACCCGTATGCCGCGAACCGTTAGCGTGATTAATAGTACCGTACCGCTAATTGATGAATCAGGCCCTCAGCTTATTAACTGGATAAACGGCCTATGCTCTGCGCCTCCACGGTTTGAAGCACGGCTGTCAGCTGACCGAAAATAAAAAAGGCCTTTGCAGCGAGATTGCCTCTCGGTTCTAGGCCGCGTTGCCTCACCCAGTGTATAAGTCCACGGGCCGAAGCCGATGCATACGGTCGTAAAAACAGATATGTACATAAATAAAAAATCTGTATGCTCACCATGGAGCGCGCTGTGCTAGACAGTAGCACAATGCTTTTTTTTGGCATGACATTTGTTAGAGTTTTTTTTTGAATCAGTTTTCGTTTTCATTCTTAAAAATATTCATGTATTCTAGTACTACAAAAAAAGTATTCATATCTTATAAAAACATATTCATGTGGTTATGAAAATTTGTATGCATCACCGTGGAGCGTGCTATGCTAGAAAATAGCATAATGTTTTTTTTAATAATTTTATTTGAGCATTTCAAACAAAAAATGTTTTTTTTGCTAAATCATTGATAGATTCCAAGAAAATATTCATGCAGCCCATGAAATTTGTTTTGACCCCGCATAAAATGTTCATTCACCTCTCAATAATTGTTTCAAAAAATTTACAAAAAAGTATCATGTGTCTAAGAAAAAGTTATTTTGTAATTACAAAAATAATCAAGTTTCATTGTTCGTTTACATTTTTTTTATCTATGTACATCATGAAAATATTTCCTCTTGAGAATTATATATTTTCAAAGCAAAAGGTGAATACGTCACAAATACAATGGTTGACGAATTTTTTTGTTGGCTTCAAATCAGCCGTATATACATCTGATAAGGGCAAAAATGGACTCCCTCCATTCACAAATATAAGATGTTCTAACTTTTTTCTAAATCAGATGTCTATATGCATCTAATTCAAGAAATATATACTCATGTTTGTTCACTCATTTCAGCCCGTATGTTATTGAAATGTCCAAAACATCTTACATTTGTGAACGGA
>NC_041384.1:14300367-14348607 GCF_002162155.2 Triticum dicoccoides | reverse complement strand
CAAAAAATTTACAAAAAAGTATCATGTGTCTAAGAAAAAGTTATTTTGTAATTACAAAAATAATCAAGTTTCATTGTTCGTTTACATTTTTTTTATCTATGTACATCATGAAAATATTTCCTCTTGAGAATTATATATTTTCAAAGCAAAAGGTGAATACGTCACAAATACAATGGTTGACGAATTTTTTTGTTGGCTTCAAATCAGCCGTATATACATCTGATAAGGGCAAAAATGGACTCCCTCCATTCACAAATATAAGATGTTCTAACTTTTTTCTAAATCAGATGTCTATATGCATCTAATTCAAGAAATATATACTCATGTTTGTTCACTCATTTCAGCCCGTATGTTATTGAAATGTCCAAAACATCTTACATTTGTGAACGGAAGGAATATGTCTGAACACCAAAAATTTTGGTGAGAATTGTTTGGTAAACTTGATTCTCAAATCAACACGACACTTTTATTGTCGACTTAATGCCTTATTGTCTTATCTTTTGCTGTTCCAACCTAGTGCTTTATGATGCTCGAATTTTGGGAGAAAAACATGTGCATGTAATGCACAAATTATTTTTACAAGCCGTTTCTTTTTTAACATGACAACATCATGGTTATGCTCAATTTTTTAGTTAAACTTGGTATAGTCATGCAATTTGCATAGCGCACTTTCCCCCCCATGATCAGCTATATTTGTGAATGGAGGGGTTTGTAATTTGTGCTGTTTACACCAGTGAAAGACTTCTTTGACAATGAATGTTTTATGGCTCAATGCATGAGTGCTCATCATTTTGTAAGTGTTCAAGTGTACTCCTGCTCCCCCACCCCCGAGATTTTTGGCTACGACTATTGAAGTACAAGAAATGACGTGTTAAGTTGGATCTCGCGGCAAACCAGTGGCGGAGACAGGCCCTGGGCCCCCCTAACAACAGTAAGTTATGCCTAATATGCATGTATACAGATGATTTCGGGCTGCTAAACTAGTGTAATCTAGTGGGCTGGCCCTCCTTAATAAGGATTAACAACACTCTGGTCCTCCTCACTCATTTTTCCTGGCTCCACCACTGCGGCGAACTGAGCCTACTTCAGATGGTTAGGTTCTTTCTGGTGGAGAACCAGCCCATCGAAAAGTTGGTGCCCGTATTTTTCTGAATTTAGTTTAAACTTTCCGATGATGTATTCGGTGGAAGGAGACGCTCGTATCGACTACGGAGACACCTGTGGTGACTTAGTCAAACTCAAAATAACGTGCCGACTCATTCTCGTGGAGATGCTCATAGAAGTAGGATGTGCGTGCACGCATTCATAGAAGTAGGATGTGCGTGCCGACTCACTCTTAATTTTGTAGCACTTGTCATATTTTGTCTGTGAACACGTCATGGCAGGGCAGGCCGTGTTGTAGCCGGTTTCTTTTTATTCTGCTTCTGTGACATTTTAGGCGTGCCTCGTTGGAAGAATCAAGAGAAATAAAATCATGGGAGAACCATCACGTGGATTCTTCTTCTTCCCATTAGTTGGTAAAAAGAACATACTGGCCGTCTGTTGCAAATGCTGCACTCATGCTGCCAAGGGTAATTTTTTTTCCTGAAAAATGGAGCGATCTGGTAAGCTGTTTCATTAACTTTGGCCACTAAAACCAGGGCAAAAAATTTCCTGAAAAATGGAGCAATTTGGCAAGCAGTTTCATTGACTTTGGCTCGCTAAAACTAGGGCATTTGTTTTTTACTCCCCTTGGGCCGGCCCAATGCCAAAAAGATGATCATTTAAAAAATCTAAAAGGAAAAAAGGTAAACTAAAAAGGAAGAAAAAAGTAAAAAAGGAGAGAAAAACAAAAAAAAGAAACATGAAAGATGAAAATCGAAAAAGAAATAGCAAAAGAAAAAAAGGAAGGAAAAAAATGTTCAGGAACCTTCTAGAAGGTTCCCAAAATCAGAAAAAAAACGGCTGGGAATCTCTAGAAGGTTCCCAAAATCGGGATAGCTGAAATGATTAACGGGCTGGCCCAGATCGCGTCACTCGCTCGGGAATCCCCTGTGCGAATCCTCGACAACTTGACGCAACTTGCGTAGTATATGGTTTTTCGACGCCAGCAAACCATCTTTACCGATTATTAGTACCATACCGTTAAATTACCAACCAGGCCCTCATCTTATAAACTGGATTGACTGCTTTTGCCTCGCGCCCCACGGTCGATAGACGGCCGTCAGCTGAGAAAAAAAAAGGCCACATCAGCGAGATTGCCTCTCGGTTGTACGTCCGTGGCTGCATCAATGCAAAACCTGTCCCTGCATTGATCAGAAACCATGGACCGAAGCTGATGCATATGGCTACCGTGGGACGCTGTGTGTGCACCATGCTTTTTGAACATTTTTATTTATGCTTCCGTCCTACGTGTATGCTTTGATTTTTATTTATGTTTTAAAATATTTTTAAGTTTCCAAAACATGTCCAAATTTATTTAGAAAACTAGCTATATCTGCAACATTAAATATATTTAATGGTTTTAGTTTGGTATTCTAGGTATTGATACATTTTTATATAAACTTGGTCAAACTTTACAATGGCTATTTTTTTTTTCTGCTTCTGTGACATTTTAAGCATCCCTCTTTTGAAGAATCAAGAGAAATAAAATCATGGGAGAACCATCACGTAGATGATTCTTCTTCGCATTTGAAAAAAATAAGAAACTGGCCGTCTGTTGCACATGTTGGGAAAGCAGCTTTTTTTTTGAGAATAGGAAAGCAGCTGTTCGAGAACCCAGCCGGTGACGTGGGCCTGTCTCCGTCGGCTTTTTTTTTTGAGGGGGCCTCATCAGCAGCCCAGCTTAATAAGGGCCAACCGGCGGTGGTCCGGCCCAATGCACTCCTACAGGCCCCATCGGCCCAGCGTAATACGGGCCAACCCGTATGCCGCGAACCGTTAGCGTGATTAATAGTACCGTACCGCTAATTGATGAATCAGGCCCTCAGCTTATTAACTGGATAAACGGCCTATGCTCTGCGCCTCCACGGTTTGAAGCACGGCTGTCAGCTGACCGAAAATAAAAAAGGCCTTTGCAGCGAGATTGCCTCTCGGTTCTAGGCCGCGTTGCCTCACCCAGTGTATAAGTCCACGGGCCGAAGCCGATGCATACGGTCGTAAAAACAGATATGTACATAAATAAAAAATCTGTATGCTCACCATGGAGCGCGCTGTGCTAGACAGTAGCACAATGCTTTTTTTTGGCATGACATTTGTTAGAGTTTTTTTTTGAATCAGTTTTCGTTTTCATTCTTAAAAATATTCATGTATTCTAGTACTACAAAAAAAGTATTCATATCTTATAAAAACATATTCATGTGGTTATGAAAATTTGTATGCATCACCGTGGAGCGTGCTATGCTAGAAAATAGCATAATGTTTTTTTTAATAATTTTATTTGAGCATTTCAAACAAAAAATGTTTTTTTTGCTAAATCATTGATAGATTCCAAGAAAATATTCATGCAGCCCATGAAATTTGTTTTGACCCCGCATAAAATGTTCATTCACCTCTCAATAATTGTTTCAAAAAATTTACAAAAAAGTATCATGTGTCTAAGAAAAAGTTATTTTGTAATTACAAAAATAATCAAGTTTCATTGTTCGTTTACATTTTTTTTATCTATGTACATCATGAAAATATTTCCTCTTGAGAATTATATATTTTCAAAGCAAAAGGTGAATACGTCACAAATACAATGGTTGACGAATTTTTTTGTTGGCTTCAAATCAGCCGTATATACATCTGATAAGGGCAAAAATGGACTCCCTCCATTCACAAATATAAGATGTTCTAACTTTTTTCTAAATCAGATGTCTATATGCATCTAATTCAAGAAATATATACTCATGTTTGTTCACTCATTTCAGCCCGTATGTTATTGAAATGTCCAAAACATCTTACATTTGTGAACGGAGGGAATATGTCTGAACACCAAAAATTTTGGTGAGAATTGTTTGGTAAACTTGATTCTCAAATCAACACGACACTTTTATTGTCAACTTAATGCCTTATTGTCTTATCTTTTGCTGTTCCAACCTAGTGCTTTATGATGCTCGAATTTTGGGAGAAAAACATGTGCATGTAATGCCCAATTATTTTTATATATTGTTTCTTTTTTAACATGATCACACGGTGAAGGAAGCGGAGTACATGAATTTTTCGAAAAATCCATGGACAGCAACTGCAGTGCGCCGGCTAGGGGCAGACTCACCGGAGTACGCCGGGCAGTAGAGCTTCTCCCACCGAGAATCCCAGCCGATGACGTACGAGGATCTGTCTCCGGCCCGGCGACGATGGACATCTCTGCTCGTCTCGTGGCTCTGGCTGCCTGGCCTTCCTGCCTCTCGCCCCTGGGTCCGGCCCAATGCATCCTTACGGCCCGTTTCAGCCTAGCACAATAGGGGCCTACCGGTGCTTCAGCCGACGGCGCCAACCAGGCCGTCATTAGCGATTAGTGCCCTAAAATATCATTAGCGATTAGTACCATACTGGTTAATTAGGAACCAGGCCGTCATCTTATAAACTGGATTCACTGCCTTTGCTACGCGCCCCACGGTAGATACACGGCCGTCAGCTGAGAAAAAAAAACAGGCCACATCAGTGAGAGTGCCTCTCGGTAGTAGGCCCGTGGCTGCATCAATGCAAAACGCGTACCTGCATTGATCAGAAACCATGGGCAGAAGCTGATGCATACGGCCCAAAATCAATATATGTTTCACCGTGGAACGCGCTGTGTGCTAGAAACTAGCACCATGCTTTTTAAACATTTTTGTTTATGCTTCCGTCATATATGTATGTGTGCTTTGATTTTTATTTATATTTTAAAAAATATTTTAAAGTTTACGAAACACGTCCAAATTTATTTAGAAAACTATTTATAACTACAATATTAAATATATACAAATGAAAACATATTTAATGGTTTTAGTTCGGTATTATAGGTATTGATACACTTTTATATAAACTTGACGAAAGTGCTCCATGCACGACACAAATGCCCGATTTGTGCACGACACATACATCCAGCAGCCGGCGCCCTTTACAATCAACGAATGTTTGGCCAAATTTAATCCATCATGCGTGCATCGTCCGACTTCGTCGTGTGCATAGCAAGACTCTAAACTTGATCAAACTTTACAATAACCAAATTTTAAAAAAGATAATACACTCACGAATGGATCACATATTGGATATTCGGAATCACGTCATTTTTTTAATCATAAGCTAGATCTTTAAAAGTGACCACATGATTTTTTTTATTTTGTGTAATCCTAGAGATTACAATCTAAAGTACAGAAATCTATTGCATTGTCTAGTCTAGAACCTAACCAGATTGCGGTATTACCTAACAAATGTTAGAAATGTGCTGAAGTGGTAATTATTAGTAATACAAATTGGATCACCTCGGCGGAGGAGGACCAGGAGCGCTGGCGGCGGCGGGCGATGGCGGCATGACGTGAGGAGAGAGTGGAGAGGGAGAGTGAGAGAGTCGAGAGGGAGAGTGAGCACTAGTAGAAAAGGGCCATTTGTGCCGGTTCATAAGGCCCATCTGGCCCGGTTGCGGAACCGGGACTAAAGAGTCGTTACTAATGCCCTTGGCCTTTAGTCCCGGTTCTTATACGAACCGGGACAGATGGGCCTCCATGTGGCCGCTGTGGCGAGCCCACGTAGGAGGGCCTTTATTCCCGGTTGGTGGCACCAACCGGGACCAATAGGCATCCACGCGTCAGCTGTTCAGGGGCTAGGGTTTTTGTTTTTTTCTGAAAGGGGGGTGGATTTGGGGTTTTTGTATGGTTAATTAAGGTGTTTCATATATTGTGTTAGGTAGCTAATTAATTAATAGAGAGAAGTATCCTCTCTTATCTCCGTGCTTGGTCGACGCTACGTACTATACGTATAGAGAGGCCCTCGACACGCTAGCTGGTAAGAAAATGAAGGAAACCATTAAGTACAGAAGTTCGTCATGCATACCGAGAGAAGTGATCGACCTCTTCTTCTCCGGGAGATTGGTCGAACAACAAGTTTTCGTATTATCTATCCGACGCTACTGGCTACATACATATACAATATGTAAGATCTATTACAATCCCCTAGAATCTGAAATCAAGTTCCACATGGTATTCTCCGGCTTTATTGATGACGTGGTCAAGAAAGAATCCCGCTAATTCCTCTTGAATTGCTTTCATGCGATCTTCTGGTAGGAATTCATTCCGCATCTCCCACGTCTAATTTGAAGAAGGGGGTTAATACATATATATGAATGAAACTCAACAGAAATGATGGTGTAATAGAATGAAATTGTGAATATTATTGCTTACGCACATCAAATTGTCTTTTAGAGTAGCCCCGTTTATCTTTGCAAGTCGCGTTGTAGATGAACTCACACACGTAGTATCCACAGAAATCATTTACTTGTTCCTGCCACAAGCAGTTTACGAGAAAAATAGAGGTCAATCAAACTGATAATGAAGCATTATAAATGGCATTGATGAAAGTACCTAGAATCAACGGGATCGAGATGCGCGGAACTAGCTAGCTAGTACTACTTACTTTCGGGTATGTCCATCGCAGCTCCCCCGGCAGTCCCGGAGCTTGTGCGGTGAATACTTTCCAAACCCTGCGAGACAAAGAAAATAATTACTTGATAGCAGGAAATGAACAAAAATTTGCCGATATGGTGCGATAATGATCGATTGAACTTACTTCTCGAGCATTTTAGTCATGTCCGCATAGGTCTCGGGAGATTTTCGTCTCGAGTCTAAGACGGTTACTAGTCCCTGCTCAAGCTTAATCTCCAGGAGAATATAGTGGAAGCTGCGCACGCATGCATAACTCATCAATTACATTACTATAACCTCGCTCGAGTAATAAGGGAAACCGAATATGCACAAGACAGTAACACTCACTCGAAGTTGTAAGGAAAGAGTATTTTATCTTTGTTTTGATTTACTACCAATGATTTGAGCAAGTTGGCCTCAGCATCATCGGTGTTCTTTTCAACCTCAAATTTATTTATGAGATTTATGTTAATGAACCCAATATCATACATTTCTGCTTTTCTGCACTCGACGATCTTCAATCTGCATAATATAGTGAGGATAATCATATATACATGCAATGAAAGAGCTGAGCTATATATAGAGAATTAATGACAGAAGTAGTACTTACAGATAGTAGCAAGTGACCGTTAATTTATCGAGGGCCTTTTGATTGAACCACTGGAAGAACTCCTCAAATCGAACAGTCAACAAATCAATTCCAACGAGGTCGTGCTCCTCTTTAACTCTCGAATACAAAGTATTCGCCCCCCAGACTCTCTGCAGGTTTTCATGTACCAATCATGGAATCTTCGCATCATCGTTGTTAGAGATTTTTCATCTTTGACAAGAGGCTTCCTGTAATGGTATTGGTGTTCTTTCACCTCCAAGAAATCATAATGTACATCGTCGGGCAGGTACTCTTCAAGATTGCTATAACCGGGCACCATCCTCGGATCATTAGCAACGATATCGCTAGACACCTTGAGCGGGGGGCACGATTGGTCCGCTTGTTTGCCGAGCTGGGCAATTTTTTTCCCAACTCATCGTTCTGCTAACCTTCAATCACTGATAGTATTTCCCGACCGCTCCGCTTCGATATATACCTTTGCAGTAATGCGCTCATAGTTGGTTTGTGGGCAGAGACTTTGGTGGTTTCCTCAGAGCATCGAGTGTGCGCTTTGCTTTCACCCGGTCTACCTTCTCCTCCGAAGGTGGATGTCTCTTTGCTTTCACCCCTTCAAAGAAGTCATTCACTTCTTTTTCCACGATCTTCGCATTTTCTTCCACGGTCCTCTCATATGGTAACTTCTCTAGAGGCTTGAGAGGTGGACCGATTCTGTATTGCCTGCCTCTAGCTGTACTGCTAGACGCCAGAGCAGATGGAGCGGCTACGGCTGACTTCTTTCGTGCTTTCTTACGAGGCGGAGGAGAAGGACTACGACGCGCCGGAGCAGCCGGGGTGGCGGCGGGTCTCTTCCGCCCTTGCCGGCGAGGCGGAGAGGGAGGAGGCCGGTGGCTGCTCGGGCGCGCCGGCGCAGGCGGAGAAGGAGGCAGAGTGCCGCCACACGCTGGAGAAGGAGAAGGCTGGTGGTTGCTCGGGCGTGCCGACGCAGGCGGAGAAGAAGGCGGAATGCCGCCACACACCGGAGAAGGAGGAGGCTGGTGGCTGCTCGGGCGCGCTGGCGCAGGCGGAGAAGGAGGCGGAGTGCTGCCACACGCCGGAGAAGGAGGCCGAGTGCCCTGATCACTCACCGGAGGAGGAGGTAGAGTGCCCTGACTTGCCGGAGGAGGAGGAGGAGGCGGAGGTGTCCACTTCGGAAGGTTGATGAGCTCTTTCCGCCATAGGCATGGAGTCTTCAGAGCAGAACCCAGCCGAGTCTCCCCTTCACTGGTAGGGTGGTCAAGCTCGAGCTCCTCAAATCCCTCCATTATTTCGTCCACCATCACCCTAGCATATCCTTCTGGAATTGGCCGGCAGCGAAAAGTTGTGCCAGGTTCAGGACGTGCAACAGAGCCAACAGTCGCCTTGACTTTCATATTCATCCATTGCGTCATAAGGTGGCAATTGTGAGACTCCATGATGAAGTCCACGGGGTAGCTAGCAGGAGCCGTGAAGACAGGATCCTGAAGTAGCTCCATGGAAGCCACGCTGCTTCTCCGCTGAGATGGCGGTGTAGCTTCGGGTGTAGCAGCTTCGGCAGGTCGCGCGCTGCGGGCCTTGTCTCGTTCCTCTAGCGCTTGTACCCTTGCGTGCAGCGCCTGTAGTTGGGTCAACTCCTTTTTCTTCTTCCTCTCCCGGCATTTGTAACCGCCTGCGTCGGGAAATCCAGCCTTCCACAAAAGGGAGACTGGCGTGCCTCGTGTCCGTCCGGGGTGCTCATGATTCCCGATGGCCTCTATGAGCTCGTCGTACTCTCTGTCCAGAATGAACGTCCCTTGCTGCGCCTTTTCGATATACTCCTGAAGCTTCTCGATGGTTGTGTTCAGCTGCTCGTTGGTCCAAATGCACTTCCCTGTTACAGGGTCTAATTTTCCCCCAACCCCGAAGAACCAAGTCCTGCAACGGTCTGGCCAGCGTCGCGTCTCTGGTTCGATCCCTTTAGCAATGAGGTCATTCTCAGCCTTGTCCCACAATGGCCGGGCTTTCAGGTAGCCACCTGACCCCGTGCGATGGTGATGCTTCTTCTTTGCAGCATTTTTCTTGTTTATCGCTGACATCATCGCTGCTCTCTCAGATTTCTTTTTGGTGACAAATGCGGGCCACTAATCTTTGATCTTCTCAAATCGGCCGATGAATTCTGAAGTCTTGTCTTGGTCGACAAACGATGATTTCAGCTCATTCTTCCACCTCCTGAATAGCTCAGCCATCTTCTTAAGAGCATAAGCCTTGATCATTGGCTTTTTAACTGGATTCTCCGGATCCTCCTCTGGCGGGAAGGTGAAATTTTCCCACAGCATGGTCCAAAGATCAGCTTTCTGCCTATCACTGACATAAGACACCTGAGAGTCTTTGTCCTTAGGCTTCAACCATTGCTCGATGCTGATCGGGATCATGTCCCTAACTTGAACCCCGCACTGAGCATTAAATTTTTGCTTGGTCCGGAGGGGTTCAATCGGTTGGCCAGTGCGATCAATTTTGATGGTCGTGTACCTTTCATCCGAGCGCAACTTTCTCTTCGGGCCTCGTCTCGTTATCGAAGTGTTGCTCGATCCAGAGGGCTAGAAAATAAGAAAAATATGAGAGTTAATATGTGTACATGATGACCCACAAGTATAGGGGATCTATCATAGTCCTTTCGATAAGTAAGAGTGTCGAGCCCAACGAGAAGCAGAAGGAAATGATAAGCAGTTTCCAGCAAGGTATTCTCTGCAAGTACTAAAATAAGTGGTAATAGATAGTTTTGTGATAGGATAAATTGTAATGAGCAACAAGTAACAAAAGTAAATAAAGTGCAGCAAGGTGGCCCAATCCTTTTTGTAGCAAAGGACAAGCCTGGACAAACTCTTATATAGAGAAAAGCGCTCCCGAGGACACATGGGAATATCGTCAAGCTAGTTTTCATCACGTTCATAAGATTCGCGTTCGGTACTTTGATAATCTGATATGTGGGTGGACCGGTGCTTGGGTACTGTCCTTACTTGGACAAGCATCCCACTTATGATTAACCTCTATTGCAAGCATCCGCAACTACAACAAAAGTATTAAGGTAACCTAACCATAGCATGAAACATATGGATCCAAATCAGCCCCTTACGAAGCAACGCATAAACTAGGGTTTAAGCTTCTGTCACTCTAGCAACCCATCATCTACTTATTACTCCCCAATGCCTTCCTCTAGGCCCAAACAATGGTGAAGTGTCATGTAGTCTACGTTCACATGACACCACTAGAGGGATGACAACATACATCTCATCAAAATATCGAACGAAGACCGAATTCACATGACTACTAATAGCAAGACTTCTCCCATGTCCTCAGGAACAAACGTAACTACTCACAAAGCATATTCATGTTCATAATCAGAGGGGTATTAATATGCATATAGGATCTGAACATATGATCTTTCACCAAATAAACCAACTAGCATAAACTACAAGGAGTAATTAACACTACTAGCAACCCACAGGTACCAATCCCGGACTTCGAGACAAGAATTGGATACAAGAGAAGAACTAGGGTTTTGAGAGGAGATGGTTCTGGTGAAGATGTTGATGGAGATTTCCCTCTCCCAATGAGAGGAGCGTTGGTGATGACGATGGCGATGATTTCCCCCTCTCGGTGGGAAGTTTCCCCGGCAGAACAGCTCTGCCAGAGCCCTAGATTGGTTCTGCCAAGGTTCCGCCTCATGGAGGCGGAGTTTCGTCCGAGAAGATGGCTTATGATTTTTCCCCATCGAAAGACTTCATATAGCAGAAGATGGCCACCGGAGGGCCACCAGGGGGCCCACGAGGTAGGGGGGCACGCCCCCACCCTCGTGGGTAGGGTGTGGCCCCCCTGGTGAACTTCTTCCGCTGAGTATTTTTTATATATTCCGAAAACATCTTCCGTGAAGTTTTAGGACTTTTGGAGCAGTGCAGAATAGGTCTGTAATATTTGCTCCTTTTCCAGCCTAGAATCCCAGCTGCCGGCACTCTCCCTCTTTATGTAAACCTTGTAAAATAAGAGAGAATAGGCATAAGTATTGTGACATAATGTGTAATAACAGCCCATAATGCAATAAATATCGATATAAAAGCATGATGCAAAATGGACGTATCAACTCCCCCAAGCTTAGACCTCGCTTGTCCTCAAGCGAAAGCCGAAATCAAAAAATATGTCCACATGTTTAGAGATAGAGGTGTCGATAAAAATAAAATACGGACATGAGGGCATCATGATCATTCTTAGAGCAACAACTTATATAATTCTTGTCATATAATTTCTCATGCTAGAGTAATAATTTCAATCACAATTTCAAGTATGAATCATAAACTTCATTGAAAACTAACAAACTATAATCTCAGTCATTGGAGCAATTGCAATTTATCATAACATAGGAAAGAGTCAATATATAAGAGCTTTTCAGCAAGTACACATACTCAACTATCATATAGTCTTTCACAATTGCTGACACTCACGCAATGCTTATGGGTATGGAGTTTCGATCGGACACAGAGAAAGATAGGGGCTTATAGTTTTGCCTCCCAACGTTTTACCTCAAGGGTAATGTCAACAATAATAGTTCATGAAAACTCACATCCAATTAGCCATATATACCAGGATCTTTCCAACATACTGTGCTTGCCAAATTATAAAATGTAAAAAGGAAAGGTGAAGATCACCATGAATCTTATGCAGGATAGGAGATAAAAGTAAAAGATAGGCCCTTCGTAGAGGGAAGCAGAGGTTGTCATGCGCTTTTATAGTTGGATGCACAAAATCTTAATGCGAAAGAACGTCACTTTATATTTCCACTTGTAATATGGACCTTTATTATGCAGTCTGTCGCCTTTATTTCTTCCATATCACACGATCGTATAAAGCTTATTTCTCCCACACTAATAAGTCATACATATTCAGAGAGAAATTTTTATTGCTTGCACCGATGACAACTTACTTGGAGGATCTTACTCAATCCATAGGTAGGTATGGTGGACTCTCATGGCAAAACTGGTTTAAGGGTATTTGGATGCACAAGTAGTATCTCTACTTGGTGCTATGAATTTGGCTAGCATGAGAGGGAAAGGCAAGCTCAACAATGTTGGATGATCCATGACAATATAATTTATTTCAGATGTAAGAAAACATAACCCATTACGTTGTCTTCCTTGTCCAACGTAAACTCTTTAGCATGTCATATTTTAATGAGTGCTCACAATCATAAAAGATGTCCAAGATAGTATATCTATATGTGTAGACCTCTCTTTCTTTATAACTTCCTATTAATTGCAACGATGACCAAAACTATGTTTGTCAACTCTCAACAACTTTTATCATCATACTTTTTCTATGTGAGCTCATTACTCTCCATGAGATCCATATGATCTCTTTGTTTCTTTTTATTTCTTTCTCTTTTCTTTTATTCACTTAAGATCATGGTAAAAGAATCAAGCCCTTGACTCAACACTAATCTTTATTTATAGCTCATGGACTTGATTACATAGAAGGATTATAAAGCAAAACTCACAACTAGATCATACTAAAAACTTTTATTCTACTAGATCAAGATATTACCAAAAGGATCAAACTAAGAAAAACGGTAAAGGTAAAAGTGATGGTGATACGATACCGGGGCACTCCCCCAAGCTTGGCAGTTGCCAAGGCGAGTGCCCATACCAGATACACAATTCTTCTTTGTTGGTGGAGACGGTGATGATTTTGTTGATGGTGTAGGTTTGTCGTCCTTCTTCCAAGGCATAGGCTCACCATCATAGAAGGATGATCGAGTCTCCTGAAACCTCAAATCTGCAGCCAAACTCATCCTCTTTAATCTATATTCATACTCACAGTTTTGATTTTGCAGGTCATAGATCTGGGCTTGGAGGTGTTCATTTTTCTCATGAAGCTTGAAGATGGCCTCCCCAATGTCCTTGACGTCCAACTTGTGGTTGTTGGTGAACTCCGTGATCATAATATGATTGGAATCGAGTCCACGCTCCACCATCTCCTGACACTTGAAAACTTCTTGCTCCAATGCCTCGAGCCGTGCCTCCGTGCTTCCGGTCTTCCTCGGTCCCTTAGCATCGCGGATGTGCAACAACCCCTCACGCATCTCAATGGTTTGAGGGTGTTGCAGAACTTCTGCGAGGTAGGGGTTGATGACCTTCTCTAAGAACTGGTCCTTGGGGGCACTTGAAGATGACATGACGACCTGGATCTGTCAGGAAAACAGCCCGAAACAAAAACAGGAGATTTTTGCGTGATACAGGAGTCAAAACCCCCGGGAGAATATATAATGAATTTTTACCGACCAAAATATGTAACGTGTAAGAAAACGGAGTCTAGAGAGCACACGAGGTGCCCACGAGGTAGGGGGCGCGCCCAGGGGGGTAGGGCGCGCCCTCCACCCTCGTGGAGCCCTCGTGTCCTTCCCGGACTGCTACTTATTTTTCTATTTTTTCTAAATATTTCAAAACAGAGAAATATTGCCTTAAAAATTGTTTTGGAGTTGGTTTACTTACCGTACCACATACCTATTCCTTTTCGGAGTCTGAAACGTTCCGGCAAGTGTCCCTTATGTATTCCTCCGGGGTTACGGTTTCAATAATATTGGTTTCAACATTTATGGGATTACCTGAGATATAATGTTTGATTCTTTGACCGTTCACCACCTTCGGATTTGTGCCTTCGAAGTTGTTGATTTTTATGGCACCGGAACGATAGACCTCCTCGATAACGTAAGGACCTTCCCATTTAGAGAGAATTTTTCCTGTAAAAAATCTTAAACGAGAGTTTTATAGCAATACATAATCACCTACATTAAACTCACACTTTTGTATCCTTTTATCATGCCATCTTTTAACTTTTTCTTTAAACAACTTGGCATTTTCGTAGGCTTGGGTTCTCCATTCATCGAGTGAGCTAATATCAAATAACCTCTTCTCACCGGCAAGTTTGAAATCATAATTGAGTTCTTTAATAGCCCAATATGCCTTGTGTTCTAGTTCGAGAGGTAAGTGCATTGATTTTCCGTAAACCATTTTATACGGAGACATACCCATAGGAATTTTATATGCAGATCTATAGGCCCATAATGCATCATTGATACGTCTCCAATGTATCTATAATTTTTGATTGCTCCATGCTATTTTATCTACTGTTTTGGACATTATTGGGCTTTATTATCCACTTTTATATTATATTTGGGACTAACCTATTAACCGGAGGCCCAGCCCAGAATTGTTGTTTTTTGCCTGTTTTAGGGTTTCAAAGAAAAGGAATATCAAACGGAGTCCAAACGGAATGAAACCTTCGGGAACGTGATTTTCTCACCGAATGCAACTCAGGAGACTTGGACCCTACGTCAAGGCATGTAACAGGAGGCCACGAGGTAGGGGGCACGCCCTACCCAACCAGGCGCGCCCCCACCCTCGTGGGCCCCATGTTGCTCCACCAACGTACTTATATATATATATATATATATATATATATATATATATATATATATATCCGCGTACCCCCAAACGATCAAAGACGGAGCCAAAAACCTAATTCCACCGACGCAACTTTCTGTATCCACGAGATCCCATCTTGGGGCCTGTTCCGGAGCTCCGCTGGAGGGGGCATCGATCACGGAGGGCTTCTACATCATCATCCAAGCCTCTCCGATGAAGTGTGAGTAGTTTACTTCAGACCTATGGGTCCATAGTTAGTAGCTAGATGGCTACTTCTCTCTTTTGGATCTCAACACAATGTTCCCCCCTCTCTTGTGGAGATCTATTCGATGTAATCTTCTTTTTGCGGTGTGTTTGTTGAGACTGATGAATTGTGGGTTTATGATCAAGTCTATCTATGAATAATAATTGAATCTTCTCTGAATTCTTTTATGTATGATTGGTTATCTTTGCAAGTCTCTTCAAATTATTAGTTTGGTTTGACCTACTAGATTGGTTGTTCTTGCCATGGGAGAAGTGCTTAGCTTTGGGTTCGATCTTGCGGTGTCCTTTCCCAGTGACAGAAGGGGCAGCAAGGCACGTATTGTATCGTTGCCATCAAGGATAACAAGATGGTTTTTTTTATCATATTGCATGAAACTATCCCTGTACATCATGTCATCTTGCTTAAGGCGTTACTCTGTTTTTAACTTAATACTCTAGATGCATGCTGGATAGCGGTCGATGAGTGGAGTAATAGTAGTAGATGCAGGCAGGAGTCAGTCTACTTGTCTCGGACGTGATGCCTATATACATGATCATACCTAGATATTCTCATAACTATGCTCAATTATGTCAATTGCTCAACAGTAATTTGTTCACCCACCGTAGAATACTTATGCTCTTGAGAGAAGCCACTAGTGAAACCTATGGCCCCCGGGTCTCTTTCTCATCATATTAATCTCCATCACTTTATTATTGCTTTGCTTTTACCTTGCTTTTACTTTTTACTTTGCATCTCTATACCAAAAATTCCAAAAATATTATTTATCATCTCTATCAGATCTCACTTTGGTAAGTGACCGTGAAGGGATTGACAACCCCTAAGCGCGTTGGTTGCGTTGAGCTATTGTTTTTGTGTAGGTACAAGGGACTTGTGTGTGGCCTCCTACTGGATTGATACCTTGGTTCTCAAAAACTGAGGGAAATACTTACGCTACTTTGCTGCATCATCCTCTCCTCTTCGGGGAAATTCAACGCAGTGCTCAAGAGGTAGCATGAAAAATTTATGGCGCCATTGCCGGGGAGTCTGCGCAAAAGTCAACATACCAAGTACCCATCACAATCCCTATCTCCCGCATTACATTATTTGCCATTTGCCTCTCGTTTTCCTCCCCCCCAATTCACCCTTGCCGTTTTATTCGCCCTCTCTCTCTATCCTCCCTCTCTATTTGCCTCCTTTTGCCCGTTTGCCTTTTTGTTTACTTGTGTGTTAGTTTGCTTGTTTGTCGCGATGGCTCAAGATAATACTAAATTGTGTGACTTCACCAATACCAACAATAATGATTTCCTTAGCACTCCGATTGCTCCTCTTACCGATGCTGAATCTTGTGAAATTAATGCTGCTTTGCTGAATCTTGTCATGAAAGATCCGTTCTTCGGCCTTCCTAGTGAAGATGCCGCTACCCATCTTAATAGCTTAGTTGATTTGTGTGACATGCAAAAGAAGAAAGATGTCGATAATGATATTGTTAAATTGAAACTATTTCCTTTTTCGCTTAGAGGTCGTGCTAAAGCTTGGTTTTCATCTTTGCCTAAAAATAGTATTGATTCATGGAACAAGTGCAAAGATGCTTTTATCTCTAAGTATTTTCCTCCCGCTAAGATCATCTCTCTTAGAAACGATATTATGAATTTTAAGCAACTTGATCATGAACATGTTGCACAAGCTTGGGAGAGAATGAAACTAATGATACGTAATTGCCCTACTCATCATTTAAATTTGTGGATGATTATTCAGAATTTTTATGCCGGGTTGAATTTTGCTTCTAGAAATCTTTTAGATTCGGCTGCGTGAGGCACTTTTATGGAAATCACTTTAGGAGAAGCTACTAAACTCCTAGATAATATTATGGTTAATTATTCTCAATGGCATACTGAAAGATCTACTAAAAAGGTGCATGCGATAGAAGAAATTAATGTTTTGAGTGGAAAGATGGATGAACTTATGAAATTATTTGCTAATAAGAGTGTTTCTTCTGATCCTAATGATGTGCCTTTGTCTACTTTGATTGAGAATAATAATGAATCTATGGATGTGAATTTTTTTGGTAGGAACAATTTTGGTAACAACGTGTATAGAGGAAATTTCAATCCTAGGCCTTATCCTAGTAATCCCTCTAATAATTATGGTAATTCCTACAACAATTCTTATGGAAATTATAATAAGATGCCCTCTGATTTTGAATCTAATATTAAAGAATTTATTTCTTCGCAAAAGAATTTTAATGCTATGATTGAAGAAAAATTGCTTAAGATTGATGATTTGGCTAGGAACGTTGATAGAATTGCTCTTGATCTTGATTCTTTGAAACTTAGATCTATTCCACCTAAGGATGATATCAATGAGTCTCTCAAAGGCATGCGAATTTCCATTAATGAGTGCAAAGAAAGAACCGCTAGGATGCGTGCTAAGAAAGATGCCTTTATTAAAGCGTGTTCTTCTAGTTCCTATGAAAATAATGATCAAGATCTAAAAGTTATTGATGTGTCCCCTATTAAATATTTGTTTTGCAATATGGATCTTGATAATTATGGTACTGAATATGATCCACCTCTACCTAGAAGGCGTTCCAATAATTCTGAATCTTTTGATCTTGATGCTAAATTTGATAAAAGTGGAATTGAAGAAATTAAAACCCTAGATGTTACTAAACCCACTATATTGGATTTCAAGGAATTTAATTATGAAAATTTCTCTTTAATTGATTGTATTTCCTTGTTGCAATCCGTTCTAAAATCTCATCACGCTTATAGTCAAAATAAAGCGTTTACTAAACATATCGTTGATGCCTTGATGCAATCTTATGAAGAAAAACTTGAATTGGAAGTTTCTATTCCTAGAAAACTTTATGATGAGTGGGAACCAACTATTAAAATTAAAATAAAAGATCACGAGTTTTATGCTTTGTGTGATTTGGGTGCTAGTGTCTCTACTATTCCCAAAACTTTGTGTGATTTGCTAGATTTCCGTAATTTTGATGATTGCTCTCTAAACTTGCATCTTGCGGATTCCACTATTAAGAAACCTATGGGAAGAATTAATTATGTTCTTATTGTTGCAACTAGGAATTATGTGCCCGTAGATTTTATCGTTCTTGATATAGATTGCAATCCTTCTTGCCTTATTATTCTCGGTAGACCTTTCCTTAGAACGGTTGGTGCAATTATTGATATAAAGGAAGGGAATATTAGATTCCAATTTCCATTAAAAAAGGGCATGGAACACTTCCCTAGAAAGAAAATAAAATTACCATATGAATCTATCATGAGAGCCACTTATGGATTGCCTACCAAAGATGGAAATACATAGATCTATTCTTGCTTGTTATGCCTAGCTAGGGGCGTTAAACAATAGCGCTTGTTGTGAGGCAACCCAATTTTATTTTTATTCCTTGCTTTTTGCTCCTGTTTAGTAATAAATAAATTATTTAGCCTCTGTTTTGGTTGTGTTTTTTTGTGTTTAATTAGTGTTTGTGCCAAGTAGAACCGTTGGGAAGACTTTGGGAAAGTCTTGTTGAACTTGCTGTAAAAAACAGAAACTTTAGCGCTCACGGGAACTGCTGTAATTTTTATTTGGAGAGTGATATTTAGTTAATTATTTTTTAAGATGATTAATAGATAAATTACTCACGTCCAGCAATTTATTTTAGAATTTTTGGGGTTCCAGATCTTGCGCTAGCTACAGATTACTACAGACTGTTCTATTTTTGACAGATTCTGTTTTCTGTGTGTTGTTTGCTTATTTTGATGAATCTATGGCTAGTAAAATAGTTTATAATCCATAGAGAAGTTGGAATACAGTAGGTATAACACCAATATAAATAAAGAATGAGTTCACTACAGTACCTTGAAGTGGTCTTTTGTTTTGCTTCGCTAACGGAGCTCACGAGTTTTCTACCTTAAGTTTTGTGTTGTGAAGTTTTCAAGTTTTGGGTAAAGATTTGATGGATTATGGAACAAGGAGTGGCAAGAGACTAAGCTTGGGGATGCCCATGGCACCCCCAAGATAATCTAAGGACACCTAAAATCCAAAGCTTGGGGATGCCCCGGAAGGCATCCCCTCTTTCGTCTACTTCTATCGGTAACTTTACTTGGAGCTATATTTTTATTCACCACATGATATGTGTTTTGCTTGGAGAGTCTTTTATGATTTGAGTCTTTGCTTGTTAGTCTACCACAATCATCCTTGCTGTATACACATTTTGAGAAAGCCATACATAATTTGGAATTTGATAGAATACTCTATGTGCTTCACTTATATCTTTTGAGCTCTATAGTTTTACTCTTGTGCTTCACTTATATCCTTTGAGTTATATAACTTTGCTCTAGTGCTTCACTTATATCTTTTAGAGCACGGTGGTGGATTTGTTTTATAGAAACTATTGATCTCTCATGCTTCACTTAGATTATTTTGAGAGTCTTAATAGCATGGTAATTTGCTTAATAATAATATGCTTGGTATTCAAGATTTGTAAAAATTTCTTTTGAGTGTGTTGAATACTAAGAAAAAAATTGATGCTTGATAATTGTTTTGAGATATGAGGATCGTGATATTAGAGTCATGCTAGTTGAGTAGTTGTGAATTTGAGAAATGCTTGTGTTAAAGTTTGTGATTCCCGTAGCATGCACGTATGGTGAACCGTTATGTGATGAAGTCGGAGCGTGATTTATTTATTGATTGTCTTCCTTATGAGTGGCGGTCGGGGACGAGCGATGGTCTTTTCCTACCAATCTATCCCCCTAGGAGCATGCGCGTAATACTTTGCTTTGATAATTTCTAGATTTTTGCAATAAGTATATGAGTTCTTTATGACTAATGTTGAGTCCATGGATTATACGCACTTTCCTTCCTTCCACCATTGCTAGCCTCTATAATACCGCGCACTTTTCGCCAGGATCATACACCCACCAAATACCTTCCTCAAAACAGCCACCATACCTACCTATCATGGCATTTCCATAGCCATTCCGAGATATATTGCCATGCAACTTTCCACCATTCCGTTCATTATGACACGCTCCATCATTGTCATATTGATAGCATGATCATGTAGTTGACATTGTATTTGTGGCAAAGCCACTATTCATAATTCTTTCATACATGTCACTCTTGATTCATTGCATATCACGGTACACCGCCGGAGGCATTCATATAGAGTCATATTTTGTTCTAAGTATTGAGTTGTAATTGTTGAGTTGTAAGAAAAAAGAAGTGTGATGATCATAATTTTTAGAGCATTGTCCCAAGTGAGGAAAGGATGATGGAGACTTTGATTCCCCCACAAGTCGGGATGAGACTCCGGACGAAAAAAAGAGGCCATAAAAAAGAGAAGGCCCAAATAAAAAATGAGAGAAAAAGAGAGAAGGGACAATGTTACTATCCTTTTACCACACTTGTGCTTCAAAGTAGCACCATGATCTTCATGATAGAGAGTCTCTCATTCTGTCACTTTCATATACTAGTGGGAATTTTTCATTGTAGAACTTGGCTTGTATATTCCAATGATGGGCTTCCTCAAAATGCCCTAGGTCTTCGTGAGCAAGCGAGTTGGATGCACACCCACTTAGTTCTTTTGTTGAGCTTTCATATACTTATAGCTCTAGTGCATCCGTTGCATGGCAATCCCTACTCACTCACATTGATATCTATTGATGGGCATCTCCATAGCTCGTTGATACGCCTAGTTGATGTGAGACTATCTTCCCCTCTTTTTGTCTTCTCCACAACCACCATTCTATTCCACATATAGTGTTATATCCATGGCTCATGCTCATGTATTGCGTGAAGATCGAAAAAGTTTTGAAAATGTCAAAAGTATGAAACAATTTCTTGGCTTGTCATCGGGGTTGTGCATGATTTAAATACTTTGTGTGGTGAAGATAGAGCATAGCCAGACTATATGATTTTGTAGGGATAGCTTTCTTTGGCCATGTTATTTTGAGAAGACATAATTGCTTTGTTAGTATGCTTGAAGTATTATCATTTTTATGTCAATATGAACTTTTGTCTTGAATCTTTCAGATCTGAATATTCATACCACAATTAAGAAGAATTACATTGAAATTATGCCAAGTAGTACTCCGCATCAAAAATTCTGTTTTTATCATTTACCTACTCGAGGACGAGCAGGAATTAAGCTTGGGGATGCTTGATACGTCTCCAACGTATCTATAATTTTTGATTGCTCCATGATATTTTATCTACTGTTTTGGACATTATTGGGCTTTATTATCCACTTTTATATTATTTCTGGGACTAACCTATTAACCGGAGGCCCAGCCCAGAATTGCTGTTTTTTGCCTGTTTTAGGGTTTCGAAGAAAAGGAATATCAAACGGAGTCCAAACAGAATGAAACCTTCGGGAACGTGATTTTCTCACCGAATACAACTCAGGAGACTTGGACCCTACGTCAAGGCACATAACAGGAGGCCACGAGGTAGGGGGCGCGCCCTACCCAACCAGGCGTGCCCCCACCCTCGTGGGCCCCATGTTGGGCCATATATATATCCACGTACCCCCAAACGATCGAAGACGGAGCCAAAAACCTAATTCCACCGTCGTAACTTTCTGTATCCACGAGATCCCATCTTGGGGCCTGTTCCGGAGCTCCGCCAGAGGGGGCATCGATCTCGGAGGGCTTCTACATCATCATCCAAGCCTCTCCGATGAAGTGTGAGTAGTTTACTTCAGACCTACGAGTCCATAGTTAGTAGCTAGATGGCTTCTTCTCCCTTTTTGGATCTCAATACAATGTTCTCCCCCTCTCTTGTGGAGATCTATTCGATGTAATCTTCTTTTTGCGGTGTGTTTGTTGAGATCGATGAATTGTGGGTTTATGATCAAGTCTATCTACGAATAATATTTGAATCTTCTCTGAATTCTTTTATGTATGATTGGTTATCTTTGCAAGTCTCTTCGAATTATCAGTTTGGTTTGGCCTACTAGATTGGTTGTTCTTGCCATGGGAGAAGTGCTTATCTTTGGGCTCGATCTTGCGGTGTCCTTTCCCAGTGATAGAAGGGGCAGCAAGGCATGTATTGTATCATTGCCATCGAGGATAACAAGATGGTTTTTTTATCATATTGCATGAAACTATCCCTCTACATCATGTCATCTTGCTTAAGGCGTTACTCTGTTTTTAACTTAATACTCTAGATGCATGCTGGATAGCGGTCGATGAGTGGAGTAATAGTAGTAGATGCAGGCAGGATTCGGTCTACTTGTCTCGGACGTGATGCCTATATACATGATCATACCTAGATATTCTCATAACTATGCTCAATTCTATCAATTGCTCAACAGTAATTTGTTCACCCACCGTAGAATACTTATGCTCTTGAGAGAAGCCACTAGTGAAAGCTATGCCCCCGGGTCTCTTTCTCATCATATTAATCTCCATCACTTTATTATTTCTTTGCTTTTACCTTGCTTTTACTTTTTACTTTGCATCTCTATACCAAAAATACCAAAAATATTATTTATCATCTCTATCAGATCTCACTTTCGTAAGTGACCGTGAAGGGATTGACAACCCCTAAGCGCGTTGGTTGCGTTGAGCTATTGTTTTTGTGTAGGTACAAGGGACTTGTGCATGGCCTCCTACTGGATTGATACCTTGGTTCTCAAAAACCGAGGGAAATACTTACGCTACTTTGCTGCATCATCCTCTCCTCTTCGGGGAAATCCAATGCAGTGTTCAAGAGGTAGCAATCATCAAGTTTCTTGGACCAATTATTTCTAGATCTATTAACAGTCTTTTGCAAAATTAATTTGAGCTATCTATTACTCAATTCTACTTGACCACTAGACTGTGGGTGATAAGGGGATGCAATTCTATGATTAACATCATACTTAGCAAGCATTTTACGAAAAGCGCCATGAATAAAATGTGAACCACCATCAGTCATTAAATATCTAGGGACTCCAAACCTTGGAAAATAACTTCTTTAAGCATTTTAATAGAAGTGTTATGATCAGCACTACTAGTTGGAATAGCTTCTACCCACTTAGTAACATAATCAACAGCAACTAAAATATGTGTATACCCATTAGAGGAAGGAAAAGGTCCGATATAATCAAAGCCCCAAACATCAAATGGTTCAATAACAAATGAATAATTCATAGGCATTTCTTGACGTCTACTAATATTACCAATTCTTTGACATTCATCACAAGATAAAACAAACTTACGGGCATCCTTGAAGAGAGTAGGCCAATAAAAACCAGATTGCAATACCTTATGTGCAGTCCTATCTCCAGCATGGTGTCCTCCATAAGCTTCGGAGTGACACTTGCGTACGACCTGTTCCTGTTCATGCTCAGGTACACAACATCTAATAACACCATCTACTCCTTCTTTATAAAGATGTGGGTCATCCCAAAAGTAATGCCTCAAATCATAGAAGAACTTTTTCTTTTGTTGGTATGTGAAACTAGGTGGTATGAATTTAGCAACAATATAATTAGCATAATTAGCATACCATGGAGCAGTATGAGAAGCATTTATGACATTTAATTGCTCATCAGGAAAGCTATCATCAATAGGTAGTGGGTCATCAAGCACATTTTCTAACCTAGACAAGTTGTCTGCAACGGGGTTCTCAGCTCCGTTTCTATCAACAATATGTAAGTTAAATTCTTGTAGCAAGAGAACCTATCTAATAAGTCTAGGTTTAGCATCTTTCTTTTCCATGAGATATTTAATAGCAGCATGATCAGTGTGAATAGTTACTTTAGAATCAACAATATAGGGTCTAAACTTATCACAAGCAAATACAACTGCTAAGAATTCTTTTTCAGTAGTAGCATAATTTCTTTGAGCATTGTCTAGAATTTTACTAGAATATTGAATAACATTTAATTTCTTATCAACTCTTTGCCCTAGAACAGCACCTGCAGCATAATCACTAGCATCACACATAGTTTCAAAGGGTAAATTCCAATCAGGTGGCTGAATAATAGGTGCAGAGATTAATGATTTCTTAAGTATTTCAAATGCTTCTACACAATCATCATAAAAAACAAATGGTATATCTTTTTGTAATAAATTAGTTAGAGGCCGAGAAATTTTTTAGAAGTCCTTAATGAACCTCCTATAAAATCCAGCGTGACCAAGAAAACTTCTTATACCTTTGATGTCCTTGGGACATGGCATCTTTTCAATAGCATCAACCTTGGCTTTATCAACCTCAATACCTCTTTCAGAAACTTTATGCCCCAGGACAATACCTTCATTAACCATAAAGTGGCACTTTTCCCAATTCAAGATAAGATTAGTTTCTTCACATCTCTGCAAAACTCGATCAAGGTTGCTTAAGAAGTCATCAAAAGAAGATCCATAGACGGAGAAATTGTCCATGAAAACTTCACAGATCTTCTCACAAAAGTCAGAGAATATAGCCATCATGCATCTTTGAAAGGTAGCAGGTGCATTACATAAACCAAAAGGCATACGTCTATAAGCAAAAGTACCAAAAGGGCAAGTAAAAGTAGTCTTTGATTGATCTTTGGCCGACACCGGTATTTGAGAGAAACCAGAATAACCATCTAGAAAGAAAAAATGTGTATGTTTGGACAATCTTTCTAGCATTTGATCGATAAAAGTTAAGGGGTAATGGTCCTTTTTAGTGGCCTTATTTAATTTGCGAAAATCAACTACCATCCTATAACCTGTAATAATTCTTTGAGGGATCAATTCATCTTTATCATTAGGAACAACAGTAATACCTCCCTTCTTGGGGACACAATGGACATGACTTATCCACTGACTATCAGCAACAGAATAGATTATACCTGCCTCAAGGAGCTTTAGTATTTCCTTTCTTACCACTTCTTTCATTTTAGGATTCAGCCATCATTGATGATCATGAACTGGTTTAACATCTTCTTCCAAATTTATTTAATGTTGACATAGAGTGGGACTAATGCCGTTAAGATCATCAAGAGTATACCCAATAGCAGCACGGTGCTTCTTCATAGTTTTCAATAATCTCTCTTCCTCATGCTCTGAAAGGTTAGCACTAATAATAACATGATATATCTTTTTCTCATCAAGATAAGCATATTTAAGAGTGTCAGGCAATGGTTTAAGCTCAAACACGGGATCACCCTTGGGTGGAGGAGGATCCCCTAGGATTTCAACAGGTAAATTGTTTTTCAGAATATGTTCCTATTTAAAGAATACTTCATCTATTTCCCTTCTTTCATTCATAAATATATCACTCTCATGGTCTAGCAAATAATGTTCTAAAGGATCACTAGGAGGTACGACAATAGAAGCAAGACCAATAATCTCATCCTTACTAGGTAATTCTTCTTCACGGTGTTGTCTACTAAATTTAGAGAAATTAAATTCATGAGTCATATCGTCTAAACCGATAGTAACAACATCCCTTTTGCAATCTATGGTAGCATTAACAATGTTTAAGAAGGGTCTACCAAATATAATGGGACAAAAGGTATCTTGTGGGGAACCAAGAACAAGAAAATCAGAAGGATATTTATTTTTCCCACACAAGACTTCAACATCTCTAACAATTCCCATTGGTGATATAGTATCTCTATCGGCAAGTTTAATTGTGACATCAATATCTTCTAACTCAACAGGTGCAATATCATGCATAATTTCTCTATAAAGGCTAATAGGTATTGCACTAGCACTGGCACCCATATCACATAAGCCATGATAACAATGATCTCCTATTTTAACAGAAATAACATGTGTCGGTGTCAAAACCGGCGGATCTCGGGTAGGGGGTCCCGAACTGTGCGTCTAAGGCGGATGGTAACATGAGGCAGGGGACACGATGTTTTACCCAGGTTTGGGCCCTCTTGATGGAGGTAAAACCCTACGTCCTGCTTGATTATTCTTGATAATATGAGTAGTACAAGAGTTGATCTACCACGAGATCGGAGAGGCTAAATCCTAGAAGCTAGCCTATGGTATGATTGTATGTTGTCCTACGGACTAAAACCCTCTGGTTTATATAGACACCGGAAGGGGCTAGGGTTACACAAAGTCGGTTACAAAGGAGGAAATATACATATCCGTATTGCCTAGCTTGCCTTCCACGCCAAGTAGAGTCCCATCCGGACACGGGACGAAGTTTTCAATCGCGTATCTTCATAGTCCAACAGTCCGGCCAAAGGATATAGGCTGGCTGTCCGGAGACCCCCTAATCCAGGACTCCCTCAGTAGCCCCTGAACCAGGCTTCAATGACGATGAGTCCGGCGCGCAATGTTGTCTTCGGCATTGCAAGGCGGGTTCCTCCCCCGAATACATCATGGAAGAGTTTGAATACAATGATAGTGTGCGACCCTGCAAAATAAGTTCCACATACCACCGTAGAGAGAATAATATTTCCACAAATCTAATCTGCTGACACGTTTTGACAGCATGACATCACGCCACGGCCCGGTAATTTATTCGAACCGTTTTTCTTTAACCAGCCCCGCACATAACGCGAGGCAATTTCTTGACACGTCTTGTCAAAGTAGAGATCGTGCTCCCCTTATTATGGGATTCTCATCAATACGGACGTGGGTAACCCAACCGCGCCATCAATTACGATGCTTGGGGGATAAGTGAGTTTTACCGGGCTAGTGGGGGCGCATAGTTTAGTCCTCCCTTATAAAGGGATAAGATCTCACCTTTTTCAACCCACGCCTTCTTCCTCCTTGCTCATCCATTCTTGCGCACTCAAGCTCCAGCGCCCAAGTCCGCATCCTTCTCCTCAACTCTCTCCAAACATGTCCGGAGCGGGAGGCAAGTGGATGGCCTCCTCCGTCACGGAGGGACACATCAAAAAGCTACGTGGAGTCGGATACTTAGCCGCGGATATCGCGCACCGGCTGCCAGCCGCGGGGCAGATCGTCCCTACCCTGGAACCTCACGAAAGGGTGGTTTTCCTCCACCACTTCGTTCTCGGACTAGGGTTTCCCCTCCATCCATTCTTCCGCGGCCTCATGTTCTATTATGGGATGGACTTTCATGATCTGGCCCTGAATTTCATCCTCAACATCTCGGCGTTCATTGTTGTGTGCGAGGCTTTCCTCCGCATCCGGCCCCACTTCGGCCTATGGCTAAAGACCTTCAACATCAAGCCTAAGGTAGTAGGCGGCCAACAAGCGGAATGCGGCGGAGCCATGGTGGGAAAAATGCCCAACGTTACATGGCTCGAGGGCTCCTTCGTGGAGACCGTAAAGGGGTGGCAATCGGGGTGGTTCTACATCACCGAGTCGCGCGACACCAACTGGGTGGCAGCCCCCGAGTTTTGATCTGGAGTCCCCACGCAACTCACTTCCTGGAAGGAGAAGGGCCTGTCTTGGGGCTCTTCGGTGGAGCTGGACAGACTCCAGAAATGTATCTGGAACATGACAAGCAAGATACTTAAGCTTGTCAACATAGTCCAGGTCATGCTCTTCCGCCGGATCCTCCCGTGTCAAAAACGGGCTTTCAACTTATGGGAGTTCGACCCGGCCCAGCACCAGACTCTACGTGAGCTCTTCGACACGACGCATAAAGACGTCTGGAAGGTGCTGTTCAAAGGCGCCGAGGTTCCTCCTTCTCTTACCGAGGACCGCGGGCTAAGCGCGAAGCGCCCTGCGCATTCAGTAAGCTCTGTACATAGGATATTTATTTCCCATAGCTTAAACATATGCAGGATCTGAGCTCCCATGCCTTTGACAGGACTGGGTGGAGACATCGGAGCAGATTAACTGTCCGACTCCTCTGCCCGAAGACCCTGCGGACGCTCTCCTGACGGAGATGCGGACTCCGGCTCCTTATGAGGTGCCGGATAAGACCAAGAAGGCCAAGGGAACCCGAAAGAGTTCCCGGCGCCAGGTGGTATCGGACTCATCGTCCGATAACTCCGAGGCGCACTTCTCCGTGAAAACAAGGAGAAGGAAGATGAAGACTCTCCCCATCCAGCCGGGGGAGACAAGAAAAGGAAGGCCGCCCCAACCGGGGAGGCCGAAGGGTCCAAGAAGGGAAGGACTCTCCTTCCGGACTATTCCACCACCGCCGCCGACGACAAAGACGAGTGGTTGCTTAGGGCCAAGCCCCTGGCGAAGTCGTAAGTATTCGGATACTAGAGTAACTCATAGCATACTTTTGTTGCACTGCTTCTCCTAACGTCGAATATGATTATGTAGTCCACCCCAAGCCCGTATCGACGTATCATCATCGGACGGTTCTTTGGACTCGTCGGACGTGGATAGTGATACACTTCCAATAGCCACCTCTTCTGGCCCTACGAACAATGCCGAGGTACTGTCTCAAGGGGCACTGAGCCGGGGGAGACAGTCCCGGAGGCGCCTCAAGGCGATCTTCCGGACTCTAGGAGCAAAGGGAGCAAGGCTCCCAGGGGCTCCAAGTTCAGCCCGCAGCCGGACGCTGTGCCGGAACCTCCAGTGGTTCCGGACTCAGGCAGGCGGCGCCCTTCCAAGAGGGGCAAGCCGTCCGCGCCAGTGACCTTTCCCATCCAGAGGCACCGGACGAACTGCTAGGAGCGCTTAACGGCGCTTCCCTCGACGAAGAGCACCGCACTATTATGAGTGCGGTGATAAAGAAGGTTCAGTCTGCCAAGAGCGGACTGACTGAAGCCTGTACCAGCCTTCTAACAGGCTTTGAGGTGAGTATTTAAAATATAGGAAAAATATTACTGCATAGACAGTAGCCCCTGATGCTCTGTTTGGTGTTCACAAATAAAAGCCGAATAGAGGATCGAATAATATATGTAGGAGTCTAGTATAAGTATGTCTGTATGCGTATGCAGGCTTCGCTGCTGACCTCTGCCGCACTGACTACGGAGGTCGCCGCACTGAAGCAGGACTTCGAGCGGTCCGAGAAAGAGCTTGGCCTTGCCAAGAGGTAGCTCGAGGAGAACAAGGGTAAGTAGTACATTGTCTTATATAAAAAAGGAAATGTGGTTGCGAACTGACAGGATCATCATGAATGTGCCAGGGGCCACGACTAAAGTGGCAATCCTGAAGCAAGCGATGTCCGAGGCCGAAAACAAAGTGGCCAAGGAGCGCACCGAGCGGGAGAGACAAGAGGCACGGGTGGGCGAGGTGCAGCAAGAGCTCCAGGCTCTCGTGAAGAAACACGAGACTTTGGAGCTTGACTCGAAGACGCGAGAGTCCGAGCTTGCCGCGGCCCTCGAAAGCACCAAGCAGGCCAAGGCTGAAGCCCAAAAGGCCCTCCAGGAAATTGAGGCGCTGAGGAAGATAGCGGCGTGTAAGGCATTCAATATGCAAAGCAAGCATGTGAAAGTAAATTACTTGTTACTTACCCGAGTCTAGAGCTCTCCAGGAGCATTCGCAGATTTGCCCCGCAGCGTGTCGGATGCCGCGAAATTTTACCAGGCCGAGGAGGGAAGCTCGACGAAGAAGCTGTTCTGGTCTCAGTATACTGGGACCGAACATCCGATGCCTATGAGCGACCAGCTGAAGCAACTGGTCGAGCTGCACAAGGCGGCCGAACAAGCCATGAGGGGTCTTAAAGTCCGGATGTGGCCTGGCAACTCCCTTCCCAACAACTACTTCGGCCTGGTGAGGCGGCTTGTGGATGCCTGCCCACGGCTGTAGGCCATAAAGCGGTTCGTCTGCATCGAAGGTGCACGCCAGGGCTTTGCCCGTGCGAAGGTGCACTGGGCCAAGATGGACGCCGAGAATCTAGTGAAGGAGGGGCCGCCGCAGGGCAAGGAGCATCACCACCCTGAGATGTATTATGAGGGTGTCCGGAAGGGTGCCCGTCTTGTGGCGGACGAGTGTGCGAAGGATGTAATTTTTGAATAAACTTGCTCGTGTGATCATGTATTATAAAAACTTGTTCATATGCGTTATGCAATGCTTGTTTGAATTTAAAATATTACCTTCTGTGTGGTCGTTTATCAAATCTGAGAGATGGCCAGTCGTTGGCTTTTGCCCCCATGCCATGAGTGCTGGGGTGTTCGGGATAAATCTGAGCACTCTTGTTCCCATTGTTGGGTCCTTCGAGGGAGGTGCTCAGCTCAACGAACAAGGCAATCAGACTATAATGCTTTATCACTCTCACTTAGCCATAGAATTCTATAATTTTAAATTTTGGCGAAGCCCCTAATATTCGGAAGGCCGAATTCGGGGCGCTATACACGCCTTAAGCCGGACAAAGCCGACTCCTCGCTTTAAGCGGCATAAGTCTTTAGGGACTCGAGACCTCTCGAACAGCGACTAGCTCTCGCCTTATCATGACAGACAATTTTAGCTTTCTCTACTGAGGTGCTTAGCCCAGCTGAACCGGGGCACAATCGCAGTAGTTCTTCCAGTGCTACCTTAGCCGATATAGCGGAACGTAAGGTACCAAAACATGGGAGCCGGGAAAACCCAACTATTGACCCAAGACATGATTCGGAGCTAATGCATATAATGCTATAAGTTCGGGGTGCCACACTGTCGAAAGTGTTCGGACTTCTCACGCCGTATTATGGGGTACGCTTAAGCCCCTGGCGTATTGGTCATACCAGAGTGTACGGGCGCTGAATGTCGTAAATGAACATATATATATATATATATATATATATATATATATATATAAAGAGAGAATAGAGAATGCAATAATAGTCTAGTGCTATGCATTGTTTATTCAAAAAGGTGCATCGAAGCAGAATGATACAAGTAGTGCGATAAGCAAGAAGGTAGGACTATTTGACATGTCCCCTCCAAGGGCAAGCTGAGGAATGGTATTTAAAGCAGGTATTTCACTCGTTGTCAGAGATCACCTGGGAGTTCCGTGGTGCGACGTAGCTTTCTGCTTCCTTGGTTGTTGCATCATGTGTCCGGCAATTGTACTGCCGGGCGGGGTTTCCAGAGATTAAAGTCCTGAAAGAGATAAAAAATAACAAAGCGGGAAGCCCCTAGTGCGGTTGAGCCGCGTCTTGGGGCGTGCCGTGGTCATGGCCCCCTCCCCACCTGTGCCCATGGTACTTTCAGTGCGTAATTATGTACGCATGGCACAGATTTCGCTATTTGGCTAGTACTGGGGTGGGGGCCGCATTGCTATGCGAGCTCGAAATGTGCCAGGCGGTTTTGTTGCCGATTACTCCGGGCGCGCTTGAAGGTGTCCGGGTCTTTAATCGCCAAACTGGTGGATTGCCTTAAGAGGCTGCTTTGTGCTTCTGCTGCGAGGGCCGCAGTGTGCTCCTCCATACGGAGAGAGCGCTTTGTGTTTCCATTGAATGTGATGACCCCCCGAGGTCCTGGCATCTTGAGCTTGAGGTATGCATAATGCGGTACCGCATTGAATCTCGCAAATGCGGTTCGCCCGAGCAGTGCATGATAGCCGCTATAGAACAGGACTATATCGAAGATTAACTCCTCGCTTCGGAAGTTATCCGGGGATCCGAAGACCACTTCCAGTGTGACTGAGCCTGTGCAATGGGCCTCTACACCTGGTATGACGCCTTTGAAGGTTGTTTTTGTGGGTTTGATCCTTGAGGGGTCTATACCCATTTTGCACACTGTGTCCTGATAAAGCAGGTTCAGGTTGCTTCCGCCATCCATAAGGACTCGAGTGAGGTGAAATCCGTTAATGATTGGGTCTAGGACCAGTGCGGCGAATCCGCCATGACGGATACTAGTGGGGTGGTCCCTGCGATCGAAGGTGATCGAACAAGAGGACCATGGGTTGAACTTTGGGGCGACTGGCTCCAACGCATATACGTCCCTTAGCTCACGCTTCCGCTCCCTCTTGGGAATGTGGGTTGCGTATATCATGTTCACCGTCCGCACTTGTGGGGGGAACCTCTTCTGTCCTCCGGTGTTCGGCTGCCGGGGCTCTTCCTCGTCATCGCTATGTAGCCCCTTATCTTTGTTTTCGGCGTTTAACTTGCCGGCCTGCTTGAACACCCAACATTCCCTGTTGGTGTGGTTGGTTGGCTTGTTGGGGGTGCCATGTATTTGGCACGAGCGATCGAGTATACGATCCAAACTGGACGGGCCTGGAGTGCTTCTTTTGAATGGCTTTTTCCGCTGACCGGGTTTAGAGCCTTTGAATCCGGCATTGACTGCCGTATCCTCGGTATTGTCGCTGTTAATGCGGCGCTTATGTTTGTTGCGGCGTGACCTGCCATTGCCATCCTTGGTATCTGAAGTACCATGGTTCTTTGATATGTTATTGCTGCGAGCCAGCCAGCTGTCTTCTCCCGCGCAAAAGCGGGTCATAAGTGTCGTGAGGGCTGCCATAGATTTCGACTTTTCCTGGCCAAGGTGCCGGGCGAGACACTCGTCGCGGATGTTGTGCTGAAAAGGTGCTAGGGCCTCTGCATCTAGATAGTCGACGATTTGATTTTTCTTTGTTAGGAACCGTGTCCAGAATTGCCTGGCCGATTCCTCTGGCTGCTGAATTATGTGGCTCAAGTCATTGGCATCTGGTGGTCGCACATAAGTGCCCTGGAAGTTATCAAGGAATGCGGCTTCCAGATCTTCCCAACAGCCAATGGATTCTGCTGGCAGGCTGCTGAGCCAATGCCGAGCTGGTCCTTTGAGCTTGAGTGGGAGGTATTTGATGGCGTGTAGATCATCACCGCGGGCCATGTGGATGTGCAGGAGGAAGTCCTCGATCCATACCGCAGGATCTGTTGTGCCGTCGTATGATTCTATATTTACGGGTTTGAAATCCTCTCGGATTTGATGATCCATTACTTCGTCTGTGAAGCATAGGGGGTGTGCGGCGCCTCTGTACTGGGCTATATCGCGACGCAGCTCAAATGAGTCTTGTCCGTTGTGTTCGGCCCGGTCGGACTTACTTTTACTGTATCCGGCGTGACGGTTATCGTCTCGTATAGTGGCGCGCCCTCGTGATCCGTAGATCGATCTTGCGTGTTTTGCTTTGTCCTCCAATACGTCTCGTAGGTCTGGCGTATTTCCCCATGTCTTGACATTTTTATTTGAGTGGCGTCGGGGTGCGGGCTGAACTTTTGGCTGGAATGCCTCTTTGTCGCGGCAACGAGGTGGCCGATGAGCCACATCATACGCTGGAGATGTAGGTTTTATTGCTTCCTCCTCTAGTCGGGGTAGCAACCTGCGCTTTTGGTAACTCTTGGAGGGGCGTTCGAGTTCATATTCCTCGGCCGCAAGGACTTCAGTCCATCTGTCAGCTAGCAAATCTTGATCAGCTTGAAGCTGTTGTTGCTTTTTCTTAAGGCTATTTGCCGTGGCTATAAGCCTGCGCTTGAAGCGTTCTTGTTCAGAGGGATCCTCTGGCATGACAAATTCTTCATCGTCGAGGCTTGCCTTGTCTTCGAAGGGAGGCATGTAATTATCATCCTCCGCCTCTCCATCTGCCGCTCTCTCGGGAGGGCTTGCTTCTCCATCCTTCTGCTCTAAATCTTGTTGGAGGGGGTTGTTGTCGTCTTCGGCACTGTCTGGAGTGCTATTATCTCATGTGCCGGTGTCACCGCTTTTGCTTTGGCGAGACTTAGAGCGGCGCCGCTGACGTCGGCGCTTGGGTTGCGTCTTGGAGGGGTCATCCTCCGCTGTCTCGTTGCCATTGCCTTCTTTGGGTGTGTCCACCATGTATATAGCATATGATGAGGTGGCTGTCCAGTGCCCCGTGGGCAGTGGTTCTTCTTCATCTCCCGCATCATCGTCCATACCGTCGATGTCTTCGGAGTCGAAGTCGAGCATGTCGGTCAAATTGTTGACAGTGGCTACTAAGTGGGTGGTGGGTGGGCGGCGAATTTCATCGTCATCCGCATCCCAATCCTGCTGAACATAGTTCGGCCAGGACTCTCCTGACAGGGAGAGATACCTTAATGAGTTCACTATGTCGCCAAAGGGCGAGTGCTGAAAGATATCCGCGGAGGTGAACTCCATGATCGGCGCCCAGTCGGATTCGATAGGCAAGGGCGCAGGCGGTTCGGAGTCCGTGGCCGGGGAAGAATCCGGTAGTTCGGCGTCATGGCTCCCGTGAAGGGTAAGGTCGATATTCGGCTCGATCGCCGCTGAGAATACAGCCTCCGTGGCGGGGTCTGTCCACCTGTCCATGGATGGCGCTATTGGCTCCAAATTGAGGGTCGGAGCGGTTACCAACGTGGTCTCCTGAACACTGTCCGATGGCAGAGCTAGATCATGCTCATCGTGACCATGCAGCGCACTCGGCAAGGGCTCGAATCCATCGAAGATCAAGTCTCCGCGGATGTCGGCCGTGTAGTTTAAACTTCCAAACCTGGCCTGGTGGCCAGGGGCGTAACTCTCGATCTGCTGCAGATGGCCAAGTGAGTTGGCCCGCAGTGCGAAGCCGCCGAATACAAAGATCTGTCCGGGGAGAAAAGTCTCACCCTGGACCGCATCGCTACCGATGATCGAAGGAGCCATCAAGCCTAACGGCGACGACACAGAGGAACTCTCAATGAAAGCACCAATGTCGGTGTCAAAACCGGTGGATCTCGGGTAGGGGGTCCCGAACTGTGCGTCTAAGGCGGATGGTAACAGGAGGCAGGGGACATGATGTTTTACCCAGGTTCGGGCCCTCTTCATGGAGGTAAAACCCTACGTCCTGCTTGATTATTCTTGATAATATGAGTAGTACAAGAGTTGATCTACCATGAGATCGGAGAGGCTAAACCCTAGAAGCTAGCCTATGGTATGATTGTATGTTGTCCTACGGACTAAAACCCTCTGGTTTATATAGACACTGGAAGGGGCTAGGGTTACACAAGGTCGGTTACAAAGGAGGAAATATACATATCCGTATTGCCTAGCTTGCCTTCCACGCCAAGTAGAGTCCCATCCGGACACGAGACGAAGTCTTCAATCTCGTATCTTCATAGTCCAACAGTCCGGCCAAAGGATATAGTCCGGCTGTCCGGAGACCCCCTAATCCAGGACTCCCTCAACAGGCATACCTACCACAGGTCTAGGTTTATCTTTAGCACAAGGTTTAGCAATTCTAGCAGTTTCATCACAGAAATAAATAACATGCCCATCAATATTATCAGACAAGAGATCTTTAACAATAGCAATATTAGGTTCAACTTTAACTTGCTCAGGAGGTGTATATGTTTTAATATTGCTTTTACAAACCATAGTTGAAGCTTTAGCATGATCCTTTATCCTAACAGGGAAAGGTGGTTTCTCAACATAAGCAGTAGGAACAATAGGATCATTATAAGTGACAATCTTTTCTTCAACTTTGATAGGTGCAACTACTTTTACTTCTATGGGAGGATGATATTTAAACCGCTTCTCCTTGGGGAGATCAACATAAGTAGCAAAAGATTCACAGAAAGAAGCTACTATCTCAGAGTCAAGTCCATATTTAGTGCTAAATTTACGGAAAACATCGGTATCCATAAAAGATTTAACACAATCAAACTTAGGTGTCATACCTGACTCCTTACCTTCGTCGAGGTCCCAATCTTCAGGGTTGCGTTTAATTCTTTCCAATAAATCCCATTTGAATTCAATAGTCTTCATCATAAAAGAGCCAGCACAAGAAGTATCGAGCATGGTGCGATTGTTATCAGAAAGCCGAGCATATAAATTTTGAATAATCATTTCTCTTGAGAGCTCATGATTGGGGAATGAATATAACATTGATTTAAGCCTCCCCCAAGCTTGAGCGATGCTTTCTCCTTCGCGAGGCCAAAAATTATATATATAATTGCGATCACAATGAACAAGATGCATAGGATAACACTTCTGATGAAATTCCAATTTCAATCGTTTGTAATTCCAAGACCCCATATCATCACATAGCCTATACCATGTCGATGCATCTCCCTTCAAAGATAAAGGGAAGACCTTCTTCTTAACAACATCTCCGGGTACACCTGCAAGCTAAAATAATCCACAAACTTCATCCACATATATTAAGTGCTCATCAGGATGCTTTGTTCCATCTCCTACAAAGGATTAGCTAGCAGTTTTTCTATCATACCCGAAGGAATTTCAAAGCAGACATTTTCATTTTCAGTAGGTTCAGTAGGTTGAGGAGCAACTCTTTGCTCTACTGGTCGGGTGAAGATACCCCGAACAAGCCCCTCAGAGGATTACTTTCCATAGTAACAAGTGACAGTAAATTTCAGCACACTATATAAATTTTTTCATACCAAATTCCACCTACCAAAGGCATTTCACTCCCCGGCAACGGTGCCAGAAAAGAGTCTTGATGACCCACAAGTATAGGGGATCTATCGTAGTCTTTTCGATAAGTAAGAGTGTCGAACCCAACGAGGAGCAGAAGGAAATGATAAGCGGTTTCCAGCAAGGTAGTCTCTGCAAGTACTGAAATAAGTGGTAATAGATAGTTTTGTGATAGGATAAATTGTAATGAGCAACAAGTAACAAAAGTAAATAAAGTGCAGCAAGGTGGCCCAATCCTTTTTGTAGCAAAGTACAAGCCTGGACAAACTCTTATATAGAGAAAAGCGCTCCCGAGGACACATGGGAATATCGTCAAGCTAGTTTTCATCACGTTCATAAGATTCGCGTTTGGTACTTTGATAATCTGATATGTGGGTGGACCGATGCTTGGGTACTGTTCTTACTTGGACAAGCATCCCACTTATGATTAACCTCTATTGCAAGCATCCACAACTACAACAAAAGTATTAAGGTAAACCTAACCATAGCATGAAACATATGGATCCAAATCAGCCCCTTACGAAGCAACGCATAAACTAGGGTTTAAGCTTCTGTCACTCTAGCAACCCATCATCTACTTATTACTCCCCAATGCCTTCCTCTAGGCCCAAACAATGGTGAAGTGTCATGTAGTCGACGTTCACATGACACCACTAGAGGGATGACAACATACATCTCATCAAAATATCGAACGAAGACCGAATTCACATGACTACTAATAGCAAGACTTCTCCCATGTCATCAGAAACAAACGTAACTACTCACAAAGCATATTCATGTTCATAATCAGAGGGGTATTAATATGCATATAGGATCTGAACATATGATCTTTCACCAAATAAACCAACTAGCATCAACTACAAGGAGTAATTAACACTACTAGCAACCCACAGGTACCAATCCCAGACTTGGAGACAAGAATTGGATACAAGAGATGAACTAGGGTTTTGAGAGGAGATGGTGTTGGTGAAGATGTTGATGACGATTGCCCTCTCCCAATGAGAGGGGCGTTGGTGATGACGATGGCGATGATTTCCCCCTCCCGGAGGGAAGTTTCCCCGACAGAACAGCTCCGCCAGAGCCCTAGATTGGTTCCGCCTCGTGGCGGCGGAGTTTCGTCCGAGAAGATGGCTTATGATTTTTCCCCATCGAAAGACTTCATATAGCAGAAGATGGCCACCGGAGGGCCACCAGGGGTCCCACGAGGTAGGGGGCACGCCCAGGGGGGTAGGGCGCGCCCCCACCCTCGTGGGCAGGGTGTGGCCCCCCTGGTGAACTTCTTCCGCTGAGTATTTTTTATATATTCTGAAAACGTCTTCCATGAATTTTCAGGACTTTTGGAGTTGTGCAGAATAGGTCTCTAATATTTGCTCCTTTTCCATCTCAGAATCCCAGCTGCCGGCACTTTCCCTCTTTATGTAAACCTAGTAAAATAAGAGAGAATAGGCATAAGTATTGTGACATAATGTGTAATAACAGCCCATAATGCAATAAATAAATATCGATATAAAGTATTTTCTATTTTCTCTTCTTCTCCTCTATTCCTTTCTTCTTCTCCTCTTCTTTTTCTACTTTTTTCCTCTTCTTATTTATTTATCCTCTTCTTCCTCTCCTCTTCTCCTTTCTTCCTCTTCTTATTTTCCTTTTTCCTCTCATTCTTTTTCTTCTTCTTTCCTTTCCTAACTAGATATATAAAACTTTTCTAAAAATGTAACTTTTGCATATATAAAACTTTTCACTCTACATTTTCGTACATATGAAAAAAATAAAGTTTCTATACAAAAGTGCACAATTTTTATGAACAAATTACAACATCTAAATTAACTAGACATCTAAATAAATATAACTACACATCCGAAATTTTCCTAATCTTAAAACTAAACTAAACATAAACTAAAATAACCTTAAAAAACATGTAAAAACATCTAAGAATAGCATCTAAAAACTTCTAAAAAAACATATAAAAACATCTACAAATATAATAGCACCGCGCAGGGGCAGATCCAGGGGCACGGTGGAGGGGCCGGCGCCGGCACCGGCGGGGCAGGGTAGGGGCGCAGGGGCGCGGGACAGGGGAGGGGCGCGGGAGCAGGCTGGTGCTCACAGGGGACGGCGCGTCGGGGCAGAGGGCGTCAGTGACGACGTTGAGCAGCCTGACGGCGTCGGTGGCGGCGGCGAGGGCGACGTTGAGCAGCCTGACGGCGTCGGTGGCGGCGGCGACGGCAAGGTGGAGCAGGGGCGTCGGGCGGCGACGGCGACGAGGAGGAGCAAGGGCGTCAGGGAGAAGAAGTGATGGATTTCATCGAAATTGCTAAGTGTTTTCTTATATACCCAGGGCATTAGTACCGGTTCGTGGCACAAACCGGTACCAATGCCCCGTTTAGTCCCGGTTGGTGCCACCAACCGGGACCAAAGGTCTCTTTTCAGCAGCCCAAAGGGTGGGAAGCGGAGGCCTTTGGTCCCGGTTGGTGGCACCAACCGGTACCAAAGGAGGGAATTCGTACCGGTTGCCACCAACCGGGACCAAAGGCCTCGTGCTCCCCGTCCCCCCTTTGGTACCGGTTCGTGCCACCAACCAGGACCAAAGGCCTCGTGCTCCCCGTGGTCAAAACTTTAGTCCCACCTCCCTAGTTGAGAGGGGCGCGGAGTGGTTTATAATCCCCACTGTCGCACCCCTCTCGAGCTCCTCTCGATTGCAGGCTTACGAGCCTAATTATCACTGCTATGCCTGATGGGCCTACTGGGCCTTCTGCGGGCCTGAATCCTGGCCCATGGTAGGGTTTCTAGTCGTATTCACGCCGTGGTGGCTCAGTAGTTGGCACTTTTTTTATTTTTTTATTGCTTTATTGATTTTATTTTGTTTCTACTTACAACAAAAAACCTTATTGTTGCTATTTTTATTTATTTTATTAAAGTTTATTTATTTTATTAAAGTTTATTTATTTTACTTTTATAAAGTTTATTTTGTTTCTACTTCTTTATTTTATAAAAGTTTATTTTATTTTATTTTATTTTGTTTCTACTTATTTATTGTATTAAATTTTAATTTGTTTTATTTTGTTTCTACTTATTTATTTTATTAAAGTTTATTTTATTTTATTTTGTTTCTACTTATTTATTTTATTAAATTTTAATTTATTTAATTTTTTTTCTACTTTTTATTAAAGTTTATTTTGTTTCTTTCTGCTTTTCATGTTTTGAACAGAAAATAGTTTGATAATTTCAATGGCATGAATTTTATATAATTTTAGTTTAAAAATACTAGAGGTTTATAAAATCTTTTTAGTTCATTCCTTTTGCTATTAGAGTTTTATAAAAGTTTTTTAGTTAATTTTATTTTTGCATGGTATCATCATTTCATCCACATAGCATGTGCAAGAAATTAGAAAAGGTTACGGCAAAAACTGGATGCACTTCGTGTACAAAATGGACAATCTCTTTCGAAGTATGAGGGTTTCATACGGAAACTCGTCTGTTACAAAGGAATTTCATTTTTTTGAACTTATTTGAACTCTAGAGTTTTTCTGTGTTCAAAATGCACCATTCAAAGCCACGTCATCAATTTTCAACCCTTTCTGACTTCATTTGTTATTTTTCATGCATTTACTGATTATTTTGAGCTATAAGACCCTGAAATTGAAAAGCATTTCAAATGAACTCTGAAAAGGTTGAAAATTGGCATCATATCATCATTTCATCCACATAGCATGTGCAAGAAAGTAGAGATAGTTATGGTAAAAACTGGATGCACTTCGTGTACAAAACGGATAATCTCTTTCGAAGTATGAGAGTTTCATATGGAAACTCGTCTGTTACAAAGGGATTTCATTTTTTTGAACTTATTTGAACTCCATACTTTTTCTATGTTCAAAATGCACCATTCAAAGCCACATCATCAATTTTCAACCCATTCTGACTTCATTTGTTATTTTTCATGCATTTACTGATTATTTTGAGCTATAAGACCCTGAAATTGAAAAGCACTACAAATAAAATCTGAAAAGGTTGAAAGTTGGCATGGTATCATCATTTCACCCACATAGCATGTGCAAGAAAGTAGAGAGGCTTACGGCAAAAACTGGATGCACTTCGTGTATAAAATGCACCATTCAAAGCTACATCGTCAATTTAGTACATATAGCTCTCATGGATAGATAAGTGACCAAATTAATAGAAGTTCATCATCACATTAAAAACAAAATACATACATAGTTCTCATTGAACAACATATAGCTCTCCAGATCATCTAGTTAAACCATACATTGAAACTATGTGAAACCTTTCAATGCAACAATAAATGCGATCATAATCACAACCAAGGTAAAAATTGATCCAACGACATAATGATACCAAGCCTCGGTATGAATGACATATTTTCTAATCTTTCTCATCTTCAACCACATTGCATCCATCTTGATCTTGTGATCATCGACGACATCCGCAACATGCAACTCCAATATCATCTTCTCCTCCTCAATATTTTTATTTTTTCCTTCAAGTAATTGTTTTCTTCTTCAACTAAATTTAACCTCTCGACAATGGGGTCGGTTGGAATTTCCTGTTCAACTACCTCCTACATAAATAAAATCTATGTCAACTTGATGGGCATAATTGTCATAAACAATAAATGAACCAAATAGTTATAAAAGATAATATATGCCACATCCAAATCATAGCCAGGACGAGGGCCGACGGGGGCGGATACCAAAACCATCGCCCTATATAAGCACAAGCAATAATAAAAGTAAGAAAATTAGACAAGTATCTATCTAAAGTAAGAATTTTTTTTCTTTCAGAAGAAGATAAGAGGCTCACCACAGGGGTGCAAGCGACGAGATCAACGTGGGTGATCGACGGCGGTGAAGACGGGGACGGGACATGACGGACCGCTAAACCTAGACAACTCTCGGGGAAAATGGAGCTGGGAGGTCGAGCTTCGAGAGGAGAAAGCTTAACTAGCGTTGCTTGGGCATTTTATCGAACACCTCGTGTGCATAGGAGGTGAGCTAGAGCACCCAAATGTCCTCTCCTCGCCGGCCAAAAAAACAGTGCACTATGGAGTGCTCTGCTGCAGCAACGGGGTATATATAGGCAACTCATTTGTCCCGGTTCATGGCTGGAACCGGGACTAAAGCCCAGCCTTCTGTCCCGGTTCGAGCCAAGAACCGGGACCAATGTTTGTGGGCCAGGAGCGAGGCCCATTGGTCCGGTTCGTGCCTGGAAGCGGGACAAATGGGTCCATACGAACCGGGACCAATGCCCACGAGGCCCCGGCCGCCCCCCTGGGCTCACGAACCGGGATGAATGCATCCATTGAACCGGGATGAATGCATCCATTGGTCTCGATTCGTGGAAGCACTGGGACTAATGGGCTAGCCAGGCCCGAACTAAAGCTCCTTTTTCTACTAGTGGAGGGTCGGTCGCGCGGGGGAAGACGATAAGCTTGGGTTAGCAGCAGCGCGGGTTATGGACCAGGGCTACTGCTACGGGTCGTAGCAGTAGCGTTGGCTAGCTATCCCACGCTGCTGCTAACTTGGGCCCACCTACTGGCATAGTACACACGTAGTGCTAGCGATGTGTCCCTGATCAGCGCTACTGCTACGGGCTTAGCAGTAGCGGTGCTTACGTAGGCCGCGCTACTTCTATGGGTAGCCCCGTGGGCTAAGGCCGGAACCACTTAGCAGCAGCGTGGGATGGACAATCAACGCTACCGCTATGTAGATACCTATAGCGCGTGTTCGTTACCAGCGCTGCTGCAACCGCCTCTACCCCGCGCTACTGCTAATTTTCTACCTATAAGCTTTTTTCTAGTAGTGCAATAGCATAATGCTTTTTAACATATTTGTTAGAGTTTCTTTTTGGGAAAAGATTCTAATCACCTGGCAGATCCCACGCTAAACGTCCACCGCCTTCCCTATGCGCCACGTGTCCATGTGAGTCTGCACCACCGCTCTTATTTTTCCTTCTTATCTCCAACGAATAGACCTCGGCCCGTCCACATCTCCTTCCCCAACCTCTTCTCCTACCTCCAGTACATCAAACCAAATGGCATTGCTCCGCTACCCGCACCCTTCCTCTTCTCCTCCCTCCTCCTTTTTCTCTTTCCTCTACGAGGGGTGCCGCCGCCGGAGCACCGTCGTCGTCGTCATGGAAGAGCACCGGTGTGGACAGGCATGGCTGATGCTTCCTCAAGGTCAGCTGCAGACGCCGGTACCGTGCGCAGCAGCAGTTCCTGCAACAACGGCGCTGTTGCAATGGCGGCTGGATGCGGTGAAGTTTTCTGCAATATAGTCTTTGTTGAATAAAATTGCAACAAGGAGTTTGTCACAGAAATACAAAAAAGAGGTCAGAGATGCTACTGTAAATTTTGCAACAAGGGTCTTTTTGCAAGAATACAAAGAAGTGGCTGGAGATATTGCAAGCTTTTGCAACTGAGATCTTGTTGCAGGAATTAGGTTTGCAACAAGAATCTTGTTGCACGAAAAAGAAGAACAAATTTTGCAACTGAGATCTTGTTGCAGGAATGAAGTTTGCAACAAGGGGCATGTTGCAGAAAAATAAAAAAGAGAAACGGACGGCTCACGCCATACGATCGAACGGTTTGCAAGGCGGCGGATCTTTTTAAAAGATCCACCGGCAGACGCGTAGCAGACCCCTTTCTTTTTTCTTGAATCAGTTTTTGGTCTGATTCATAAAAAATATTCATGTATTCTAGTACAAAAAAATATTGATAGCTTGTAAAAACATATTCATGTAACTCATGTGGTGATATAAAATATGAGACTAAGTTGTGGTGCCTCACCGAGGCTATGTTCTTGATTAATGTAATGTCGCGAGAGTAATGCGCTGTAGTTCGGCCTTTGGCCTAAAATCCTCTAAACCTTCTTCTTAATCAATGAAAGTGCAAATCTTTTGCCCAGGTAAAAAAATGACATGTAGCCCATGAAATTTGTTTTGACCCTACATAAATGTTTACTCACCTCACAATAATTGTTTCAAATTATTTACAAAAAAATATTAATGTCTCTAAGAAAAGTTATTTTGTAGTTAATAAAATAATCAAGTTTCATTGTTCATTCACATTTTTTTATCTATGTACATCGTGAAAATATTTTCTCTTAAGAATAATATATTTTCCAAAGCAAAAGGAATACGTCACGAATATAATGTTTCACGAAAAATTGTGTTGGGCTCAAATCAGCCGTATATACATTTGATAAGGGAAAAAGTAGTCCCTCCATGCACAAACATAAGATGTTCTAACTTTTTTTTTCTGAATCCGATGTCTATATGCACCCAATTCAGAAAAAATAACTCGTGTTTGTTCACTCATTTCAGCCGGTATGTTATTCAAATATCCAAAACATCTTATATTTCTGAATGGAAGGAATATATCTGGACACCAAAATATTTGGTGAGATTTGTTTGGTGAACCTGATTCTCAAATCATCATGACACTTCATTGTCAACTTAATGCCTTATTGTGTTATGTTTTGCTGTTCCAACATGGTGCTTTATGATGCTCGAATTTTGGGAGAAACATGTGCATTAATGCCCAAATTATTTTTACAAACTGTTTTTTTACGTGACAGCATCATGGTTATGCTTAATTTTTAGTTAGATACGGTCATACAATTTGCATATCACATTTTTTCCCATGAGCAGCTATATTTGTGAATGGAGGGATTAGTATTTTGTACAGTTTACACCAATGAAAACACGAGTACATACATAGACTTCTTTAATGGAGGGGTTAGGTTCTTTGTGATGGAACCAGCTCACCCAGATTCAAATCCTAAACTTAACGTTGGTGCTCGTATTTTTTTGGATTTATTTCAGACTTTTCTGTATTTAGGCTTTTCAATCCTAAATCTTTTGTCAAACTCAAAATGATGTACCGACCTAGTCTCTCGAAGATGCTCATATAAGTTGGGTGTGCATGCGTGTGTTCGTAGTAGTGAGTGTATGTGCATATGTACGACAGTATGAGGGTCGGCACTGTGTTGAAACAATTGGATCACGCCCTGAAGGAAGCGGCTGATCGGACACACCCTGGGCAATCTTGGCAAAGCATCCTTGGGATATCATTTTGTTCTCTTTCCTTTTGCTGAAAAAGGGGGCAATTTGACAAGCTGCTCTTTCTTTGGCTCGCTGACTTTGCATCGCCGAAACCAGGGCATTGTTGCGTATATGCACACACCGGCGAGCTAATCAATAAAACGGATCCTGTCGCTGCCCGAGGTGTAGCGCAGCGACGCCGAAGACCGGCACACCGGCGAGCTCCAGGGTGACGAACTGCAGTGCGCCGGCCAGGGGCGGACGCGCCGGAGAGCTTCTCCCATCGAGAATCCCAGCCGATGACGAGGATCTGCTCGTCGGGTGGCTCTGCCTGCCCGGCCTTCCTGTCTCTCGCCCCTGGGTCCGGCCCATTTCAGCCCAGCACGATAGGGGCCAAACCGGTGCTTCAGCCGACGGCGCCAACCAGGCCGTCATTAGCGATTAGTGCCCTAAAATATCATTAGCGATTAGTACCATACTGGTTAATTAGGAACCAGGCCGTCATCTTATAAACTGGATTCACTGCCTTTGCCTCGCGCCCCACGGTAGATACACGGCCGTCAGCTGAGAAAAAAAAATAGGCCACATCAGCGAGACTGCCTCTCGGTTGTAGGCCCGTGGCTGCATCAATGTAAAACGCGTCCCTGCATTGATCAGAAAGCATGGGCCGAAACTGACGCATACGGCCGAAAATCATATATGTATCACCGTGGGACGCACTATGTGCTCAGTAGCACCATGCTTTTTAACATTTTTATTTATGCTTCCGTCCTATATATGTGCTTTGATTTTTATTTTTATTTTAAAAAATATTTTAAAGTTTACATAACGCGTCCAAATTTATTTAGAAAACTATTTATAACTACAATATTAAATATATAAACATATTTAATGGTTTTAGTTCGGTATTCTAGGTATTCATACATTTTTATATAAACTTGATCAAATTTTACAATGATTAATACACGCTATATTTTAAGACGACTGGATCACATATTAAATATTCGAAATCACGTCATTTTTTTAATCATAAGCTAGATCTTTTTTTTCAGGTAATAAGGTAGATCTTTAAAAGAGACCACAAGAATTTTTAATTTTATCCTAGAGATCACAATAAAATGTTTAGGTATCCTACGGAAGTTCTTGATAGCCAATGAAATGAGTATTATGCGATTCATGTGATTTGTTCTAAATTCGCATAAATGCATATACAATAAATTGTATGTATCACTTTGGAGCACACAACATTATTTTTTGTGAAAGAGGATTTGTATTACTCAATCAAATGATTATAGTCTGAAGTACATATATCTATTGCACTGTCTAGTCTAGAACCTAACTAGATTGCGGTATTACTACCTATACAAATGTTTGACATATGATGAAGTGGTAACTATTAGTAATACAAATTTTTACGGTTCCCTCTCATAATCTCCTTTATTTCATGCACCAAGAAAGAGTGACGTGATGGTTCATGCTTCGAGCTTTGAATCATCTTCATGCCTTCTTGATATTTATTAGTGTAAAAATTAGCACCATGTTTTTTTATATATATTTATGTATAAATTAATAAAAATGTTTTCGGAAATCCAATTCGGCTCCTAGGTGTCGGGGTTGAATCCGGCGGATATTCGGTAGGGGGTTCCGAGCTGGTGATTTTGGCTAAATGGTAACATGACAAAGATGGACATGGGCTTTTAACAAGGTTCAGACCCTCTCAAAGAGGTAAACCCTACGTTTTGCTTCTATTGTATTGATTTTGGTTGGAGTACACAGTACAAGATGATCTACCTCGAGACCGTATGTGAATGAATCTGACCCAATGGTCTGAACCCCTTGCTTATATAGGCACCGGGGGTACCTAGGGTTACATGTAGCTAGGTCGGTTACATTGAGGGATAAACATGACGACGATTTAAACGCGACGCGGAGTATGCGCCAAGTCTTCGGAGGATTCCATCTTGGGTGCGCTGTGGGGCATGGCAAACATGGCCCACTCGTAGATTGTCTAGGAGTCCCCGACCTGGCCCATGATTGGGGGGTCGTGGTGGTGGTTAGCACCCGTTAGTCCATGACACCGTACCAGGTGCACATGCTCCTCGTGTGGAAAATGATTTTAGAAATTTCAAAAATCCAAACAAAATTTTAATATGTTCATAGTCACATGCAAATGCTACCTGCAAATTTTTAGGAAAAAGGTTAAGAATTTTGGACTGAGAAAAAAACAAATTGATCACCAAATGTCACCCCCAAATTGTTGCATCTAAATTTGTTTTTTTTCACCAATAAAGCACCGCTACTCTATTTCGCATGAAAATTGTCAAGCATGCTTCCGACACTAACACAAAAATCTACAAAAAAGAATCATGTTTTTTAGTATTTTTATTTTACTATTCATCTAGGAGAAAATGCACCCGAGAGCCAAAACGCCATCCCCAAATGCACTACAATCTTGTTGTTTCTATAGAAACAACTATTGAGAGGGGGCATCTTTAGCAATTTGGTTGCTATTTTTTCGGAACAAAGACACCCATAGGGCATCTTAGACCCGATTAATATCAAGAAAAACAAAATCCGGTATAAAGGATTGACAACTAGACGTAGAACAACCAGTAAATAGTAAAATTAAATTTAAAAATATACTAGTCATCTTCTTCCTCTAATTGTACATCCATCTTTTTTTGTTAGTTTGATTCTTTGTGCAGGTGAAATTTTTAATCGACATCATGATGAAGGTATAGTGATTCAACAGCTTGTACTTCTAGGGGATCATCCCCGGTCCAAAAAATGTTTATCGATCAAGGCTTCTCATCTTTTTAGATGGACGACTTGAGGCGTTTTCAAAAACCATTATTGATAATATTTTTGCTGGTGAAAGAATGGCAACATCGTTGCCCCAATCTAATTTTGCAGCCTCTTTACCGTAGTCTTTGGTGTATTTCTTCAAGTAGAGATTGATACCGCGAAGAAGGTGTTTACAAGAGAATTCGTTGTAATTCTTAGTCGTAGGAGTTACTTTGTATTTTTTTGAATCTTAAGTTGAAATAAGCATACCTGTAATTGTTATGAGTATGAATAAAGTTGCATGTGTTTCTAAAATAAAAACAAAAACAAAGGCTTATAACATTTTTTAAATAAATTTATTGATTATAGGGAAACAACAAAGAAACTCTAAAATGCAATTTCGAGTGATACAATCGAATATTCTCTGCATTTCCAGTTCAAACTTAAAGCTACCTTTTGTTTTTATACTAGTAGAGCACTAGGACCAAACATTACAGCTCCCAGGCATGCAGATAGATTTTGCACCGATCGATCCAAGGCACGCGCGCGGTCAGGTGAACTTGGCCAGCTCGGCAAGGAAGGCGCCGCCGTGCTCCTCCTTGAGAAAGCGGGACAGAACGTTGGCCCCGCCCTTGCCCCTGCGCGGCAGGCACGCCACGCAGGCCGGCAGCGACTCCGGCCCCGGGTGGCACATCACCCGCGCCGGCGTCCCGCCGCCAAAGTCCGTCGCCTCGAAGCCCAGGTTCCGCCAGCTCGTCACGAACAGCGCGCTGTACCCGAACAGCGTGTCCTCCACGCATGGCAGCAATGGCACGCCTTCTTCTCCTTCTCCGGCGAAGGTGGCCGGTATCTGCTCCTTGCTGCTCCTGATCAGCTTGACCACGTCTTTGATGTCCCCTTCGACCACCTTACGGATCGTCGGAGGTGGCGCGATTACCTGGGTCGTGACGCAGTTGCTGTAGTAGCCCTCGGCGGCGCCGACGGCCCTGCGCGCGTCGGCCGCGAACACGAGCGGCGCCGGGTTGTCCGGGTCGTCGTCCGGCATGATAACGCGGGAGCGGCACTGCCACATGACCGCCGTGACCGCCTCGAATACGGTGCACGGCGCGCCTAGCTCGTTGCCCAGCTCGGCTTTGATGCGGTCGATGGTGCTCATCGTCACGGTGATGTCGAGGTAGGTTGTTAGACTGTATTTACATGCGTATATTGTAACGTTGTATATCACCTCATTATATATATATGTGATAGGCCACCCCTATAGGGTTGTGCCGGTTCCCCCAAAGCCTATTGTCTTACATGGTATCACGCTAGGTTACGTCCGCTTCCGCCTAAAAACCCTAAACCGCCGCCG
>NC_041384.1:14277638-14299733 GCF_002162155.2 Triticum dicoccoides | reverse complement strand
ACCGCCGCCGCCGCCGCCGCGCCCGCCGCCGCCGTCGCCCGACTGCCATGACGTCCGCCGCTGCGTCCGGCTCCACCGCCACCGGTTTTCTGCCGGCCTCCCTCGCGGCACTTCTCTCGAGGCCGCTGGATGCCGCCTCCCTTCAGGCGCCGATCGGGACACGGAGCGTCGGCTCCCTCTTCGCGCTCCCGCCGGCTGCTACTTCGCCCGGGCAGGCGCTTGTGGCCCACACCACCGCCGCCCCGTCAACCGCGGCTGTCGCGCCCTCGGCCACTGCGTCGCTGGTGGCGGAGGACGTCGCGCTGGCAGGCTTCGCGGCGTCAACCGCGGCCATCGCGCCCTCTGTCACCGCGCCGGCTGCCCCTCCGACTGTCTCCACGGTGTTCTCACCTCAGCCAGTCTCCTCGATGGGATCGCAGCCACCGCCGCCGTTTCACTTCGGCCATCTCATCACCATTAAGTTGTCGTCGGACAATTACATCTTCTGGCGCGCGCAGGTTCTTCCGCTTCTTGGGAGTCACTACCTGCTTGGCTATGTCGACGGCTCTCTCCCTTGCCCTCCTGCGCTGGTTGACAGCGTGCATGGTCCGGTCTATAATCCGGCTCTCCGTGTCTGGACAGGGCAGGATCAGGCGAACCTCTCCTCCATCCAGGGGTCGCTCTCTCCGGCCGTTGCTGGGCTTGTTGTCTTCGCCAAGACGTCCCACGAGGCATGGACTATTCTTGAGCGCTCGTTTGCGGCACAGTCGCAGGCTCGTGTATCTGGGCTCCGTCGCCAACTTGGGGAGTGTCAGAAGCTTGACTCCACCGCCACTGAGTTCTACAACAAAGTCAAGAGTCTCGCCGACACGCTGGCCTCCATTGGACAGCCCCTCACCGACTCCGAGTTCAACTCGTTTATTGTCAATGGTCTTGATGAGGAGTATGACGCCCTAGTCGAGATCATCAATGTGAGGGGCAACTCCACGCCCATGCCAACACACGAGGTCTTTTCACGCCTCCTGCTTACTGAGCAACGAGTCGAGACACGCCGATCCAGGGGCAACGGCGCCCTCTCGGCAAACGCCACCACCAAGGGTGGTCGCTCCTCTGCTTCATCCAGGGCTTCTTCGGGGCAGTCACCACCACCCGCCTCGGCCCCTCCTCCTACTGCGACTCTATCAGGGGCTGGCGGTCCACGTGTGTGCCAGCTTTGTGGTCGCGATGGGCACTGGGCCTCGAAGTGTCACAAGCGCTTCCAGCGGGGTTTTCTTGGTCTTGGCAATGACGGGAAGGATACACGCAACTTTGCTCGTCAGGTCGCCATGGCTGATCGTCCGCCGCCGCAGAAGCCACAGGGACACACTCAGTCCTACTCCATTGATCCCCACTGGTACATGGACTCTGGGGCGACAGAGCACCTGACCAGTGAGATGGGGAAGCTTCACACTCGTGAACCCTACCATGGCTCCGACAAGATCCACACCGCCAATGGAGCAGGTATGCACATCTCTCATATTGGTCAAGCATCACTTCTCACTAGACATGCCAATAGGAGTCTTCAACTTCGCAATGTTCTTCGAGTTCCATCTGTGACACGTAATCTTCTTTCAGTTCCTAAACTCACTCGTGATAATAATGTGCTTTGTGAATTTCATCCTTTTGATTTTTTTATTAAGGATCGGGGCACGAGGGACATTCTTCTTAGTGGGCGGCTCTGCCAAGGTCTCTATCGTCTGGAGCATCCTGGCGTCGCTCGCGTCTTCAATGGAGTTCGGGTATCTCCGTCACAGTGGCATGCTCGTCTTGGTCACCCGGCCACACCTATTGTCCGGCATGTTTTGCGTCGTCATGAGCTTCCTAGTGTGTCTAGTAATAAAGATGTAGCAGTGTGTGATGCTTGTCAGCAGGGGAAGAGTCATCAACTTCCTTTTTCGGAGTCCAGTCGTGAGGTGAAACATCCTTTAGAACTTGTGTTTTCAGATGTATGGGGTCCTGCTCAGACTTCTGTTAGTGGTCATAATTATTATATCAGTTTTGTTGATGCTTACAGCTGCTTTACCTGGCTTTATCTTATCAAACGTAAATCTGATGTGTTTGACATTTTTGTTCAGTTCCAAAAACATGTTGAACGCCTTCTCAAGCACAAAATTGTTCATGTTCAGTCGGACTGGGGTGGCGAGTATCGCAACCTCAACTCCTTCTTTCAGTCGCTTGGGATCACTCACCGTTTAGCATGTCCACATACACATCAGCAGAATGGTTCAGTAGAACGTAAGCATCGTCACATTGTTGAAGCTGGTTTGACTCTTTTGGCCCATGCATCTGTTCCGTTTCGTTTTTGGAGTGATGCTTTCACCACTGCATGTTTTCTCATCAATCGTACTCCCACTCGTGTTTTGAATATGAAGACTCCCATTGAAGTTCTCCTTAATGAACAACCGGACTACACCTTTCTCAAGGTGTTTGGGTGTGCTTGCTGGCCCCATCTCCGTCCATATAACAAGCGTAAGCTCGAGTTTCATTCCAAGAAGTGTGTTTTTCTTGGTTATAGCTCTCTTCATAAAGGATACAAATGTCTTCATGTTCCCACTAATCGTGTCTACATCTCTCGGGATGTTGTGTTTGATGAGCATGTTTTTCCCTTTGCCAAACTCCCTGTGTCCACTACCGAGCCACCTGTCATGCATTCATCCTCTGTTGCTTCTGATCAATTTGATGATGTTGCATATTCTCCTCTATTGTTGCCTAACCATGGTGCATGCACTGGTCGTGGGGCTCGTTTGGAGATTCTGGAAGCGTCATCTTCTTCTTCCTCGCCATCGCCTTCATCCTCGGCACCTTCTGTTGTGCATGAGGAGCACATGGCGCCCCTGCATGGCCTCGGTTTCCGTGCTCATGCACGGCCGCTCGACGTCCTGGCCCGGTCGCCTCTGGCTTCTGGGCTGCCTTCGCCATCGTCGCGCCCTGCAACCCCGCCGACTGGGCCGGCCTCCTCGGTCCCCGTCTCGCCCAGGGCGTCGGGGCAGTCATCACCAGGCCTGGCCTCGCTCGCCCCTGCCTCGCCCAGGGTGTCTGGGCCCTTCTCACCAGGGCCGGCCTCGCCTGCTCTCGCCTCGCCAAGGCCGTCTGGGCCGGTGTCACCGGAGCTGGCCTCGCCCACCCTCGGTTCGCCCATGGCCTCTGAGCCCCTGTCGTCGGGCCAGTCTTCGCCATGCAGCCCGGAGTCGTCTGTCCCGAGCTCGCCTGAGGTGATTCCTGCATCTCCGGCGACCGTCATGTCTCCGTCACCTTCGCCTCCGCCGGCTCCTGCTGCTGCTCTACATCCACATACGCGCAGTCGGAGTGGCATTTTTCAGCCTAAGCAACGTCACGATGGCACAGTTGCTTGGTTAGCGGCGTGCATGTCTGCTGCTCTCGCAGATCCATCCTCTGAGCCACGCACGTATCAAGCTGCTATGCGCATTCCTCATTGGAGAGAGGCCATGGAGCAGGAGTATCAAGCGCTTCTTCGCAATCAGACATGGACTCTTGTTCCTCCACAATCACGGGTAAATGTCATTGATTCCAAATGGGTTTTCAAAGTGAAGAGGCATTCTGATGGGTCCATTGAGCGCTATAAGGCTCGTCTGGTTGCTCGTGGATTTCGACAGCGTTTTGGACTTGACTATGAAGACACCTTCAGTCCAGTGGTCAAGCCTACTACCATCAGACTTCTTCTCTCTCTGGCTGTTACTCGAGGTTGGTTTCTTCGTCAGCTTGATGTTCAAAATGCTTTTCTTCATGGTGTCTTGGTGGAGGAGGTTTACATGCGCCAGCCTCCGGGTTTCTCTGATCCGGATCGCCCTGATCATCTCTGTCGTCTGTCCAAGGCAATTTATGGTCTGAAGCAGGCTCCTCGTGCTTGGCATGCTCGTCTTGCAATGGCTCTTCGTGCTCATGGTTTTGCATCATCAACTGCTGACTCCTCATTGTTTCTTCTTCAAAGGCCTGAGGTTACTATGTACTTGTTGGTCTATGTAGATGATATCATTTTGGTCAGTTCCTCTCAGTCGGCTGCTACTGCGCTTGTTCGCTCACTTGGTGCTGATTTTGCGGTCAAGGACCTTGGGAAGCTTCATTACTTTCTTGGTGTGGAGGTTACTTCTCGTGCTGCTGGCCTTGTTATGACGCAGAAGAAGTACTCTCTGGATTTGTTGCAGCGAGCTGGGATGCTTAAGTGCAAACCGACGACTACACCCATGTCTACCACTGATAAGCTCAATGCTGTTGATGGTGTGCTTCTTTCTTCTTCTGATGCGACCGAGTACCGGAGTATTGTTGGTGGGCTCCAGTACTTGACGATCACGCGACCAGACATTTCCTATGCTGTTAACCGAGTCTGCCAGTATCTACAGTCACCCCGTGACACTCATTGGTCTGCTGTTAAGCGGATTTTGCGTTATATTCGTTTCACGGTGGCTCATGGTTTGCATATTCGGCCGTCTGACTCTGGTTGTCTTTCAGCATATTCTGATGCAGACTGGGCTGGCAATCCGGATGACAGGCGATCCACGGGGGGTTATGCTGTCTTCTTTGGCTCTAACCTGATTGCCTGGAGTGCTCGGAAACAGGCTACTGTCTCGCGTAGCAGTACTGAGGCTGAGTATAAGGCTGTGGCCAATGCCACATCAGAGATTATCTGGGTACAGTCCTTGCTTCAGGAGTTAAGTATACCCCAATCACAGCCTCCTGTTCTTTGGTGTGATAACATCGGTGCTACATACCTTTCTGCAAATCCGGTATTCCATGCCCGAACGAAACACATTGAAGTTGACTATCACTTTGTGCGTGAACGTGTCTCTCAGAAGCAACTACAGATCAAGTTTATTTCTTCCAAGGATCAACTTGCTGACATCTTCACCAAGCCATTGCCTTTGCCACAGTTTGAGACTTGCAGGCGCAATCTTACCCTTCTAGATTCATTAGAAAGTGGCTAAGATTGAGGGAGGATGTTAGACTGTATTTACATGTGTATATTGTAACGTTGTATATCACCTCATTATATATATATATATATATGTGATAGGCCACCCCTAGAGAGTTGTGCCGGTTCCCCCCAAAGCCTATTATCTTACATAGGCGTAATCCTTGGGCTTCAGCTGGCCAACAATGGTCTGCTCTATGGCGGCGGCCAAAGGCGGGAGGTCCGGCAGGAGCTGGTCGGCGCAGGTGACCGGAGGGACGGACGGCTGATCAAACCCGCGGGCGAGCTCGCCCACTGCCCGTAGGAGCAGCGCGATCCCTGTGCCGTCGGCGACGACGTGGTTCCACGTGACCCCAAGAACGAACGCGCCGCAGGAGAACTCGGTCACCTGCATGAGCAGCAAGGGATCGGCCACGCGGCAGCTGGCCTCCGGGTATTCCACGGCGAGGTCTTTAAGCAGCGCCGCGAATGGCGGGTCGAAGAGCTTGACGTCCACTAAGGCGCAGCTGGCCGTCGCGGCCACGAACTCGACGCCCTCGCCAGTGCATGCGATGCAGAGATCGCCGTCGTCGTCTCCCACGACAACGCGGCCTGCAATCAGGCGGAAGTGGTCCAGAGCGCGGGACAGCGCCCTCTTGATGGTCTCGGCGGGCTCGTGGATGGCGCGGTCGAAGACGTGGACGACGAGAAGGGGGAGAAGGCGAGAGGCTTGTCGAAGGAGGAGACTTTGATGTGGTCGGCCGGCGCCGACTGCTCCGTCGACGGGCGGACCAGCAACGGCCTGCACTTGGACACGATTACCCTCATTTCCAATAGGAATCTCAAGTTCTCAGCTAAGTGGTATTGCCTCCGCTGGCTGGGCATTTTGCCCCGGCTTATAAACAAGTGCTTGTCTACTTTTTTTTAATACAGCACAATCAAAGTCGCTCATATACATGAGCAAACACTCACCAACGCATGCACACACACACTGTTTCTGTGAGCACCTCGGAGTGACTGAGCCGGCGTAACATCTTGAGATTGACGAAATCGCCACAGACATCTCATAGTCGACAGGAGTGTCTCATCCTACAGAATGAACATCGCCCTGAAATAAATCCAGAAAAATACGGACATCAATGTCAAGTCTAGTACTTAAACCTCGATGGATTGGAATGCCATTGTTCTCCTACATCCAATTTGTTGGCACTATCTTCAATGTACGTAAAAGTTGATGGCTTGTTATTTGGTTCTCCCCTTAGAGGCAACATGGAGGAAAGAATTCTAGTTTAGAAAGTTATCTGAATGTTTATAGATTTTTCGTAGGTCTAGAATTATTGAACGACATGGCTGGCAAAAATGCTTGACGTATAGGCTTTTACGGGGATTTTATAGGCTCCTTAAGAACTTCCAAACATCCCCTTCCTGAATTCAAAAGGGGTGGGCCGTGCCTCTACTACTGACTAATTAAAGGCTGCCATAACATCCAGTAATCCCCTTATCCCTGTAACACCTTGTACGTGTAGCAAAGCTCCGTGCCCGGTTCTCGACGATTTGTTGTCAGGAACACAATTTGGATGAGCAATATAGGATTGGGTCATCAAGGAAACAATTTTTTCATTACTTTAAGCTCCGCTCTGGGCCTTCCGGGTGTTACTCTTCCGTGACTATTGCTCAATCCATTGAGAAATAGGAAAATTCTTGAGCCGACTAATAGTCAAACATTTTTTTTGGACGAAACATTATTTCTTAATAAGAGATATACTCATAAATTGGCACACACATAGAAACACAAATTATTCTAAATAACATAAAATAAGGGCATTGATATTACCCTAAAGGAAGAAAGATAATGGGATAAAGAATAACAATAGATAAACAATTCACAGTTCCACAATATGGAAAAAAAACGTACACTTTTCAGACAACGATGTGATTTACACGCCAATTTTTGCATGACGCGGCATATGGGACATGGCAGAATCCATAAAATCATCACATTTAGTTTAGCAGTGGATCTAAAATGCCTTCCATACTCATTAGACCAACTAGGCGCTGACAAGACATTCTACACCAACATGACACCAAGCGAAAATGTTATTGAGAGTAATGAACCAAATTTTTGTAAGACAAACAAAAATGCATTTGGTTGGTTACTTAAAACTGAAGGATCTTGCCTTGCCAACATTGTAGGGAAGACACAGGGACCGGGACATGCATGCATGCATGCATGCAGGCCAAGATTAGGAAAGTGGTTTCGTGACTAGAGCATGCCCTACCCATCCCACCTCTTATGCTTTTCCTTTTGATTGTAAATTATTTGAATCTATTATACCTTTTGAATTGAAATACCATTTTATATTTCATTCGCATCTTCGTTTTCCTTGTAAAAAGGGCTGTGAAATAAACCCACTTTCGAATACATTTTGACTAGTTTCAAAAACTTCAGCAAGTTTCAACTACTCTCTTCATATCAAAATATAAGATGGTTTTTTATACTCCCTCTGTATCAAAAAAGGTCTTATATTTTGATACAGAGGAGTACTAAAACTTAATATAACAAATTATAAATTCAGCAAGTTTCAAAACCTAAAACTTAAATCCTAAACCCTAAGCCCTAACCATCGAAACCTAAGCCCCAAGCTCTAACCTTAAACCATAAACCCCCAAAAGAAAATGAAACTTGGTAAAATTTGGTGAAACTTTGTAGATCTTAACATCACGAATATGGAGTTTAAATATTTGAATCTTGGTAAAATTGTAAAAAAAAGGGTGTCTAAATGTATTCAAAATTGATATTGTTCGAAAGTATATTCGTTCCAACGAACACAATATGCAAACAAAACTTAATTTAGACTTGTTAAAAGATAAAATAGATTCAAATTTTGAGATGATATGAAAAGGCATGAGAGGTGGGGTCGGTGGCTCATGCAACTCTGCCAAAAGCTGGCATGCATTGAACCCAATGCAACAATTAAGGGCTAATGAAATAAACTAGTGCATCAATTTTTAAGCAAATGGATTGCCGTATGCATGTGTACGTGTGTGCCCCTGCGAATTTTCAAACATTGTAAGCACTGTCAATAATTTGGCACCAAACAAATGGAGTCCAAACCTTTTAAACTTGCCAATATATTACCTTAGCAGAAGGTGGCTTCAAACCAAGCAACCCCTTCATATACGAGGCATCCAACTAGTTTTTGTTTTGTTTTCTTCCTTGTTTTTTTTTTGTTTTTTGCAAAGAAGAGCTTTGGATCTAACTAGCTGAGTCGAACATGCTGTACTTTTTTGCACTGTTCCTTGGTTGCTTCGGTGCCTCCCTTTTTTCTCCGTCGAGGAAGGGACATGGTGTTGGATCATGGCTTTTGGGTCTCCGTCAAAATCTAGCTAGCTATCTACATCCAACTGTTATGGCCTTTTGGGCCTTGGCTTTTGGAGAGAGTGGGTCCAAAATTAGGAAGATAATTTCGGAGATGTTAGGTTAAGTGTTTTTGCTGGCTCTGGCTCAAGGTTCATGTTAGCCTGTGGTAACAAATTAGGTGCCAACCTGGGACATAAACATAATTTACATTTGTGGATAGTACCAATGAGATGGGGTGCCTTGTTTACAACTCGGCTCAGTGTTGCTTCTGCTGTGAGGTCAGTTGCTATGTATGGAGTCCTTAGTCCTTACTAGTTGTACTACTCTTTTTTTTTGCGAGAACTAGTTGAAGTACTCTATAATAGAGAGGTACGTGTTGGTGTTAGTACCAATCAAGGCACCCATCTCATTGGTACAATCCACAAATGGGCAGCATTCCTGCAAGAAGCAATCCCGCCACCGCCTTTGGTGAGCTGCCACCCTTCCAGCCACTCAACGACGATGACATACGCTCCTACCTCCACAAGGCCGTCGACTTCGTTTCTGACTACTACAAGTCCGTCGAGTCCATGCCGGTGCTGCCCAGCGTCAAACCTGGCTACCTGCGGGATGAGCTCGGAGCGTCTCCGCCGGTGCACCCAGCCCCTTTCGACGTCGCCATGAAAGAGCTCAGGGCGTCTGTGGTGCCTGGTATCACACACTGGGCCAGCCCAAACTTCTTCGCGTTTTTCCCGGCGACCAATAGCGCGGCTGCTATCGCCGGAGACCTCATTGCCTCCACAATGAACACCGTCGGGTTCACGTGGCAGGAGGCTCCCGCTGCTACAGAGATGGAGGTGCTCGTGCTCGACTGGCTCGCGCAGCTTCTGCGGCTTCCAAGGAGCTTCATGAACTGCACCGGTGCTTCCCGGGGGACAGGCGGCAGCGTCATTCTAGGGACGACGAGCGAGGCCATGCTCGTCACGCTTGCCGCCGCCCGTGACATAGCGATGAGCCGGAGTGGGGCCGGGATTTCGAACCTGGCCGTCTATGCTTCTGACCAGACCCACTCCACGTTTTTCAAGGCGTGTCGGCTGGCGGGCTTCGACTCTGCAAATTTCCGCTCAATTCCCACCGGGCCAGAGACTGACTACGGCATCGACCCGGCGAACCTACTCGCCGCCATGCAGGCTGACGCCATGGCCGGCCTTGTGCCGACCTACGTTTGTGCCACGGTGGGCACCACGTCGTCCAATGCTGTTGACCCCATAGGTGACGTCGCCAAAGTCGCGGCTATGTTCAATGCATGGGTCCATGTCGACGCCGCCTACGCCGGCAGCGCGTGCATTTGCCCAGAGTTTCGGCACCACCTCAACGGCGTCGAGCGCGTGGACTCCATAAGCATGAGCCCGCACAAGTGGCTGCTCACGTGCCTGGACTGCACCTGCCTCTACGTGCGCGACGCACACCGCCTCAGCCAGTCGCTGGAGACTAATCCCGAGTACCTCAAGAACGATGCCAGCATGTCCGGCGACGGCACTGACCTCCAGGACATGCAGGTCGGAGTCGGCCGCCGCTTCCGTGGCCTCAAACTTTGGATGGTCATGCGAACCTACGGCACCGCCAATCTCCAAGAGCACATCCGCAGAGACGTCGCCATGGCCAAGATGTTTGAGGACTTGGTCCATGCTGATGATCGGTTCGAGATCGTCGTGCCGAGAAACTTTGCTCTCGTCTGCTTCAGGATCAAGGCGACTAGAATTAGGGCGGACGACGAGGTGAACCGTTTGCTCATGGTAAACGTGAACAAGACCGGCAAGGCGTACCTTGCGCACACAGTGGTAGGTGGCAGGCTCGTCCTGCGCTTCGCCGTGGGATCGTCACTTCAGGAGGAGAGACACATTTTGAGCGCTTGGGAGCTCATCAGGAAGACGGTCGGTGAGATGATGAAGTGAGTTCACTATGGACTATCCAGCCGTGACATTACATATCTATGGTCTTCATTTATTTTTCCAAATAAATATGAACATATATATATATATATATATATATATATATATATATATATATATATATATATATATATATGAACATTTGTTGTGACTCTTGATGGATATATAGCTAGCTGGTGATTTTGTGTTCGCCCAATTGGTTGTAAAAGAGTGGTCATGAATAGTTAGTACACGGTAATACTTGGTGTCTGATATTCACTGAGCTGTTACTGCATAAAGGGAATTCTATTAATCTGTCACAAGATTAGATTATTATTTTTTCTTTGTGGAGAAATTTGTCAATATATCATTGATGACACGCGTTGCCGCGACGCCGTATTGCAAGGGAGTGATGCAAGTATATGAAAAGAGAAGCCATGTTACTTTGTAGTCAAATTGGCATGAAGTAATATCTACATATTTGTTATGACCTTTTGAAGTAATACGATTTCAAATAATAAGTAAACGGTTAATATTGGAATGTTATGTTTCTGGTGAGCTACTATAGGAGAGTTTATCCATTACTATGTCGATACGTTTCATCGTGCATTGTTTACCCCCTGTCTAATCTACTTTCGATGAATTACCCATAGTTTTAGATAGCTTGCTAAGGATCTTAGCGGCAGACCTCTTTTAAATGTTATAGTGGGCTATTTAAAATGTGTCTTCATGTGTTTGGATCAAAGAACCTTAGCGCATGATCTCTTCTAAATGCTATAGCATGCTATAACAGAGCTATAGCGAGCTATTTTAAATCATGGAATTACCTGAGGTTGTGGTGTGGATTCAGTCGTGTATTGAAGCATAGTTGCAGAACGACCGTTCGTGATCACATTGCGAACATAATGCAGCCATTTATTCATATATTTTGGTCATGGAAACATTGATCCAGATCTATTTGACAAAAAGAAAGTACATTTGAAACGTTTCAGCATGACCAACACAACTTTAAATCATACATAGGTCAAGGACCTCAAGTATCGGGCAAAATAAACTTAAGAAATCTAGACCATAGCTACATGATCTGAATAATACTCCCTCCTTTTTTTTAGTTCGCGTATTAGTTTTGGTCAAAGTCAAGCTTTGTAAACTTTGACCAATTTTATAAACAAAACTATTAACATATACGATAACAAATCAATATCATCAGATTTATTATTGAATGTACTTTCACATAGTATAAATTTGTTATGATAAATATTTATATTATTTTCTATAAACTTGGTCAAACTTTACAAAGTTTGACTTCAGTCAACTCTAATATGCGGAGTAAATAAAAAGGGAGGGACTAATATATTTTTTACTTTTCCACTACTAGGAAAAGGGCTATAGATGAAATGGATACTAATGGCGCACCTGACATGTGGTGCGCCACTACAATATAGCAGTGGCGCATTGTAACATCCCGGATGTAACTTTCCCAATTTGTACTCCAACTCTTGCCGTTTCCGGCGTTAAGTTATATTTATTTCCTCGGATTCGGGTCTTTGTCCCCGTGTGTTGTTGTCGTTGTCATGCATCTCATATTATGTCATCATGTGCATTGCATTTGCATACGTGTTCGTCTTTCGCATTCGAGCTTTTTTCCCGTTGTCCGTTTTGCATTCCGGCGCTTCGTTCTCCTCCGGTGGTCATTTCTAGCTTTCTTTCGTGTGTGGGGATTAAACATTTCCGAATTGGACTGAGACTTGCCAAGCGGCCTTGTTTTACTACCGTAGACCGCCTGTCAAGTTTCGTATCATTTGGACTTCGTTTGATACTCCAACGGTTAACCGAGGGACCAAAAAAGCCTCGTGTGTGTTGCAGCCCAACACCTCTCCAATTTGGCCCAAAACCCACCTAACTCTGCTCCATCATCTAGAGCGTTCGATCACGATCGCGTGGCCGAAAACCGCATCTCATTTGAACTCTCCTAGCTCCCTCTATGCCTATATATATCTCCCCCCATTCGAATCACGGACGAAACCCTAGATCCACCCACCTCTCGCGCCAGCGGACATTTCTCTGTCCGGCCGGACACGTCCGGATCCGTCGCCGCCACCACGTGGCGCTCCGCCATTGGCCCGCGCCGCCACCCCACTTCGTCGCCTCCATCGCCTGCCCGCCGCGGCCGGTGGCCGGCCCGCTCGCGCCCGTGCACGGGTCAGTGGAGCTCGCCCGCGCCGCCTCGTCCTCCCCCACGCTGCTCACCGCCTCCACCCCACCCGCCGCCCGGCCGCTCCCCGCCGCCGCCCGCCGCCCGGCCGCTCGCTGCGCCGCGCCGCCTCGCCGACCGCCGCCGCCTTCGCCCCTCGCCGTCCGCCGCCAGATCCGGCCCGGATCCGGCCGGGTCCGGCTCTCCCTCTCCTCCCCGCCGGTTTTTGCGACCTCGCCGGAGCTCCTCGGTTCGTGTGCCGATCCAGATCTGGGACGAACCCTAGGTCAAATTCTTCTAAGTCCTCAGAATTTTTAGTCCAAGTGCTCATGTTCACGGCTCTGTAACTTTGCATCCGTAGCTCCGATTCATACATATAGCATATCAAAATGTTCATCTCAGAGAGTACATCATTTCATTCCATTGCATCATTTTCATTTGAGTTCATCTTGATGCCCGAAATGCTGTTAGAAGAGGGCTACTTGAGTTAATTGTCAGATCTGCTACTCCGTTTAGCACTTTTGTCAATTTTGCCATGATTATTGTGTGGATGATATGCCCGTGAGTTCTACATGCCTTTTGTTAAGGGTTTTGTCATCTTTCCAGAGGTGCAACCCATGTATTTTAGGATGTGTGTGGTGACTTGTGCAAGCTTGCAAAGTGGTGCACTTGCTAATTCTGTTTTCAGGGACTTAGTGATTTCACTAAGTCCTGGGGCTGTTTATCTCATAATGCCATATGTTCTTGTTGTTTCCTAGTGATCCGTGCCTCTTTTGAGGATGATCAGTAAGGGAGTTTTGTTAATCTTGTAGTGCTCTATCCATCAATATCTTTGTTTGCAATTATGGAGCATCCTAACTTGAGTCAATCGAGCTCTACTTTTGCTACTTTATGAATCTGGGCAGATTGTCAACTTGTTTGCAATTTTGCCGGTGATGTTGTAGTTGATCCGTGCATACTATGCTATTATTCTTGCCATGTCTAGCTTGCATTTTGTGCCTTCTTGATGGATGTATGCTTGTCTTGCCATGACTTACTCTGTAGTGAGTGCATCGAGCTCGTAAACATGCCTACTTGAGATATATTTCAGCTTGTGTCAGTTTTCACTAAGTCTGAAAATTGATTATGTTTCTTTGCTATGTTCACATGCTTGCAATTGTATTTTCTGATCCCTTTTGGCTCAAGGTCACTAAGGGACTTTTGTTAAGCTCTTTGAGTAGCTCCATACCATGCTTTACTTTGCCATGTTTAGGTCCTGTAGCATGTAGTTTTGTTGCTCCAAAGAGGGCTACCTGATCTGAAATTCCAGACAAGTGTTAATTTCACTAAGTCTGAGATCTGTTTGTCATTTGCATTTTTGCCATGCTTGTTTGAACCTGTTAGTGGATGAATTGGCCGTACCTCAGTGCTAGACTTTTGTTAAGCATCTTGTGTGCATCCCTACCATGTATTTTGTTGTCATGTTTGGGTGCTGTAGCATGTTCATTTCATTGCATTTAGACGTCTACTTGCTGTAAATCGTAGACCGGTGTCATTTTTGAATCGCTTGCCATTTTCAAACCGTAACTCCGATTCCGGCGTTATTTATATCGTTTTCAAGCAATTTCATCTCATCTTTCCAGTGGCATACTTGGATTTCCAAGTTGAGGCCAGGTTCATGCATTTCCTGTCATATCTTGCATTTTGCATCCCGCATCGCATCCCGCATAGCATATCATCTTTGCATTGTGTTGTTGGAGTTTGCACGTGGTTGATTGTATCCTTGTTGCTTGTTTGTCTTGTTTGGGTAGAGCCGGGAGACGAGTTCGCTAACGAGGAGCCCGTTGAGTTTGCTTTCGAGGATCCAGTCAACTCTGACAACTGTGCAGGCAAGATGATCATACCCTCGAAATCACTACTATCTTTGCTATGCTAGTTTGCTTGCTCTTTTGCTATGCCAATGCTACGATGCCTACCATTTGCTTGCAAGCCTCCCAAATTGCCATGTCAAACCTCTAACCCACCATTGACCTAGCAAACCGTTGATTGACTATGTTACCGCTTTGCTCAGCCCCTCTTATAGCGTTACTAGTTGCAGGTGAAGGTCGGAGGCCGTTCCTTATTGGAATATTTATTTTCTTGTTGGGATATCATCATATTATCTTGTTATCTTAATGCATCTATATACTTGGTAAAGGGTGGAAGGCTCGGCCTCTCGCCTAGTGTTTTGTTCCATTCTTGTCGCCCTAGTTTCCGTCATATCGGTGTTATGTTCCCGGATTTTGCGTTCCTTACCCGGTTGGGTTATAATGGGAACCCCTTGGTAGTTCGCCTTGATTAAAGCTTTTCCAGCAATGCCCAACCTTGGTCTTACCATTTGCCACCTAGCCTCTTTTTCCCTCGGGTTTCCGGAGCCCGCGGGTCATCTTATTTTAAACCCCCCCGGGCCAGTGCTCCTCTGAGTGTTGGTCCAAACTAGAGTCCTGTGCAGCGCCCCCTCGGGGAAACTCGAGGTTTGGTTTTAGTTGTATGGAGCGCTCATCTGAGTGTGCCCTGAGAAAGAGATATGTGCAGCTCCTATCGGGATTTGTCGGCACATTCGGGTGGTGTTGCTAGATTTGTTTTAACCTGTCGAAGTGTCTTGAATTACCGAGATACCGAGTCTGATCGGAACGTCTTGGGAGGAGGTCTATTCCTTCGTTGACCGTGAGAGCTTGTCATGGGCTAAGTTGGGACTCCCCTGTAGGGATTTGAACTTTCGAAAGCCGTGCCCGCGGTTATGGGCAGATGGAAATTTGTTAATGTCCAGTTGTAGATAATTTGAACCTTAACTTAATTAAAATGAATCAACTGAGCGTGTTACCGTGATGGCCTCTTCTCGGCGGAGTCCGGGAAGTGGACACGGTGTTGGAGTAATGTTTGCGCAGGTTGCTCTCTAGTTTCTCGCCCGCGCTTTGCCTCCTCTTCTCGCCCTCTTTTGCGAATAAGTTAGCCACCATACTTGCTAGTTGCTTGCTGCAGCTCCACTTATATTTACCTTGCCATACCTATAAGCTTAAATAGTCTTGATCGCGAGGGTGCGAGATTGCTGAGTCCCTGTGGCTCACAGATTACTATTACACCAGATGCAGGGCCTGATGATTCCGCTCCAGGTGACGCGTATGAGCTCAAGTGGGAGTTCGACGGGGACTCTCAACGTTACTATGTTTCCTTTCCCGATGATCAGTAGTGGTGCCCAGTTAGGGGTGAACGGGACCGTTGTCGCATGTTGGGTTCTCTTTTATTTTGACGCCATAGTCGGGCCATGAGTGTTTGGATGATGTAATGTTATTTATGTACTTGTTTGACGTGGCGAGTGTAAGCCAACTATGTTATCTCCCCTTTGTTGTTCATATTACATGGGATGTTGTGAAGATTGCCTAACTTGCGACATATGCCTTCAATGCGATTATGTCTCTAAGTCGTGCCTCGACATGTGGGAGCTATAGTCGCATCGAGGGTGTTACACGCATCATGTGCAGGTGCGCCATTAGTGTGGAAGACACTAATGGCACACCAGATACATGGTGCGCCACTAGTAACAATTTTTTTTTCATTTTTCCAAACATACTAATGGCGCATCATGTAGACAGTGCACCATTACTAGTTACTATCCATAGGTGCGCCATTACTAAGTTTTTCCCCTAGCTAATGGCGCACCGCCAGGGGGTGCGCCATTAGTAATCTTCCCCCTAGCTAATTCGCCCGATCCCTTCGTCCCTCCCTCCACTTTCCCCCTCGCTCCACACCCGCTCCGACGACCCCCGCGCCCCGCCTCGCCGTCTCGGTCCTCGCCGCCAACCCACTGCGCCGCCGCCCCACCCACTGCATCGCTGCCCCACCCACTGCGCCGCCGCTCGGTCTTCTCCGCCCGTATGCCCCCCTCCTCCTCCGCTCGTCCATCGCCTTCGGCCTCCTGCCCCACCTGCCGTCGCCCCACCCGTTGCGCCGCCGCCCGGTCTCCTACGCCTCCACGATCTCCGCGGTGAGTCCCACAACCGTTCCCCCCTTCGATCCGCCTCCATAGGCCACCGTAAGCCACCGACGTTGACCTCGCGCTCACCCCATAGCCGTCCCGTGTGCCCCCGGGCTCCTCTGCCGCCCTACCAGCTGCTCCTGCCTTGGGCACGCATCCGCCTGCGCGCCCCTGGCCATCCCTCGCCCGTGCTCATCCGCCCGTTGCCGCTCGCGCGCGCCCGTGCTGACTGTTGTCGCGCCGCCCCCGCTGCTGTTGTTGCTCTGCTGACTGCACTACTGCTGCTGTTGATGTTTGCTGCTTGGCTGCTGCTTGCTGCTGCCTTGGCGTTGCTCTTTCCCACTGCTGATCATGTTGCTGCTGCTGCTGGGAAGAAGAGTAGGAGCCATTGTTGCTGTTGTTGTGCCTTTGATCAGCGCCGAGCATGTGGTCCATGGAGTAGCAGGGTGGTGAGCTTGGTGTTTGCAGGTGGTGCTGGAAGAAGTAATCCTGACCATTGGCCTATTAATCTTGCGGGCGTGCATGTGGCGGTTAAGTCAGAGAGTCAGGCCAGATGGTTGGATTGCCTTCTACATAGGCAGCAGCATGCATAGGCAGTTGACATGTTCTGAGCCGTTACTTCAATCCAGTGCTCCTCATAGGATTAAGCAAAGCCAATTAAGCAAAAAGACAGCACCATCATAGATCACACATCCCTCAAGGAAGAACCACTTTCAACTATCCATGAAGAACCACTCTCCTGCTTGTCTGCAAAGTGGTTGTTGGAGTCCAGTACACTTAAATAGTTAGTCAAATGAATTGCTTGCTTGCTACTTTTTTAGCTACTGTTTTTATTAAAAAAATTATTGGAGTTTATATCATATATATATTGCTGGCATGTATTTCATATGTTCTGTAGCATTAAGGGTACATAGCATGCCATTTTTGTGCCTTGTATTAATTGCTTTCCCTACATGTTTGCAGGTTTAAGTGAAAAAAGAGGAAGAAAGGAGAATCAGGGTAGGGTTTCATGGCTAGAAGATGTATGATGATGATTAGTAGGACTTGTTAGGAAGAAAGTAGAAGTTGTATGATGATGATTAGTAGGACTTGTTAGGATTAGTATTACTTCCGACAAACTCGCTACTCGCGGTCTTGAGACTTATAAAGTTCTATCTTTGTTCGGTCTTTTGAATTTGGAGACTAATATGATGAATTGTATTCGGAGACTAATCTTCTATTGTATTTGATGAATCTGCTCTTGCTGTGTGGTGCTGTCTATATTCTGTCCAATAATATATTTTGTAACCTGTGCAAAAATCAGAAAAGTAAAAAAAAACCCTAATATTCATACTAATGGCGCATCACCCCACAGTGCACTATTAGTATGCCAGATACTAATGACCCATGTTGGTCTATACTAATGGCGCACGGCGTGGTGCGCCATTAGTATACTAGATACTAATGGCGCACCTGTGGTGCGCCATTAGTATATAATACTAGTGGCGTGGTACTAGCGGCGCACCAGTAATGCGCCATTAGTAGGCAAAACCGATGCGCCACTAGTACGCCTTTTCCTAGTAGTGTTTTGATTTATTTTACTTTTTTATGTGAATAATAAACTTAAGAAATGTAGACCGTAGCTACATGATCTACATTGTCTAAAATCGTATGCTTTAAATGGATAAGAGAGATGTGGATTTTACGCTTAGTACAAATTGTATCCTTCTCTTTCAACTTGGACAGGAAGAGATATGAAATATTTCACAAAGACTGGATTTCATAGTCATTTGTAGTCTATCTCTTATATATATGGAAATCCAACATGTTGTGCGAATCATGACTCTTTTTCGGCCCCAAAGGACTGCTACTTTGATGAATCAAGCGGTATTAATTCCTAATGCTACTCCTACTCAGCATTATAGGACAGAGTCGTTAGTAGCAGTTACCTGAGTTTTTCCGCTTTCTTCGGTCTCCTCCAATTCAACTCTTTTAGGGAAGGCTATTTACCAAATGAGTCCGTGCCTACAAAACATAAGAATCACTATGAATACAATTTGCACCCATGTCGGCTTCTTTTGAACTAGCAAATAAACTTTCAAAATATTTTTCCAAATAACTTTGAATATTTTAAAAATATACGACCATTGTCTAAAATATGTTAAAAAATCATGACAAATATTTTCATATTTGTTCTTTGTTTTCTACAGACGAAACAAAAAAAGCGAAAAATAGAAAACAAGAAAAAAGAAAAATACTAGAATAGAAAAAGAAAAAGGAAACTAATATAAATAAAAAATACATAAATATGAATATATATAAAGAAATGAAATTGTGGAAAAAAATAAAAGCACATAAAAAGAGAAAACGTTGGCACAAAACCATGCAGCTCCACAAAAGGCATATAAAAAATCATCAGAGTCTATGGCTATTGGGCTGGCCCAGTGGCATTGCCCATTAGGGAGCGCACTGTATGGGAGCAACTAATTAGGAGTTACTAGGAAGATGCCCGTGCTACGCTACGGAGGGAGTAACAAAAGATTGGGTGGACATTGTTTACTTAATAAGTGGAGCCTGCTGAACAATAAAAGATGCACCAAGATATCAATGAAAGTGATGCCATATTGTTGCTAAGTACATATCGAGGAAAATCAAACATATGGTTTCCTGATGAACCCTGTTGTCTAAGCCAAATGTTTTCTTCTCAATTTTCATCTTGCAAAAGAATTGTTATTCTCCCTACCTAGCTTTCTCATTGCTCTCGACAAAGAGCATAGGGCAAATGAAAAATATGTTCACCACACATTTTGGCAATTGCGACGACGCCAACCAGCTTCTGTTTAACACATGCTTCTGTAGTATATTTAGGCAAAGGAAAAGATAATAGACATCACTTGCAGTACATTTTGCATGGGGCAAAGAAACAAAATGTAAGTAAAATATGCTCCTGGATCATATGTACTCCCTCCGTAAACTAATAAAGGAGCGTTTAGAATACTAAAGTAGTGATATAAATGCTCTTATATTAGTTTACATAGGAAGTATATAGAAGGGATGAGTGCACATACACGTACGTACAAAAATATTAGTATTGAATTAATTCTAACTTTCTTACATTTGGATGTACTTCCTCCATTTGTAAATACAAGTGCATTTATAGATTCTAATATGGGCTGCATACGAAGCAAAATGAGTGAATCTAAACTCTAAAATACGTCTATATTTATCTGTATGTAATCCATATTCAAATCTCTAAAAAGAATTATATTTAGGAACTGAGGGAGTGTACTTTCTAAAACCAGAGAAATCACCACTGATGTTCTGGTAGGTGGTTTCGGATGGTGGTTTTGCTCACGTGGCGGTGAGGTGAGATGGGAAAGCACCAATGTGATAGCCATTCCGTCGAACACTTTAGGTGCCCCATTTAGAGCATCTCTAGCAGACCCATAAAACCGGTCAAACCCTTATAATTTTCAGATTTTGAGGGTTTGGTCGAAAAAAATATGCAGAACAGAAACCGTAAAAGTGGTCCGACCCTTAAATATTTTAAGGGGCACCGTAAACCCACAGCCGAAACCCATATATTTGAAGGTTCGAAAGACAAACAAAGGGCGACCCTTATACTGGTCAAACCTCGTCGGGAAGGACGCGCCGCCGCAATTCCACGCATAGCTCACCAGAATCGTCTATTGCCCACGGGAATCGGCCACCGCCCGCCGAAATCAGCCGTCGGTTGTTCATTGGGGCCCGAGAAGGGCGGGGCGAGGTGGCCGGGATGAGCGCCACCTCGCGGATGTGACCGGCCGCCGCCGGGGGCGTTCAGGGGGAACAAGGAGGGGAGGACGGCGGGAAGCATCTCTGAGAGGAATATTTGTTTTTTACAGTGCCGTTTACAGGGTCTGTTCCGAGGGAGGTAAAGTCGATTCTTAAAATACGTTTTTTGTGACCTTTATAACGGTTTTAAGGATCCACTAGAGATGCTTTTAGTGTGCTCCCAACGTACATGTCAACCGCTCCAAGATCTGCCACATGATGAACCTGGTAAGCACGGACGCACAACTAACTCTACAGACACATGCCTCCACAAAGCCTACCTCAACGGAAGCCACTGAAGGACACGAGGAGCCGACCGGCAGCACGCGTTCGCACTGTCGCGTTAGCACAACCTCATGGAGATCATATAATATAATATATATACTAAATCTGGCCAGGTTTCTTTTACCTTGTTTTTTTTGACTTTTTTCTATCAGTGAAATCCCGGCCAATCAGATCGTGCCACGTTATTTACTAGGCGATATGGTTGGGTACATTTAGGGTGTGCCTAGCAGGTTTGCATTAGATTTTGGGTTGGGGCAGTCCATGATTGGTGCGCTGTATGTCGGCACCGCATGTGCGCTGCACCTTGATTTGCCTACGTTGTTTCTGGCCGTTTCTTGCTTGGATGTGTTTGACCACCGCTTGGCTGTTCGTTTTTTATATTCTTTTGTAGACACGTGGGTGTGCATGCCCTTGACGGTGTTTTTGTCCAGGCTGACGTGTGCTTTTATATTTAGCTTGCTGTCATACTGGGTGGCTGCCACGTATGCGCCTGATTAAGATTTGGGTTTGTTGATCGCCACGTGCGTGTGTGGTGCGATTAGGATTGGCCGCCGCTTGCATCGCGCGTTCTAGGCATTTGTTGGTAGATCGTTCTAGGCCGACCTCTCCACCTCAGTACGGGCCTATAAATGGGGCTCGCCTTCCCCATTGCTCATCATCACCTCGCGCTCACCCCTGCATCATTGTGTCCGTTCCTCCAATTTTTGCTCCGCCCATGCCATGCCTGTTCCTCGCCGGAGGCCACTAGACAAGCTCTGCCCCATCACTTGCGCGAGAGGAAGCCACGGCGGCGCGCCGCCGGCTGCCACGCTGTTGACTCCGGCGGTGGCTGCGGCACTCGCGATGGCATGCTCAGCTTCCTTGTCGGCGGCGAGGAGGCCATCCTCGCATGCCTCGGGCTGCTCTTTGCCCACCTTGGTCGACTTCTACACGGCCGGTCAGGAGCGGCGAGCAGCAAAATCGCGAGGACAGTTGGATCAACGCGCAGCTCTGGCACTCCTGCTTGAAGATGCATCGTGGTCAAACGCGCAGCTCTGGCACACCTACATTAAACGCCCGTCAAGAAGATACGGGAAACATGGCCAACCGGGTCTTCGCGCCCGCGTCGAGGTCAAACTTGGACATGGCAGCAACCACCGCCATGTTTCCTTCTCCAACAGCCAGATCTAGAAGGAAGGAGTGATGCCGGAGAAATATCAAATCCAAATCTGCTTTATTGTACAAGAGACATGAAACTCCGCCAACTCAACTCCGGCGGTCGCGGGGAGAGAGGGGAGGGGCCAACAGCGTGAAAATTGGGAGGGAGAATCTGTTTCGCCAGGGAAGGAGAAGCCTCTAGAGACCCGGCGGTTGGCTCGGCACAACACATCTCAATCCCAATCTCAGCCTTAGATTACAGATCAGACGGTTCATATGGCTCAAAGATAGACACATCATCGCCATCAACTCATATTTTTATAGGAGTAGAGATGGCTCCCGTAAAGATCAGTATCTAGACCTAGACGCGTGTGAAATGGTGTGCTTCTTAAAAAGTAAAAAAAAAAAAAAACAGGCTATGCTTCTGCGAAGCATAGTCTGTCCTACCCGAAAAGGGAAAGGCAAGATGTGCTTTTCGAAAAAGAGAAAAGCACAACC
>NC_041384.1:14221653-14277147 GCF_002162155.2 Triticum dicoccoides | reverse complement strand
AACTCTGCTTCTGGATTCTAGGTTTTTTCCTTAGGTTTTCATTTGTTTTTTCAGGTTTTTAATTTTTATTTCTTTTTTGTTCAAAAAAGTCATGGAAACACTCCTAGGTTGCACAAGTGATGCACATGCACTTGTCACAATGAATAAACGTGGGAGTAACGTTCGCGAGGGATGCCCCCTAACTAGGGATTTCTGCTATATATCACTCGTAGCGCCCCGACAGCGAAAGCCGTCGTCCTTCGGGTTCGGCCCACCTATCCTCCAGCCCATCATCGTACGGGCCACTCATTCGTTCCAAAAAAATTAAGTGGTAAATACATACGAGCGCTATGTCTCGCATTAAGCGAGACGGTAGCAACTCTCGCTGAAGCATTTTCTCCCCTTGTGCCGTATTGGGCCGGCCCATTCATGCGCGCATAATCGTAAAAGGAGCAGAGGTAACGCGAGATGAAGGGATCGGTCCCTTGTCTCCAGGGAGATTGCACGCTGCGCTAGGCACTTGTTCAACATTTGATTAAAAATATTCAAACACTTGTTCAACATTTTTTCAAATGCTCGATTAACATTTTATATACATGATCAAATGTTTTCATCATTTATTTAATACATGGTGAACATTTTTTCTATACACATTTAACATTTCCCATATGCTTGACTAACATTTTTCAAATACTTGTTCAACATTTTTTTAAATGCTTGATTAACATCTTTATACACATGATCAACAAAATTCATCATTTTTTTAAAATAAGTGATCAACATATTTTATATACACGTTCAACATTGTTCGAACACTTATTCAGCAATTTTTTAAATACTTGTCCAACATTGTTTAATACCTATTCAACATTCCAAATATACTTGTTCAACATTTTTCAAATATTTTTTCAATATTTTCAAATGTTTTTTGTAGAATATTTTAACATATAAACAAAAGTAAAAAATAAAGCAAAAAAAGAGCATTCCGCCTGCCGCGCGCGTGGGCCGGTCCATTTTGGTCGACTCGTTGAAGGGCGAGATGGACGCCAGTAAATAGGCACACTGCCAAGGAAAAAAGATACTACATACAACGAGGGTCACAAAACTTACGCCGGATGGTCAGTTTGGTTCATAAACCTAGTAGAGAATTACATATCTCCGTTGGATTGTCTATGTATAGACTATACACACAGCTGAGAGCATACATTGCGTACAAATGAATAATGAATCAATCAATCAAGAAGCATGGTGCATAACGGATCCCGCCGCCTGACCGAGGAAGTGCAGGACTGCGAAAGCGGAGACCGGCACGCCGGCGAGCAGCATGGCGACTACGGCCGCAGCGACGCCAGGCCTGGTGCCCATGGCCAGCAGCTGCAGCGCTCCGGCGAGCACGGACACGTCGGAGACGTAGGCCGGGTAGTAGCGCTTCTCCCAGTCCGCCCACCCCGGCGGCGCCTCGTAGTTTGTCTCCGCCATCCGCGCCTCCCGGATCCTCCGCCGGAGCACCGCCATGCCCTCGTCCACCAGCGCGCCCCCGTAGTGGTGGTCCTGCCCGAAAGCGGCGCAGCGCCTCGTGCTCGGTCGCAGCGCCAGCAGACCGTGGCACGGCACCGCCTGCGGCCTCCTCGGTGGCAGCACCGGACCGCGGCGCGGCGGCGACCCGTAAAGCTGGCGCCCAGGCCCGGAGGATGCCGGCCGCACCGTCGCCGGTAAGGAGAGGGCGGACGACATCGATGGAATCGAATCGGCTGAAGAATGAGCCGAACGTGTGATCTGTCAGACACGAAGATGAGACAGCAAGAAAGCGATGGAGGGAGGAGCAGGATGAAGCAATGGAGGGAAGTGAATGCTGAATAATGGCGAGAGATGCAGCTCGATCGAGTGGGTGTCGTTGCGTCTTATAGGTAGTGGTAGAGAGAGCTCACACGGTTTCATGGACGGTCATCCTTGGCGGGTTTTGGCCGGTGATTTGGAATCTCGTTGTTTAATTGTGGTTTGGATCCAGCTGACGATGGATGGAGAGGTAATCACCTAGCTAGCTCGTTAAGCAACAACACGACAACCACGAAGGACCATGGATTCCAACTAACACCTGCCTGCCTACCGCCTCTCAGTTTCATCGATTAAATGATCAATCATCGATGAGTTGAATCGTACTCCTACCAGAGCGCCAGGTAATTAAAAAGAGTATATATGTACCTACATATATACTGTTTTCATATGAGTTGAACTGGTAGTGCCTCGGTAGCCTGGGCGGCGGGTTATTTATTTTAAGGAGAAAAAGTCCAAGCAACATGTTCTCTGGATGGGTATATGATCAATCACCCTTCAAAAAAGAAATTTTATGATCAAAGACTATGGTTTTTCCACAACGAATTTCTGACTTTATTTATAGAGAGTGAGATTGATTCATTTTCTCTTTATTGCCTTCTATTGGAAGGAACGCAGCTGACCAGGCATGCTGAATACACCAACTTTTTTGCATTGAACTGAATTATAAATAGTCAGCGAAGGAAACATGCGCAGATGATCATAATCATCGCATATGTCACCAATCGTATAGTGCCGGTCCATCCCAGCACCTTGGGTCGAACTACTCTATCATTTTCCCGTCGTAGTGTATTAGTCTCTTCGTATTTTGTGCCAAATTTTAAACATAAATCTAACTAACAAAATGTTAATACATGTCACCAAAAAATATATTGTTGGATTCGTTTTTTAACATAGTTTTCTACAATAATAATTTTGCTATGCATAACTTATATTCTATTAATTAAAATCATGGTTAAAATATGACCCTAAATATGGTTGAGACTAACAAACCGGGATGGATGTACAATAGTACCTCGAATTCAATTAGATCATAGTTCCACCCGCAAAAAAATAATTAGATCATAGTTCATCCAAGTATCCTACTAGTACAGTAGTACCTCGAATTTAATTAAATCATAATTCAACCAAGTATCCTACTAGAAAAGGCTAATTAGTTCATTCATCCATGTGCATTGGTCTCTCTATAACAAAATATTGCAAGAAGTTTTGTTGCCCTATGCAAAATCAAAAACATCTTACATTTTGATACAGAGGGAGAGAGTATAATGCTTCTAGCTACCATAGGATAACACATCAGAGACGTCTATATACACCAACCTGTCTTTGAAGGTAATCCACGGTTTTCCAGTGATCAATGTTGCAGAGGGGAATACCTAATGTGTTCTCTGTTGGAAGGAACATGCTATGCATTCTGGATCGACTACTTGAATTCTTTTTTTCAGCCGACTAAGATATTAATAAACACGTGCATATTAATTAATCGTCGCATACATCACGACAACATGTGCTGGCCGCGGGTTTATCATTTTTCTTTCTCTGATTATCTGTCACCGTCTCAACGCCTAGCTACCTCGAGGCTCTTTTCTAGGTTATTTAATTGATCCATCCACGAATTAGTCCTAGGCCCAGAAAGAGCTCCAGGAAAGTCTACGGGCGAGCAGAGACGTCCATATCGACCAGCTGCTATCAATCGAATCATCCATTTGCAACTCTCATATCCACTTGAACACCTCTGACGATGATCGATCACATGGTGTGAGTAAGTGCGACGCGTTGTGTGAGTAATTCACGCGCCATTTAGCCAGACGGTGTCCACCCAATGTTACCTATAGAAAAAAATTCACTACAGGCCCTATTACTTGCGCTGGCGTTAGCTTTAATCCTTATGATTACAAATACCTAAAATACAGTCATCAAAGTTGCTCTAGAGGGTCATCTACGGTTCATTATATGGTTTGCTATACGTATTGGCTGACCTGGCCCGAGTCAACAGCCGCCAACTGTGCGTTGACTGCCACATGTGCTAGGTTGGCTTGAATACGCGCTCGCAAGGTTTTTTTTTTGCAAAGTTGCGTCCGTCACTCATCAACATCACCGTCAAGATCGACCCCACCGCCGAGAGCAGACCAGCGACCTGCAAGGACAGGATGTCGTTGGCATACACTACTTACAATTACAAGGAGCAGTCGCTGTGCAAGACGTACTAGACGGCGGCGGTGTGCACGAGACGGCGGCAGGGAGCACCCGTGGTAAGAAGCGGCAGCAGCAGCAACGGACGGCGGGCTCCAGGCTCCTCCGGCTGCTGCTTTCCAAGCTCCTCCACGGCAAGGCGGCCAACCAGAAGCCCGCCGCCCTGCAGTGCTCCTAGTCCTTCAAGAGGGTCGCGCCGTCGCTGTTGCCTTGCTCCAAGCATCTCGACGCCGTAAAGCTTAGGACCCACGCAGATGTCGTCGGCGACCAGAAGGAGACGGAGTATTCCGACTCCGAATACGACGACGAGAAGCAGCAGAGCCGTTTTGAAGCACTCCTGTCCACGGCCAGAGCAGGTTCTCCTGCGTGCAAGGCTCGCCCAAGAACGCAATGGCCATCGTCCGGGAGCTCCTGCTCCTCATGGAGATGAAGACAGCGTACACGCCTGCGCTGCGCACCCAGTTGTTCGCAAGTCTGAGGACCTCATCAATGACGCCAACGATCTTGCCGGCCACGACGGCGACGACGACTACTGCTATCGCACGAGCCCTAAGAACATCCACGAGCAAGACGGGACCACGGCCGCCGGAAGCCCCTCCACGAGCACCGCCTACTGGGCGACGCACCGAGCTGAGCTGGCCAGGGTGTCCGAGCTAGTCTCCTCAGAGGTGCCGAGGTCGAGACTGGACGCCGCTAGCGTGCAGGCGGAGCGACGGGACATCAGCGCCGACATAGAGACCGCCTTGCTCGATGCTTTGGTGCTGGAGTTCGTCATGGATCTCGGTGGCTGCTAATCGATGGCGCCCAATCCGCCATTGTAGCGTGTAGGTGCAGGACAAAGAACAGAGCGGTGACCTCTGCCTTGCTCTGTTTTTGTTGAGTAGTTGCTCATAGGTCGGGACCTAGTACTCAGTGCCAAGTGGAGGCCTGTATCGCCCTCCCAAACGTCGGTTCCCTGCCCCATGCTACCACCTCGCTCGATGTCATGCGCCATGACCACCTTCCTGCCCCACGCCGCCGGCAGCGAGCACGAACGCTGCTACCTCCACATGTCGTTCCGCCGCCACACACAGCTTCGGCGAGCCCCACTCCTCCGCTCTTCCCAGCTCCCCACTCACCTCCGTCGCCTCCCCACAGTAGCGCTGCACGTTTTGGCTGTCGGAGGCGGTGACCCGAGCACTGCGTTGTAGCAAGGCAGAAGGAGGAAGAAAATCTTGATGTGGCATTGTCCAATGGCTTCTTGATGACACGCGGTTTTATAGGAGGTGACGTCGGCCTCGGGGCGCGTCGGACGGCGATCAGTTTGGCCGGGAGGCCGACGGACAGAGGCGACGAAGACGGCAAGGGCGTCGGCGTTATAGGTCGTCTTGCTCTAATTAAAACATCAGAGGAAGAAACGGGGACCCTGGCAAAGCTCTTTGACATGGTGGTGCACCATGGGATGATCTCCGGCCACGCTACGCAGGGCGACGTCCATGGCACGAGCTTGGCCACTGGACAGAAGGGGGGAAAGAGCATGTCAGTGGTCAACGCTGCCACTTTAAAATGCGGCGACACGTGTGTACTTGCCGGCGAGGGATCGGCCTCGCGCTGGAGAAGCGGAGGCTGGTGCGGCCCTGGTGGCTTTGGCGATCATGGCCGAGGCGAGCGGGCGCCTCGAGCGGAGCTCGGCCAGGAGGAGGAGAGGGTGGAGGGGAAAAGGAGGAGGGGGAGGACGGTGCAGGTGGCGAGGCTCACCCGACCGGCGGCGGGAACCGCCGGGCGCGTCGTGAGGATCGCGTGCGAGCGTCTTTCGCGGGGACCGCTCGGGCTGCTGGGGCTGTGCGTTATGAGGACGAGACAGGGGTGGATCGGTCGGACCAGGGGGTGCGCTCGGTCCGACCAGGGGGCAGATCTTTTAATAACTGGCAACTTTGCAAAAAGACCCTTGCGTGCGCGCGTATTCAAGCCAACTTAGCACATGTGGCAGTCAGTGCACAGTTGGCGTCTGTTGACTCGGGCCAGCTCAGCGAATACGTATAGCAAACCATATAATGCCAGGCACAGAAAATCAATCAGATTGTGTCAAGATTCATGCATATAGTACTGGACGGTGATGAATACGTGTGGTCGAGATGGTCAACGCCCACACGTGTGGGCGTTAACATTTCCGAATAACTTTGATGACTGTATTTCGGGTATTTATAACCACAAGGACTAAAGCTAACGCCAAGGCAAGTTACATGCCCTGTAGTGAATTTTTCTGTTATATATACCACAAGTATGTGGTATATGTATAGACGGTTTAAGGGGAAAACTTCCATTCACGGGATTCCTGAAACACGGGAGAAATGACACTTAATAGAGATGGGAATAGAAATTTTGATTTGCAGAGGAGATCCTCTGTAAATCCTATAACAAGGGAAGTGGCCTCAACTTCAATCACAAGTTCAACCTCAAGTTGAAGAAAGCCCAGCACACATGGAACATTGAAGTTGATGTCCATGACGTTGCTTCAAAAGCTGACTTCCACCAGAATATTCGCCACACACACCGTGGTGGCAGGAGAGATCACATACGCCATAGTGTTGTGCCGAGGCAACACGAACAGTTCCAGCTCACAGCACATGCGTCAATGAAGCTCTCCAAGAGGCATAGTTGTCTGTGGGCACATAAGTAAGTGATCATCATTGACATGGTGTGCAATCTTAAACTTTATGTCAAGGTAATTAATCGGGCATCTCATGTGCATAAGATATTAGCGGAATAGGATGGTAATGTTATCGTGCGGTGCACTTATTACTTGTTCAACAAACATGCCCTCAATATGTCCGAGAGTTCGCCACTGCAGTTGAGGAGATTGAGGATCATACCAACTGTCTACACGGCCTACGGTCTGGCGCACTGCATACCAGGGTTGACACATGCAAATTGTACCTATTGTCTCGAGGACTTGAGTTCTATCAGCAGTTTCACTAGATGACCAAGTGTGATGCTTGCAACGCCGTGATGCTGCTACAACTTGCACTTGCACAAGTTTTTTCCAGTGAGTCAATGTAGCAACTGCCCACATTCACGGCCAACACACTCAAAGGTAAGCGCCCCCAATCGAGTTTCCGAAAAAAAATTCTATAATACTAAATGCGTGCATGTTTTGATGTTGGCCTCTCCTTGTTGTTGCTCAACCATGGCCTCAAAAATATATTTGCTAAGATTTTAATTATGATCAGTAAAATGTAGATGTGATTTTTTTACAAACACGTGCATCTAATAACATGAAATGCTCCTCCTCTAGGATCCGCTGCTCTGGCAGCCTCACACACCACGAACCAAGAAATAAGTAAATATAATGGAAGAGGTACGTAGCAGTGAGAAATCCATTGTCCGCCAGTGCTTCTAGATTGGTGCGGGTGGACCCGATGCAATTTCATTTCCACCTTTGTTTCTAGAATACAAAATCTATGCAAACAGGAATGCGAGATGGATCCCCGCGAGAGAGAAATATCCACCCATCCACGGTGTTGTCCCTCTCCCACATCCAGCTCTCTTTCGTGGAGAGACACACTAGATCCGCATGGATGATTACTCTGGCGTAGACCACGGCGCCGAGCACTATCATTGACTCCTCCCCGGGATCTCTAGAACTCTCCGGTGAAGGAAAATTGACATGCACCGCCACCCCCAATCATATCCAGATAGTACGGAATTGTTCAAAAATTATAAGCCCTTTTCATCAATTTTCTATCTGTCATGTAAAATATACATAACCATCGTGGTTTGGGACATTTGTGGATTACGGTTTGTGGAATTTATTAAATGGTATGTGAAATTTATATTCGTGAAGATGATTTTGATTAAACTCGTTTTGGTGATGTGTGCGACATATATGCACAATATATGTGAAACTCATTTGAGTGGTGTGTTGTTTGTGAAATTTGTGACTTGTGAATGCGTGATTCGGTGGAATCTGTGAAATTGATGAAAAATAACATAAAGTGATGCTTATGACATGTGGAATATGTGATTACAATTTGTGAAACTGAATGTGGTGGAATTTGTTTTGCAGTGTGTGAAAATGTTATGTCAATCTATGGAATTGGTTATTACAATTGGTGAAATTGGTATTTCAATCTATGAAATAGCTGAAATAACCTATTGCAATTTGTGAAGTTGGTATTTCAATCTATGAAATAGTTGAAATTACCAGTTTTGAAATCGTTTTTATTTTGGAATCTGTGAAATAATTTGAATTTGTGATCGTTCAAGCCGGACCTAACTTGGACATCCGGCTAAATTACCGCCAGCCCTCCTCATGCCGGCTCATAGCGCATTAGGTTTCCCATAAGTTGCACGTACAAGCAGAGTGACGCGGGTCTGGTTCGTCTTCTAAATTCTAATAGGTTATTGATCTTCAACCCCAAAATGACACAAGGCAATCTTCTTTTTTGAAGGGTACACAAGGCAATCTTATGATGTAATGTAACTGGTGTCGTTATCACATTCCACAAAGCATTTGACTTCGGGTCCACTCTCTCGGTGGTGTTGTAAACTTCAGGCTTCAGTTCTAGAGCCGGGCAATCGCGTCCTTTCTAAAAAAAATGTTGGGTCGTTGAAGCCAGCAATTTGACAAGTTGTCTCGTTGACTTTTTTGCATAGTAATATGTGTCTCATTCATATCAAAAAGGTCAAAGTACAAATCATGTAAAGACCGACATGACAAAACTGAAAAGATAGCAAAACATCTCTGAGCTTGATACCAATTTCTGTCATTTACCACTGGCATCACCATAGCAGCCACCGAAGAAAAGATTGACGGATCACCTTCGCTCGTTGAAACTAGTGAAATAAGAAAAGAAAATACATATTACTCTGCGTTTATACTGCAGCTAAAACCAAAAGAATTACATATCTCCATTGCACTGTGTATCTAATTATCTACAGACACAGATAGCACACGCTACCGGCGAATGAATGATAGTCAATCAAGAAACAAGGTGCAAAACGGATCCCGCCGCCTGCCCAAGGAGGTGCAGCGCGAAGACGGCGGACACCGGCACGCCGGCGAGCACCAGCGCGGCAACAGCAGCAGCGACGCCGGGCCTGGTATCCATGGCCAGCAACTGCAGAGCGCCGGCGAGCGTGGACACATCAGAGACGTACGCCCGGTAGTAGCGCTTCTCCCAGGCCGCCCACCCCGGCGGCGCCTCGTAGTTGGTCTCGGCCATCCGCGCCTCCCGGATCCTCCGCCGGAGCACCGCCATGCCCTCGTCCACCAGCGCGCCCCCGTAGTGGTCCCGCCGGAAGGCACCGCAGCACACCGTCGCCACCGCCCGCGGCCTCCTCGGTCGGAGCAGCGGACCGTGGCAGGGCGGCGACCCGTGCAGCTGGCGCCCAAGTCCCGGGGCTGCTGGCCGCATCGTCGACTGCAATGAGACGGCGGACGACATCGATTTCACCGAATCTGCTAACGAATAAGCCGAGCGTGTGATCTCCTGAGTCAAGAAGATATGGTAATAGCTAGCAGTGCACAACAAGGAAGCGATGGAAGGAGGGGCAGGAAGCGATGGAAGATGCAGCTTGAGTGGGTGTGCTTCTTATTCTTATAGGCACTGGCAACTGGGGTTCACGCGGTTGCATGGACGGCGGCTTCTTGCCGGTGATCTGACGTTGTTTATGTGGGTTGGATTCCAACTAACACCTGCTTGCGTGCCTGTTGGTCTCATCGATTAATTGATCAATCATCGCTGGGTTCAATGGTACGTAGCACAGTGCCAGTTGTGATTAATTAAACAACGGAATAGCTATGGTGAACGTTCGCCGCCACAGCCGTCGGACGGTGGCAGTTTTTTACAACTAAAACTCCCGCGATTTAAACAAACTGCCATGGCAGTTTTGCAATTTGCCATCTCCCACTGCAGAAACTGCCAGCCACGCCGTTCGCAAATGCCATCATGGTTGACGAAATTGTATATTTTGAGATGAGTTGAACCAGTAATGCATGCCTGGCCTGGGCGGCCGGTTTATTTATTATTAGAGAAAAAAGTGCAAGCAACAGGTTCTCTGGATGTTGGTATAGTATACAACATACTTCTCAATTTTTTATATGAAGCTCTGATCGACCATGTCTTTTTTGGATCGACGATGGTTCTTCATATTTGTTTTGTTATATATGTTGTTTTCTGTTGGAAGGAACGCCGCTGATCGACCCTTGAACATACACCAACTATTCAATGTTGATATCTAAATATTCTTCTTTTGGCCGACGAACAAAGAAAATAAACATGTGCGCATTGGTCATACGTCACAAACGCTTAGGGCCGGCCGAGCGCAGCACTTTGTTTTATCATATTAATATTTTCTCCGCTCTTTATCATTGGACAAGGTATAATCACTCAAAATCATTACAGTTGAGGTTAGGATAACAGATTGGTGCCGCTTTTGAGATAACTAACAGCGAACCACTATTTCTTAGGCTAATCAAAGCAATGATGACCGTCTGAGCTTGTGAAAACAGCGAATCCGCCAGGTATGGCCCACCTGTTGGGCTGATGTGACAAAGACCAAACACAAATACTTTGACCAGCTGAGATGGCAAATAAGAGGTGTGTAATGACTGAATGTTTATCTTCTTCCAATTGGGCATTTTCTCAAGCAGCTTTCGGACGCGTGGCGGCAAGCCTGTGGGCGTTGCACGTGATCCTGCCGTCTAGTATGGGTTTTTTTTTCTTTTGAGAAATCTCGCTGTCTTTATTGATACATGACAATGTTCATAGGTACACGGCTTAGGTCATGAGGAGTGCCCAGCCAAACATGTCTACCTATATCTAGATTACAAGCAAACTTAGCGAGATTATGAGCCTCGAAATTAAAATTCCTCCGCTTAAACACAAAAGAGCAAGAAGTAAAACTATCCTTGCGATTCGTTATTTCATGTATAACAGCCGCATTGCGGTCAGCTGTCCCTTCATTGATGTCCTGCACCATACCTTGGCAATCCGATGCCACCCTGATATTCTGCCCATGGAGATCTTCAGCCAACGCTAAAGCCTCCCGACACGCGTATGTCTTCAAGATCATCAGGTCGCGTACGCCCCCATAGACCACCGCCGACGCGCCAAGATAGTTGTCGTTTGAGTCACGGCAGACTGCGGCAGCAACTCCCACTCGCCTGTTTTTTGATAGTGCCCCATCCACGTTTATCTTATTTGAGCCACGCGGAAGTGGAATCCAGCGCCGTTGTTGCTCCCTTGCCGCCTGAACTTGTACCCTAGGTTCACAAGCGATAGCTTGATGTAGCTCTTGAAGATAAGAGTCTACAAAGGAAACAGTCTGGTGTGGGTTTTGAAAAAGAGATTCATAAATCGCCTTGCGCCTTGCGTACCACACGGTCCATAATGTGACACTCATCCTCGAGAAGCTCGCATGGTCTAGTGCCTCATAAAGCTCAAAAAGCCAATTCTTCGCACTTGGCTCCGTACTCGCTGTCATCTTGGACACAATGTTTTCATCTGTTAATGCCTAAACACATCTCGACATCGTGCAAGACAGGAGCGCATGTCTCCAAGAATCTTGGCAGCCACATAGAGGGCAGGTACTTTGAGTTGCCATATTCCGTCTCTAAAGAACGTTCGTAGTTGGTACGGAATGACGTGCTAGACCCCACAGAAAAATTCTCACCTTTGATGGCACTTTCAGTTTCCATAGATTGCTCCATGCATCCTCTTCTCTGGAGTTAGACGATGCACCTCCTCTTCCTTCTAACCAAGCTTCTCTCTGTAACTTTGTTGTGACAAGTAATTTGTACGCCGAGCTTACCGTGAACTTACCCTTCCTGTCAGGATTCCAAGCCCAGAAGTCCTCAGTGTTGCGGGTGCACATCGGTATCTTCAAAATAGCCTCAGCATCAAACGGCGGAAAAACTGACCGTATTAGGGGTTCATTCCATGCCGCCGTAGCTGGGTGCAATAGGTCAGATACTCTCTCGGCGGTGTCTGAACCAGCGACGTGATCGGCCTCGGTGTTGTTTCTTTGGGTATCCAATTGTCCTCCCAAATATTAGTGGATCGTCCGTTCCCAATCCTTCTGATAACTCCTTGCTGCAACACATCCCGGCCCTCAAGGATAGCCCGCCAGATCTGTGATGGCCGAGACCCTAGCTCCGCCTCAAGGATTGTAGAGCTTGGGAAATACGATGCCTTCAAAATGTTTGCACTTAAAGTTTCTGGATTCTAAAGGATTCTCCACGCTTTCCTAGCAAGTAGTGCTAGATTGAATAGTTCAAGATCTCTGAAGCCTAAACCTCCCAAGAATTTTGGCCTGGTCATTACATCCCATGATACCCATGCTGGTTTGCGTTCGCCTTGTTTGCAGCCCCACCAAAACTTCCTGATGATAGTTTTTATATGATCACAAAGGCCTCTTGGCAATTTGAAACAAGACATTGAAAATACCGGAATAGCTTGTGCTACAGATTTTATAAGCACCTCCTTTTCTCCTGCCGACAAGCACTTGCTCATCCAACCCTTCACCTTATTCCAAACCCGATCACTCAAATATTTGAAAGTCCCCTTTTTGGAGTGCCCCACATCAGATGGCATACCCAGATATTTGTCATTAAGTGATTCATTGGGAACTTGCAAAAAACCCTTCACCGCATTTCGAACTATTTCTGAACATCCTCTACTGAAGAAGATCGATGACTTGTCCCTGTTAATTCTCTGTCCTGATGCCAAACAATATTTATCCAATAGATTTGAAACCGACTCCGCTCCGTTGATACTTGCCCTGAAAAACAGCAGGCTGTCATCCGCGAATAAAATGTGGTTCACTGGCGGAGTCGATGGTTCCACCTTAATGCCGCTGAGCTGGGATGACTCGTTCTGAGATTTTAATAGGCACGAAAGGCCCTCTGCTGCCAACAAGAAAAGATACGGTGAAATCAGATCTCCCTGTCGAATACCACGGGTAGGCTTAAACACCTCTGACTTAACCCCATTAAACATCACTGAAAAAGATACTGAACTTATTATGCTCATGATAATCGTTACCCACTGTGGAGCAAAACCCAGTTTCTCCATAATAGCACGCAGGTAAGTCCACTCCACCCTGTCATAAGCTTTCATCATATCTAGTTTTAATGCGCAATAGCTATTAGCTTTGGATTTGTTCCTCTTCATAAAGTGAAGGCATTCATAGGCTGAAATTATGTTATCCGTGATTAGCCTTCCAGGCACAAACGCAGATTGCTAGTCAAGCATGGGTACGATGGTGGTGGCACGGGAGAGCCTAGCGGCGGTGTTGTTGGGCTTGAGGTGGGCTTCTGGTCCTTATAGCCCTCGCAGGAGCAAGCGAACTTGCAGGAGTCGAACACCATGCGAGACTCTGGGATGGGCGCGGTGGCTGGGTTTGGTGCAGAAGCAGGCGTAGTCGACGAGGTACACGGGGCGCGGCCACGTCATCAAGTATAGAGTGGCCACGTCGGCCGAGAGAAATGCGACCAGGAAGACATGCACGAGCCAGAGGGCATGTAGCCTGGCGAGAAGGTCCAAGGGCTTGACGGGCACGTCTCCGTAGCCTTGCCGACGTGTATTTGACGAGGAGGGCCTGATGACCCACAAGTATAGAGGATCAATCATCGTCCTTTCGGTAAGTAAGAGTATCAAACCCAACGAGGAACAAAAAGAATTGATAGGCGGTTTTCAGCAAGGATTTCACTTCAAATGTTGTAAGATGGTTTTGATAGATAGTTTGATAGCAAGATAATTTATAACAAGGTAACAAGTAACAAGGTAGCAAGATACAGAAAGTGGCCCAATCCTTAATTGTGCTAAGAACAAGCTAGTGATATTTCTTATAGTGATTAAAACGCTCTTAAGGACACACGGGAATAGCACCAAGTTACATTCACCATGATTCATTGACTTAGATTCATTGCATTGATAAGTGTTATGTGGGTGGACCGGAGCTAAGATATTGTCCTAACTTGAACATATACCTACTTATAAGTATACTCTCTATGCAAGCATCCACAGCTACAAGAGGTAATTAAGATAAATCTAACGATAACATTAAAGAGTTGGATCCAAAACAGCCCCTTGCGGAATAATTCACAAATCAGGGTTTAGGTTTCTATCACTCCCGCAAACCATGATCCACAAACTAATTTCACAATGCACTCCCCAAGGACCAAAGATGGCGAATGTCATGTAGTCGACATTTACATGACACCACTAGAGGAAGAACAACACAGCATAATATCAAAACATTGAACGATCATCAACTTCACATGAGTAACAAGACTTCTCTCATGTCCTCAAGAACTAATGGAACTACTCACACCTCATCATATTGATCATGATCGGTGGTTACAAATATATGATTACCAATCTGAAAATAATAGTCTTCCACCAATTGAACCAACAAGCATCAACTACAAGATGTAATCAACACTACTAGCACCCCTAGGTACCAATCTAAGGTTTGATACAAAGATTGATCACAAGAGATGAACTAGAATTTGGAGATGAGATGGTGCTGATGAAGATGTTGACGGAGATAATGATCCTTATGATGAATGGAGTGTTGGTGGTGAAGTTACCCCGGCAGAATCGCCATTAGTACTAGTGGCGTGAAATAGCTGAAATAACCTATTACAATTGGTGAAGTTGGTATTTCAATCTATGAAATAGTTGAAATTACCAGTTTTGAAATCGTTTTTATTTTGGAATCTGTGAAATAATTTGATTTTGTGATTGTTCAAGCCGGACCTAACTTGGACATCCGGCTAAATTACCGCCAGCCCTCCTCATGCCCGCTCATAGCGCATTAGGTTTCCCATGAGTTGCACGTACAAGCAGAGTGACGCGGGTCTGGTTCGTCTTCTAAATTCTAATAGGTTATTGATCTTCAACCCCAAAATGACACAAGGCAAACTTATGATGTAATGTAACTGGTGTCGTTATCACATTCCACAAAGCATTTGACTTCGGGTCCACTCTCTCGGTGGTGTTGTAAACTTCAGGCTTCAGTTCTAGAGCCGGGCAATCGCGTCCTTTCTAAAAAAAATGTTAGGTCGTTGAAGCCAGCAATTTGACAAGTTGTCTCGTTGACTTTTTTTTTGCATAGTAATATGTGTCTCATTCATATCAAAAAGGTCAAAGTACAAATCACGTAAGGACCGACATGACAAAACTGAAAAGATAGCAAAACATCTCTAAGCTTGACACCAATTTCTGTCATTTACCTCCGACACCACCATAGCAGCCACCGAAGAAAAGATTGATGGATCACCTTCGCTCGTTGAAACCAGTGAAATAAGAAAAGAAAATACATATTACTCTGCGTTTATACTGCAGCTAAAACCAAAAGAATTACATATCTCCATTGCACTGTGTATCTAATTATCTACAGACACAGATAGCACACGCTGCCGGCGACTGAATGATAGTCAATCAAGAAACAAGGTGCAAAACGGATCCCGCCGCCTGCCCAAGGAGGTGCAGCGCGAAGATGGCGGACACCGGCACGCCGGCGAGCACCAGCGCGGCAACAGCAGCCGCGACGCCGGGCCTGGTATCTATGGCCAGCAACTGCAGAGCACCGGCGAGCGTGGACACATCAGAGACGTACGCCTGGTAGTAGCGCTTCTCCCAGGCCGCCCACCCCGACGGCGCCTCGTAGTTGGTCTCGGCCATCTGCGCCTCCCGGATCCTCCGCCGGAGCACCGCCATGCCCTCGTCCACCAGCGCGCCCCCGTAGTGGTCCCGCCGGAAGGCACCGCAGCACACCGTCGCCACCGCCCGCGGCCTCCTCCGTCGGAGCAGCGGACCGTGGCAGGGCGGCGACCCGTGCAGCTGGCGCCCAAGTCCCGGGGCTGCTGGCCGCATCGTCGACTGCAATAAGACGGCGGACGACATCGATTTCACCGAATCTGCTAACGAATAATCCGAGCGTGTGATCTCTTGATGCAAAATGGACGTATTAGGGCTCTGGTGTTGTCTTGTGCTTGAATCAAGCCCAATTAAGGGAAGGCATTGGAGGACAGGTAGGATGAGGTCTGCCGGGTGTCTAGCTGACCATCGTCGTCGACGTTGATGCGGTCGTGGTTGGTGATAACCCACAAGTGTAGGGAATCAGTTGTAGCCCTTCCGATAAATAAGTGTCAAACCCAATGAGGAGGCAAAGGTAGAATTAATACTCCCTCAAGTTCTATCGACCACCGATACAAATCTACGCACACTTAATGTTTTCTTTACCTAAAACAAAAAATAAAACTACTCTATAGGTGTAATAGAATAGGTTTGCAAGATAATAAACATGAAAATAAAAGTAAAGTGTTGCTTTAATAAAGAACAATAAAGTAAATATAGTGAGTGTGGAAAAATGGTGGTTCATACGTCTCCTTTGTATCTACTTTTTCAAATACTTTTGCCCTTATTTTGAACTGTAACTTGTATGATTTGAATGGAACTAACCCGGACTGACGTTGTTTTCAGCAGAATTACCATGGTGTTGTTTTATGTGCAGAAAACAAATATTCTCGGAATGACCTGAAACTCCACGGAACATCTTAGAAAAAACAATAAAAAATCCTCGCCAAAGATGAAGACCAGGGGGCCCACACCCTTCTCACGAGGGTGGGGGGCGCCCCCCCCTAGGGCGCGCCCCCTACCTCGTGGGCCCCCTGTTGCGTCTCCGACTCCAACTCCACCTCCATATATTGAGTTTCGATGAGAGAAAAATCAGAGAGAAGAAATCATCGCGTTTTACGATACGGAGCCGCCGCCAAGCCCTAAAACCTCTCGGGAGGGCTGATCTGGAGTCCGTTCGGGGCTCCGGAGAGGGGGATTCGTCGCCGTCGTCATCATCAACCATCCTCCATCACCAATTTCATGATGCTCACCGCCATGCGTGAGTAATTCCATCATAGGCTTGCTGGACGGTAATGGGTTGGATGAGATTTATCATGTAATCGAGTTTGTTTTGTTAGGGTTTGATCCCTAATATCCATTATGTTCTGAGATTGATGTTGCTATGACTTTGCTATGCTTAATGCTTGTCACTAGGGCCCGAGTGCCATAATTTCAGATCTGAACCTATTATGTTTTCATGAATATATGTGAGTTCTTGATCCTATCTTGCAAGTCTATAGTCACCTACTATGTGTTATGATCCGGCAACCCCGAAGTGACAATAATCGGGACCACTCCCGATGATGACCCTAGTTTGAGGAGTTCATGTATTCACTATGTGCTAATGCTTTATTCCGGTTCTCTATTAAGAGGAGGCCTTAATATCCCTTAGTTTCCAATAGGACCCCGCTACCACGGGAGGGTAGGACAAAAGATGTCATGCAAGTTCTTTTCCATAAGCACGTATGACTATTTACGGAATACATGTCTACATTACATTGATGAATTGGAGCTAGTTCTGTGTCACCCTATGTTATACTGTTACATGATGAACCGCATCCGGCATAATTATCCATCACTGATCCGGTGCCTACGAGTTTTCCATATACTGGTTCTCGCTTATTTACTTTCCCGCTGCTACTATTACAATCACTACAAAATACCAAAAACATTACTTTTGTTGTCTTTACTTTTGTTGCCACTACCACCACTATCATATTACCTTGCTACTAAACACTTTGCTGCAGATACTAAGTTTTCAGGTGTGGTTGAATTGACAACTCAGCTGCTAATACTTGAGAATATTCTTTGGCTCCCCTTGTGTCGAATCAATAAACTTGGGTTGAATACTCTACCCTCGAAAGCTGTTGTGATCCTCTATACTTGTGGGTTATCAAGACAATTTTCTGGCGCCGTTGCCGGGGAGCATAGCTCTATTCTTTGAGTCACTTGGGATTTATATCTGCTGGACACTATGAAGAACTTGAGAGATCCAAAACCAAGATCTATCCCTCAACTACGAGGGGAGGTAAGGAACTGCCATCTAGCTCTACACTTGATTCACTTTCTGTTATGAGTAATTTTGCGACACCTACATCTGCTTCTGCTATTCGTTCTGATGTGTCGCATGTTATTGATGATGCCACTTCTGCTATGCATGATACTTATGATGAAACTGCTTCTATGCCTGATACTACTGTGCCCCTTAGTGAATTTCTTGATGAACAAATTGCTAGGGCTAGAGAAAAAGAAATTATTGAATCTGAATACGATGATGATAGTGATGATGAAAATATGCCTGTTATTCATGAGGGCTATCTTTTTGATACGGAATCTTCTGCCGCTATTTTTGCTTGCAAAGATAGATATGAGCTTAAGAGATTATTAATTAAATGGAACAAAGAATCACTTAGAGATAAAATGAGACCCGACCCTGCTTTTGCTACTTCATCTATTTGTGTTCCTGATAAGGATTATGAATTCTCTGTTGATCCTGATATAATTACTTTAGTTGAATCTGGTCCGTTTTATGGCTATGAATCTGAAACTGTTGTGGCACGTCTTACTAAGTTAAATGATATAGCTGCCCTATTCACTAATGATGAGAGATCGCATTACTTTTATATACTCAAAATATTTCCGTTCTCATTAAAGGGTGATGCTAAGATATGGTTTAATTCTCTTGATTCTGGTTGTGTGTGTAGTCCCCAGGATATGATCTATTACTTCTCTGCTAAATATTTCCCTGCTCATAAGAAACAAGCTGCTTTGAGGGAAATATACAACTTCGTGCAAATTAAAGAAGAGAGTCTCCCACAAGCTTGGGGGAGGCTTCTCAAGTTACTTAATGCTTTGCCTGATCATCCTCTTAAGAAACCTGAAATACATGATATCTTTTATAATGGACTAACTGATGCTTCCAGAGATTACCTGGATAGTTGTGCTGGTTCTCTTTTCAGGGAAAGAACATCAGATGAAGCTTAAATTCTATTGAATAATATGTTGACAAATGAAAATAATTGGGCACCTCCTGAGCCATCTCCTGCTCCAATTACTGAGCCTATTCCTAAACCAACTCCGAAGAAGAGATGTGTTTTATTTCTCAGTTCCGAAGATATGCAAGAGGCAAAGAAATCTATGAAAGAAAAAGGTATTAAAGCTGAAGACGTTAAGAATTTACCTCCTATTGAAGAAATACATGGTCTTCATATACCGCCCGTTGAAGAAACTTATGGTCTCAATTCTTTATTTACTGAAGAACCTCCTGATCCCGATATCCCGACATAGGTAGTAAAGGTAAATTCTCTCTATAGATATGATAAAGCTGAAGTCCCTCCTACTAAAATTGCTAGTCAATGCTTGGATGAGTTTGATAACTTTATGTATAAGCAAGACGACTTCAATGCTTATTTTGGTAGACAATTAAAAGAAAATGCTTATATGATTAGACGCTTGGGTGATTATATGGCTAATATTAAAGGTGAACTTAAACTTGTTAGCAAACATGCTTCTATGGTTACCACTCAAGTAGAACAAGTACTTAAGGCTCAAAAAGAAGTACTTGATGAAATGAATAGTAAGAAAAATGATTATGCTGTTAGAGTGGCTACTAGAACTGGTAAAATGACTCAGGAACCTTTGTATCCTGAAGGCCACCGTAAGAGAATCGAGCAGGATTCTCAAAGAAATAATATTGATGTTCCTAGTTCTTCTAAAAAGAAGAAGAAGAAAAATGATAGAACTGTGCAAACTTCTAGTGAACCTATTGCTGAACCATCTGATAATCCAAATGATATTTCTATGTCTGATGCTGAAGCACAATCTGGTAATGAACATGAACCTAGTAAAAATATTAATGATGATGTTCATGATGATGCTCAACCTAGTAATGATAATGATGTAGAAATTGAACCTGTTGTTGATCTTGATAACCCACAATCAAAGAATCAATGTTATGATAAAAGATACTTTGTTTCTAGGAAACATGGTAAAGAAAGGGAACCTTGGGTTCAGAAACCCATGCCTTTTCATCCGAAACCATCCAAGAAAAAGGATGATGAGGATTTTGAGCGCTTTGCTGAAATGATTAGGCCTATCTTTTTTGCGTATGAGATTAACCGATGTGCTCAAAACAAATCCTTATGCTAAATATATGAAGGATATCATTACTAATAAAAGAAAAATACCGGAAGCTGAAATTTCCACCATGCTTGCTAATTACACTTTTAAGGGTGGAATACCAAAGAAACTTGGAGACCCCGGAGTACCTACTATACCTTGCTCCATTAAAAGAAATTATATTAAAACTGTTTTATGTGATCTTGGAGCCGGTGTTAGTGTTATGCCTCTCTCTTTATATCGTAGACTTGACTTGAACAAGCTGGCACCTACTGAAATATCTTTGCAAATGGCTGATAAATCAACTGCTATACCTGTCGGTATCTGTGAGGATGTGCCTGTTGTGGTTGCAAACGTTACTATTTTAACGGATTTTGTTATTCTTGATATTCCCGAGGATGATAGTATGTCTATTATTCTTGGAAGACCTTTTCTTAATACTGCAGGGGCTGTTATTGATTGCAACAAAGGCAATGTCACTTTTCATGTTAATGGTAATGAGCATACGGTACACTTTCCGAGGAAACAACCTCAAGTTCATAGTATCAACTCTATTGGAAAAATTCCATCGATTATATTTGGAGGTTTTGAATTTCCTCTTCCTACTGTCAAGAAGAAATATGATATTCTTATTATTGGGGATGTGCATATCCCCGTTGAGGTAACTTAGTGTTATTCGAAATTTCTCCGGTTTCATGATTATCGGAATGAGTTTGTTAACAAGACTTGATCAACCTTGTTAGTGGATTCTTTTTGATGAGCATGAGATGGATGAAACTAGAAGCACAACCTTCTGTACCCCACTTTTACTTTCTATTATTTATATTAAATAAAGTAAAATAGTATTTTCTGTCTGTTTCCCGACTTATCTGTGCAATATAAAAATATCCCGAAAATAAAAGTCCTCAGAATGCCATGCCAATTTAATATAATTTTTTCGGGAATATTTGAGGATTTACTGTGCAAAAATTACCGCGGGAGGAGCTGCCACCTGGCCACGAGGGTGGTGGGCGCCCCCCTATAGGGCGCGCCCCCTGCCTCGTGGGCCCATGGTGGCCCTCCTCCACTTATCCCAGCACTCATCTTCTTCCTCTATCTCACACAAACCCGAAAAACCAACTCAAGCATGAGTTCCAGCCACTTTTGCTGCGATTTTCGATCTCCTTGCTCAAAGCACCACTCGCGAAACTGCTTGGGGAGATTGTTCCTTGGTATGTGACTCCTCCATTGGTCCAATTACTTTTTGTTCTAGTGCTTTATTCTTTGCAAATTTGTGCTGCATAGGTGACCATGTTCTTGAGCTTGCATGTCAAATTTATATGGTTCCAAGTAGTTCTAATGCATATAGGCTCTAGGCACTTGTAGGAGTAGTTACTATCAATATTATTGAAGTTGGTTCACTTTTATTTTGAAGTTACTAAAAATTTCAGAATTTTTCAAAAAATGATGAGGAGATTATTGAGGGGCTCATCGAGCCAAAGCTCGAAGGAGAAGACACCGAAGCCTAAGTATAATTTGCCACGCACCACGGATATTCGGGCGTGTGAATGGCCTTCTGATGATTTCTTGAGAGCAGTCGGTATCTATGAAGATTTTCATGAATTGGCTCACAATGCAGGCCTCACCGCTTTCCTCCACGACCAATGCGATCAGTATCTCTTACTCACAAATACCTTTGTGCAAAACTTTCATTTTCATTCTAGGAACTCACCACCTACGGTGGAGTTTCATTTATATGATGAGCATAAGGAGATGTCACTTTATGATTTCTGTCGGATTTGTTTAGTCCCTTTTGCGGGCAAGACATAAGAACCACATCATGGTGATGTGGCTGGGTTTATTGATAATATCACTATAGGAGAAACCAGGAAGGTTTCCGACGCACGAATCACTAGCATACATTTCCCTGTTTTGCGTTACTTTGCATTATTTGCTAGTCGATGTTTAATTGGACGCGGAAATTCTGGAAACCTTAGTATCCCTGATTTAATTATTCTGCTCCAAGGTTTATACAGTGATAACACTTTTAGTTTGGGCGGTATTATTGCTAGACGGTTAAATATGAACCATACTAAGGGCCCCATCTTTGGAGGCATCTATGCCACACGCCTAGCCGCACATTTTAACATACCTATTAGGCATGCTGAGAAGGAAGAAAAGGTGCTGCCCCGTGTTTATCTAGATCATAAAAGTATGGTGGCACATGATTTTATTATTAAAAATAGGGCAGGGGAGCTTAAATATCAATTGTTCTTTAATAAACATCATCCTGAGACTATTATCTTGCCCGCTCCTTCTTTGTTTGATTTGACTGCAGGCACATACCTTGTTCCGTTGACGGCTATTCACGCCTACCGGAACCCTGCACCAGTCGAGGAAACAGAACAGGAACCACAAGATGAGCCTCCACGACAATCTGTTTATTCTTGGGATCCAGAGATGACTGTCAGCCAGTGGCAGTCAGAGTCTTCTTCTTCATCACAGTACGACCCCAACAACTATTATTATGGATATCCGCCAGGCCAGCCGTGGCCATAGACCAACTTAGGCCAAAAGCCTAAGCTTGGGGGAGTACGTATTTCTCACCGACATTACATTTATGCTCACACACACTCATTTCTAAATGTCAGTGCTCATACTTTTTCACTGTAATATCCATGCTAGTTTATTTTCCTTTTCCTGCTTTCTTCTTGTGTGTTTGTTAAACCTTAAGAAAAAACCAAAAAATTTAGTAGTAGTTTATTTTTCTGCTGTAGTAGTAATAATTAAAAAGAAAACCCAAAAATATTTCCCGTTCTTCTTTTGCTTGTTGGGAGCTTTCCCGTGTAAATAGTTTTATTTCTTTTCTTTTCTTTGGGGGTCAGTAGGAGAAGCCATAATTAAATTGTTGAAGTGGCTCTTATATGCATTATTGTTGATTTAACAGAGCCCATATTGCCTTGTCTTCTCCTGTTTATTGAATGCTTGCAGATTCCAGCTTAGTCAAATGCATGTGCACTCTTATTATTATTCACACCGTTCGGTCGTGCAAGTGAAAGGCAATTATGATGATATATGATGGACTGACTGAGATGAGAAAAGCTGGTATGAACTCGACCTCTTTTGTTTTTGTAAATATGATGAGTTCGTCGTTCTTGATTCAGCTTATTATGAATAAACATGTTTGCAATAACAATTAGAGATCAGAGTTGATTGTGCCATGCTTGATTAGCTATGAGCTATAATGATTTACCTTGTGTGCTAACATGCTATTGAGATGATTATGATGTGGTATGATGGGGTGGTATCCTCTTTTGAATGATTTAAATGACTTGACTTGACACATGTTCACGCATGTAGTTGAAACAAATCACATAGCCTTCACGATATTTATGTTCATGGTGGATTATATCCTACTCATGCTTGCATCCAATGTTTATTAATTTTAATGCATGTACATGGCTGTTGTCGCTCTCTAGTTGGTCGCTTCCCAGTCTTTTGCTAGCCTTCACTTGTACTAAGCGGGAATACTGCTTGTGCATCCAATCCCTTAAACCCCAAAGTTATTCCAGATGAGTCCACGATACCTTCCTATATGCGGTATCTACCTGCCGTTCCAAGTAAATTCGTATGTGCCAAAATCTAAACCTTCAAATAAACATTCTGTTTTGTATGCTCGAATAGCTCATGTATCAACAAAGGTTGTCCTTATCTTCCGTGTAGGCGGGTTATTCTCAAGAGGAGTGGACTCCGATCCTCACTCACGAGAAAATGGCTGGTCACCGGGATGCCCAGTCCCATGCTTTATGCAAACTAAATCAAAAAATTGCAAACAAAACTCCCCCTGGGACCTGATATATGTTGGAGGCACTCGTTGTTTCGAGCAAGCCATGGATTGATGTTTGTTGGAGGAGGGAGAGTATAAACTTTACCATTCTGTTTGGGAACCGCCTATAATGTGTTTAGCATGGAAGATATCGCCATCTCTTAGTTGTTACGTTGACAATGAAAATATACCGCTCAAAATACAATTTATCTCTATTTCAAAACCGAGCTCTGGCACCTCTACAAATCCCTGCTTCCCTCTGCGAAGGGCCTATCCATTTACTTTTATGTTGAGTCATCACCCTCTTATTAAAAAGCACTAGCTGGAGAGCACAGCCGTCATTTGCATTCATCATTGTTAATTTATATTGGGTATGACTATGATTGGATCTCTTTTACCATGAATTACAATGTCTAGTCAGTCCTTGATTTTTAAAGGTGCTCTGCATTTATGTTTTGTGGTCTCAGAAAGGGCTAGCGAGATACCATCTTGTTATATCATATTATGATTGTTTTGAGAAAGTGTTATCATCCGAGATTTATTATTATGACTTGCTAGTTGATTATGCTACTGATATGAGTAATGATGAGACCTGAGAATTATTACAAGTGTGGTTAGTTATGATCTATGCTGAAAACTTGAATGCTGGCTTGACATAGTTACAACAACAAGAGCAAACAGAGTTTGTAAAAGTTTTTCTTTCTTTCTTTCAGTTTGTCAACTGAATTGCTTGAGGACAAGCAAGGGTTTAAGCTTGGGGGAGTTGATACGTTTCCGTCGTATCTACTTTTCCAAACACTTTTGCCCTTGTTTTGGACTCTAACTTGTATGATTTGAATGGGACTAACCCGGACTGACGCTGTTTTCAGCAGAATTACCATGGTGTTGTTTTATGTGCAGAAAAAAAATATTCTCGGAATAACCTGAAACTCCATGGAACATCTTAGAAAAAAATAAAAAATCCTTGCCAAAGATGAAGCCCAGGGGGCCCACACCCTTCTCACGAGGATGGGGAGCGCCCCCCCTAGGGCGCGCCCTCCTACCTCGTGGGCCCCCTGTTGCGTCTCCGACTCCAACTCCACCTCCATATATTGAGTTTCGATGAGAAAAAAATCAGAGAGAAGAAATCATCGCGTTTTATGATACGGAGCCGCCGCCAAGCCCTAAAACCTCTCGGGAGGGCTGATCTGGAGTCCGTTCGGGGCTCCGGAGAGGGGGATTCGTCGCCGTCGTCATCATCAACCATCCTCCATCACCAATTTCATGATGCTCACCGCCGTGCGTGAGTAATTCCATCGTAGGCTTGCTGGACGGTGATGGGTTGGATGAGATTTATCATGTAATCGAGTTAGTTTTGTTAGGGTTTGATCCCTAGTATCCATTATGTTCTGAGATTGATGTTGCTATGACTTTGCTATGCTTAATGCTTGTCACTAGGGCCCGAGTGCCATGATTTCAGATCTGAACCTATTATGTTTTCATGAATATATGTGAGTTCTTGATCCTATCTTGCAAGTCTATAGTCACCTACTATGTGATGATCCAGCAACCCCGAAGTGACAATAATCGGGACCACTCCCGGTGATGACCCTAGTTTGAGGAGTTCATGTATTCACTATGCGCTAATGCTTTGTTCCGGTTCTCTATTAAGAGGAGGCCTTAATATCCCTTAGTTTTCAATAGGACCCCGCTACCACAGGAGGGTAGGACAAAAGATGTCATGCAAGTTCTTTTCCATAAGCACGTATGACTATTTACGGAATACATGCCTACATTACATTGATGAATTGGAGCTAGTTCTGTGTCACCCTATGTTATGACTGTTACATGATGAACCGCATCCGGTATAATTATCCATCACTGATCCTGTGCCTACGAGTTTTCCATATACTGGTTCTCGCTTATTTACTTTCCCGCTGCTACTGTTACAATCACTACAAAATACCAAAAACATTACTTTTGTTGTCTTTACTTTTGTTGCCGCTACCACCACTATCATATTACTTTGCTACTAAACACTTTGCTGCAGATACTAAGTTTCCAGGTGTGGTTGAATTGACAACTCAGCTGCTAATACTTGAGAATATTCTTTGGCTCCCCTTGTGTCGAATCAATAAATTTGGGTTGAATACTCTACCCTCGAAAGCTGTTGCGATCCCCTATACTTGTGGGTTATCAGTGGTAGGATGTGTGAAATTGTCCCTAGTCAATTGATAACTAGACCAGATTTGATGTACTTATGACTGGAACTATTTGCAAGCATCCGCAACTATTAACTTGTCCATTAAGGTAAACCCAAACATATCATTAAGATAAAATTGGCCCCCCTTCATCCTATATGCAACAAAAAACCAAATAGTGTGTAGGCTTCTATCACTCTCGCAACACATCATAAGCAAATTAATCACATATTGCAACACCCTATAATATAATACATATAGCATGCGTTCATATATATAATGGGCACCAAAGGACAACAACAAAATAAAACATGCAACTCAAGCCAATCATGATCACCAATCAATCCATACGACAAAAGTGATCTACTCAACCATAATACGATGACACAAATCATTGGGTACTAACTCATAGCACCAAAGACCATGTTCAAGTAGGGGATTACAGTGGGTCATGGGAGAGTCGACCGCTGATTATAGAGAGGCTATGGAGGTGTTGATGAAGACGGTGGTGTTGATGGAGATGGTTGTCATAATGATGGTTCCCCCGGCGTCACTCCGGCACCACCGAGAGAGAGGGGGAGAAGGGCCCTCTTCTTGCCCTTGCTTGTCTTCCCCCTAGATGGGAGAAGGGTCCCCACCTCTGGTCCTTGGCCTCCATAGTCCCCGAAGGGCGGGAGCCCCTCCGATATTGGATCTCTCCTCCTCTTTTTCTCTAGGTTTTCCTCTCTATTTCGATATTGTTTTCGGGTCGAACGCCGTTTCTTAAATAACTAGAGTTTCTTAACTCCGATTGGGATGAAATTTTAACACAAATTTTTCACTAAATTAGCTTCCTTGTGGCCGAAGGAGAGCTCCATCCGACTTACGGATCCCCCACAAGCCCTGATGGCGTGACTTATGTCGCTTGAAACTGTGTCGGTATTTCCCCAAAGAGGAAGGGATGATGCAGTACAGCTATGGTACGTATTTCCCTCAGTTATGAAACCAATGTATCGGTCCAATAGGAGAACCAAGCAACACTATGTAAACGTTACCTGCACACAAAGAACAAATACTTTCAACCCGACGCGTAAGAGGGGTTGCCAATCCCTCCTCGGGTAAAAGATAGATTGCTTTGTATGATTTTGCATAAATAGATCTCACAAAAACACAAAATAAAATAAGTAAGTAAAAAATGCAGCAAGGTATTTTTGGGTTTTTGGAATAATAGATCTGAAAATACAAGTGGCAAATAATAGATCGGAAAGAAAATATGATAAAGATTAGACCGGGAGGCCGTAGATTTCACTAGTGGCTTCTCTCAAGAAATAGCACACAGTGGGTAAACAAATTAATGTTGGGCAATTGATAGAAGATCGAATAATTATGATGATATCCAAGGCAATGATCAATATATAGGCATCACGTCCAAGATTCGTAGACCAACTCCTGCCTGCATCTACTACTATTACTCCACACGTCGACCGCTATCCAGCATGCATCTAGTGTATTAAGTTCATGGAGAAATAGAGTAATGCAATAAGAACGATGACATGATGTAGATGAGATCTATTCATGTAGGAATAGCCCCCATCTGGTTATCCTTAATAGCAGCGATACATGTGTGTCTTGCTACCCCTTCTGTCACTGGGAAAGAACACTGCACAATCGAACCCATCATAAAGCACCTCTTCCCATGGCAAGAAAAATCGATCTAGTTTGCCTAACTAAACCAAATATTCAAAGAAGAAATATGAGGCTATAAATAATCATGCATATAAGAGATCAAAGAAGACTCAAATAATATTCATGGATATAGATCTGATCATAAACTCAAAGTTCATCGGATCCCAACAAACACACCGCAAAAAGAGTTACATCAAATAGATCTCCAAGAGACCATTGTATTGAGGATCAAAAGAGAGAGAGGAAGCCATCTAGCTACTGCCTACGGACCCTTAGGTATATGGTGAACTACTCACGCATCATTGGAGAGGCACCAATGAGGATGATGAACCCCTCTGTGATGGTGTTAGATTGGATCTCGTGGTTCTGGAACTTGCGGGGGCTGGAATTGTGTTTCATCGACTCCCCTAGGGTTTCTGGAATATTTTGGAATTTATAGGGCGAAGAGGCGATGCAGGTGCATCCGTGGGGGCACAACCCCCTGGGCGTGCCTAGGCTCCTGGGCATGCCCTGGTGGGTTGTGCTCCTGATACGTCTCCAACGTATCTATAATTTTTGATTGTTCCATGCTATTATATTATCAACCTTGGATGTTTTATATGCATTTATATGCTATTTCATATGATTTTTGGGACTAACCTATTAACCTAGAGCCTAGTGCCAGTTTATGTTTTTCCTTGTTTTTGAGTATCGCAGAAAAGGAAAATCAAACGAAGTCCAATTGACCTGAAATTTCACGGAGATCATTTTTGGACCAGGAGAAGCCCACGGAGTACCGGAGATGTGCCAGAAGAGTCCCGAGGCCACCACGAGGGTGGGGGCGCGCCCCCCTACCTCGTGGCCTCCTCGGGGACCCCCCTGACTTGTTCCCGACTCCAACACCTCTTATATAACCCCAAACTTCCAGAAAGAAACCTAGATCGGGAGTTCCGCCGCCAGAAGCCTCCGTAGCCACCAAAAACTAATCTAGACCCGTTTCGGCACCCTACCGGAGGGGGGAATCCCTCTCCAGTGGCCATCTTCATCATCTCGGCGCTCTCCATGACGAGTAGGGAGTAGTTCACCCTCGGGGCTGAGGGTATGTACCAGTAGCTATGTGTTTGATCTCTCTCTCTCTCTCTCTCTCTCTCTCTCTCTCGTGTTCTTGATTCGGCACGATCTTGATGTATCGCGAGCTTTGCTATTATAGTTGGATCTTATGATGTTTCTCCCCCTCTACTCTCTTGTAATGGATTGAGTTTTCCCTTTGAAGTTATCTTATCGGATTGAGTCTTTAAGGATTTGAGAACACTTGATGTATGTCTTGCATGTGCTTATCTGTGGTGACAATGGGATATCACGTGATCCACTTGATGTATGTTTTGGTGATCAACTTGCGAGTTCCGTGATCTCGTGAACTTATGCATAGGGGTTGGCACACGTTTTTGTCTTGACTCTCTGGTAGAAACTTTGGGGCACTCTTTGAAGTTCTTTGTGTTGGTTGAATAGATGAATCTGAGATTGTTTGATGCATATCGTATAGTCATACCCACGGATACTTGAGGTGACATTGGAGTATCTAGGTGACATTAGGGTTTTGGTTGATTTGTGTCTTAAGGTGTTATTCTAGTACGAACTCTAGGATAGATTGAAAGCAAAGAATAGCTTCGTGTTATTTTACTACGGACTCTTGAATAGATCGATCAGAAAGAATAGCTTTGAGGTGGTTTCGTACCCTACAATAATCTCTTTGTTTGTTCTCCGCTATTAGTGACTTTGGAGTGACTCTTTGTTGCATGTTGAGCGATAGTTATATGATCCAATGACGTTATTATTGTTGAGAGAACTTGCACTAGTGAAAGTATGAACCCTAGGCCTTATTTCAACGCATTGCATTACCGTTTGTGCTCACTTTTATCATTAGTTACCTTGCTGTTTTTATACTCCCTCCGTCCAGAAATACTTGTCATCAAAATGGATAAAAGGAAATGTATCTAGACGTATTTTAGTTTTAGATACATCTCTTTTTATCCATTTTGATGACAAGTATTTTCGGACGGAGGGAGTATTTTCAGATTACAAAAACCTTTATCTACCATCCATATTGCACTTGTATCACCATCTCTTCGCCGAACTAGTGCACCTATACAATTTACCATTGTATTGGGTGTGTTGGGGACACAAGAGACTCTTTGTTATTTGGTTGCAGGGTTGTTTGAGAGAGACCATCTTCATCCTACGCCTTCCGCAGATTGATAAACCTTAGGTCATCCACTTGAGGGAAATTTTCTACTGTCCTACAAACCTCTGCACTTGGAGGCCCAACAATGTCTACGAGAAGAAGGTTGTGTAGTGGACATCAGCTCCCCACGGGCCTCCCCTCTAGTACTTCTTTGGCCCACTGGGTCTCTTCTGGTCCAAAAAAATCTCCAAAAAGTTTTGCTGCATTTGGACTCTGTCTGGTACTGATATTCTATGAAGTAAAAAAACAAGGAAAAAATTGCAACTGGCACTGGTCGCTATGTCAATAGGTTAGTCCCAAAAAATGATATAAAGTTGCTATAAAATGATTGTTGTAAAACATACAAGAATGACGCTTACCAATATTACCTATCCTTTGACATTCATCACAAGATAAAACAAACTTACGGGCATCCTTGAAGAGAGTAGGCCAATAAAAACCAGATTGCAATACCTTGTGAGCAGTTCTATCTCCCGCATGATGTCCTCCATAAGCTTCGGAGTGACATTTCCGTAGGGTTTGTTCCTGTTCATGCTCAGGTACACAACATCTAATAATACCATCTACGCCTTTATAAAGATGTGGGTCATCCCAAAAGTAATGTCTTAAATTATAGAAGATTTTTTTCCTTTTGTTGGTAAGTGAAACTTGGTGGTATGTATTTAGCAACAATGTAATTAGTATAGTCAGCATACCAAGGAGTATTATGAAAAACATTTATTGCATCTAGTTGTTCATCAGGGAAGTTATCATCAATAGGTAGTGGGTCATCAAGAATATTTTCTAACCTAGACAAGTTATCAGCTACTAGGTTCTTAGCTCCTTTCCTATTAGTGATATGTAAATAAAATTCTTGTAGCAAGAGAACCTACCTAATGAGTCTAGGTTTAGCATATTTCTTTTCCATAAGATATTTTATAGCAGCATGATCAGTGTGAATAATTACTTTAGAATCAACTATGTAAGATCTGAATTTATCACAAGCAAACACAACTGCTAAAAATTCTTTTTTAGTGGTAGCATAATTTCTTTGGGCATTGTCTAGAGTTTTGCTAGCATAGTGGATAACATTTAGTTTCTTATCAACTCTTTGTCCTAGAACAGCACCAACAGCATAATCACTAGCATCACACATTATTTCAAAAGGCAAATTCCAATCAAGTGGTTGAACTATAGGTGCAAAAGTTAAGGCTTTCTTAAGTGTTTCGGGGGCTTCTACACAATCATCATAAAAAACAAATGGGACATCCTTTTGTAAAAGATTTGTAAGAGGCCTAGAAATTTTGGAGAAGTCTTTAATAAACCTCCTATAGAAACCAGCATGACCAAGGAAACTATGAATACCTTTATATCTTTAGAACACGACATTTTCTCAATTGCATCAACTTTAGCTTTATCCACCTCAATACCTCATTCGGAAATTTTATGCCCCAAGACAATACCTTAGTTAACCATAAAGTGGCACTTCTCCCAGTTCAAGACAAGATTAGTTTGCTCACATCTCTGCAAAACTCGATCAAGGTTGATTAAGCAATCATCAAAGAAGTTTCATAAACGGAAAAATCATCCATGAAAACCTCAACAATCTTTTCACAAAAATCAGAGAATATAGCAGTCATACATCTTTGAAACGTAGCAGGTGCATTGCATAAACCAAAAGGCATATGTCTATAAGCATAGGTTCCAAAAGGACAAGTAAAACTGATTTTCTCTTGATCAGGTTGTGAAACGGGTATTTGAGAAAAACTAGAACATCCATCAAGAAAACAAAAGTGTGTATGCTTAGATAATCTTTCTAGCATTTGATCAATAAAAGGCAGAGGGTAATGATCTTTTCTAGCAGCTTTATTTAATTTTCTAAAATCAATTATCATTCTATAGCCAGTAACAATTCTTTGTGCAATAAGTTCATTTTTATCATTAGGAACAACGGTAATACCTCCTTTCTTAGGGACACAATGAACAGGACTTTCCCATCTACTGTCAACAATGGGATAGATTATACCTGCTTCCAGAAGCTTTAGTATTTCAATTCTTACCACTTCTTTCATATTAGGATTCAAACGCCGTTGGTGATCAACAACGGATTTGGCATCAGGTTCGATATTAATCTTGTGCTGACATAGAGTGGGACTAATGCTCTCAAGATCATCAAGAGTATATCCAATACCAGCATGATGTCGCTTGAAACTGCATCGGTATTTCCCCCAAAGGGGAAGGGATGATGCAGTACAGCACGGTAGGTATTTCCCTCAGTTGTGAAACCAAAGTATCAATCCAGTAGGAGAACCAAGCAACACATGTAAACGGTACCTGCACACAAAGAACAAATACTTGCAACCCGACGCGTATGAGGGGTTGTCAATCATTATTCGGGTAACAGCGCAAGAAATTGTCAAGTTGATGGGATAAATTTGTGATAGATTGGACAAATAGATCTCGATAAAACACGGAAAAAAATAAGTAATAAAAAAGTGTAGCAAAGTATTTTTGGGCTTTTGGAATAATATATCAGAAAACAAAAGCGAAGAAAAATAGATCTCAAAGCAAATATGATGAAGAATAGACCCGGGGGGCGTAGATTTCACTAGTGGCTTCTCTCAAGAAATAGCACGCGGTGGGTAAACAAAATACTGTTGGGCAATTGATAGAAAATCGAATAGTTATGATAATATCCAAGGCAATGATCAATATATAGGCATCACGTCCAAGATTAGTAGACCGACTCCTGCCTGCATCTACTACTATTACTGCACACATCGACCACTATCCAGCATGCATCTAGTGTATTAAGTTCATGGAGAAACAGAGTAATGCAATAAGAACGATGACATGATGTAGACGAGATCTATTCATGTAGGAATAACCCCCATCTTATTATCCTTAATAGCAATGATACATGCGTGTTGCTGCCCCTTCTGTCACTGGGAAAGAACACAGTAAGATCGAACCCATCACAAAGCACCTCTTCCCATGGCAAGAAAAATCAGTCTAGTTGGCCTAACTAAACCAAAGATTCAAAGAAAAAATACGAGGCTATAAATAATCATGCATATAAGAGATCAAAAGAAGACTCGAATGATATTCATGGATATAGATCTGATCATAAACTCAAAGTTCGTCGGATCCCAACAAACACACCGTAAAAAGAGTTGCATCAAATAGATCTCTAAGAGACCATTGTATTGAGAATCAAAAAAGAGAGAGGAAGCCATCTGCTACTGACTACGGACCCGTAGGTCTATGATGAACTACTCACGGATCATCGGAGAGGCACCAATGAGGATGATGAACCCCTCTATGATGGTGTCTAGATTAAATCCCATGGTTCTGGAACTTGCGGCGGCTGAAATTGTGTTTCATCGACTCTCCTAGAGTTTTTGGAATATTTGGGTATTTCATACTTCTTCGGCACATTGGATGTCTTCTAGTCCAAAAAAATCTCCAAAATATTTCGTTGCGTTTGGACTCCGTTTGGTACTGATATTCTGCCAAGTAAAATACAAGCAAAAAAACATCAACTAGCACTGGGCACTATGTTAATAGGTTAGTCCCAAAAAATAATATAAAGTTATTACAAAATGATTGTAAAACATCCAAGAATGATAATATAACAGCATGGAACAATTAAAAATTATAGATACGTTGGAGACGTATTAGTGACCATGGGGTACCCGTGCGGCCTACCCTTGTGGGGCCCATGGGTCTCGTCTTGCATTGATTATTGCACCAAAAACCCTAATAATTCCAATAAAAATCACAAAAAAATTAGGCAATTCCGGCTCCGTGAATTTCACCTAAAACCCCCAAAACATTATAAAACTGAAACTGACCTTTGGTACTAGGTTAATAAGTTAGTACAAATAAAAATAATATAAATTGTTGTCAAAGAATATGGAAAAGTGGTATGCTAATAGCATGAAACAATCAAAAATTACCAATGCGTCAGAGACGTATCAGTCAGCGTCCACGGCGTACCAAGCAGGCGCACACGTGCGTGCACAGCTAGGAGGAGTAGGCCTCAGTAGCGCCTCCAACTTCTCCTTCATGGCACTAGTTGTGTCGTCCTCTGCAATCTCCTCACACTTCTCTCTCCAATGGTTTTATGTATCGGGCCATTGTGGTGAGCACTTAGGACAGATGATGGGTACGGTGGGGTGTGGGGGTCGCGGGAGCGTGAGGCGAGGTGTGGGAGTTACAGGTCATGCGTGCCTCGATAGCGTCTGACGTCATCGTCTCGTGAATGGACCTGCCACGACCCACCCTGGCCATCTGCAGCGCAGCCTCGTGGGACCTCGTTGTTGTGAGCACGAGTAGCATGGCGACCGTCGACAGTTTAGACGGGCGTGCAGTGGCATGGGATACGAAGAGTGAGATGATGAGGAGTAAGAAAATAAGGAGGAAAGATGTGAAGCTAACACATGGGTCCCTCATCCACCTCGGCGTATTGTCCACATCGGCAGGCCAACTCAGCCTAACAACTGGGATCCACTGCCTTCGCGATCTCAAACGACCGTTAGTGCTTTTTATTACCAATTAGCCTAAAAAATGGTGATGCATTGTGAGTTGTCTCAAAAGTGGCATCAATCGGTTACCCTAGTCTCATATTTGGTGGTTTTCAGCAATTACCTCTCATTGCATTGAATCTTGATTGGACCCTCTCGATTGAGAGGGCTTAAAAAAGATCGATTGATCGAAACGATACCCCCACGCCACCTGCTCTGGTGTCTCGGGGGCGCACCCATAACCCCGCCGCCACCTCCCTTCATCTCACCCCTTCCCTTGCCGCTGCCTAAGGCACCCACAGGCAAAGCTCGGATGGCGCCGGGGACAATGGTTCGGCGTGGTCCTCAGTCGACAGTTGCGTCCTCCTGGATTTCGTCCACAGGAGCATTGACTATTGTATATGGGCGGCACGCAGGAGCAGGGTGGTGGGGGCTTCATTTTCCTATGGCCATGCGCGTGATGGTGGAGTGGTGAGCGGTTTTCGGTGGTGCAACGCATGGGCACGTCGATCTCAGAGGTGGCGGTGAGGCTTCCTATTGAACTTGGCTCGAGCGGCGGAGGATGGCGGAAGCTGGTCGAGTTCCTCCTTTATACGAGCTTTGGTGAGTGGTGATGCACAGGCCTCCTCGGTCCCTATGTTTAGCTCGGTTCCTCCCAGTCATGTGCTCGGTGGTGCTGGTCGGCTGGCAGTGATTTCTCTCGGAGCTCCGGCTGCCTAGAATACAGTGGAGGTGGGTTGCAAAAATCTGGGTGAAAACCAAGCATTGAGCTTGTCAGTGCCAGCGGCAACGACGTCTGCGGATGTCGTCTCCCTCCTTGGAGGTGCCGTCGTCGATCTGTCGCACATACTGACCTCATGTCTTGTGACTCCGGGTGAGAACCTTTGATCGGGCCATGCCGGATTGGATGGCGGTGTTGTCCTCGACATCACTATCCCCCTTGGAAGCGTCATTTTTGGAGTCCTTGATGACTTTTATCGAGTGTCATGTTGTTGGGGGAGCTTGGATAGTGGTGTTGCCGACGGAGGAATTGATTGGGGCATGAGTTGGGTTGGAGGTGGAGTGGCGTCATATATACCGCGTCGATGACGGGGGATCTCGGCAGCATGGTGCAGAGGACTCGCGGTGACGGATGCGATTTCATGGAAAGCGCGGGCGGTGGCATGATATGGCGTCGTGGTAGCGTCGTCGTCACTAAGGCCTGGCAAGGCCAATCATAGTTCGCTCCTAAAACTGGGACAGCGGAAGATGGTAGTGACAGATTTTGAAGCGTGCGCATGCGGGGCGCGCTAAGGATCTGCTAGACCGGTTGATGATCTTGGCTGGCCGTGGGACGGCTTGGTGAGGCCGCCGAATTATATGATGTGTGTTGATGCGTGGTTAGTTCACATCATCAGGCTATTAGGGGTAGCGACATAGATCATTAGGAAGATGGCTTTGAATACATCTGTGCATTTATTTTTGTCAGTCTTTATTGAATAATATAATAAAGATGATTGTGTGTGATCAAGATTATCTGGAATTGTGGATGTACACTCTTCGATTTATATAAGATGGTCAACCTATTTTTTTGTTTATTGTGTGTGAGGGTTTTCTGTTGGAAGGAATTATCGGGGCTAGGTGATCGACCATGTTTATGTGTGTGTATTCTGCATTGATCTGAATTATTTTTCCGCCGTCTAGGAAAAGAGTGAAGTCTAAAATAAGCCCTGAGATTATAGAGGTCGACGTAAACGAACCCTCACTTTAAATCTCTGAAATTGGTACCCTGTATTTACAGATCCCCGTCAATCCAAACCCTGCATGAGTAAGATCCGGTTTGTTGTAATAGAAAAGGTGTGATCCCAGCCAGGAGGCCCACATGTCATATGCATCACCCTCCCCAATCAATTTGAACTCGCCTCCAGATGAGTGTGTCGGACGGGGCCGGGTCGGCCATCAACGCCATCCCAGATGAGCTCCTGGGCGCGTCCAAGCATAAACAGCGTGCATGGATGATGGCGCGCTATCCCGACCAGAGGAGCTCACCGCAGCCCTCGCCGGCAAGCGATTGCTGCTCGTCTGGGCTAGATTGCAGGAAAGTTGGTGCCAACGGGGTGAGGATGCCGCCACGGATGCCACCAACAGCGTATGAAGCCAAGGGAGATGTTGAGCTTGGTCCGGTGATCCCTAATGGCGTCCTTCATCCTTTTGATGACGAACAACTCCGCACGGTTGGCATGCCGGGCTACTGGCTCCTCACCGGCCATGGCTGCCATCGCCATCATGGCATGCATGCTCACCGTATGGCAGCAGGCACTCCTGGGCTGCATCTCCAATCAGGATTGTGCAGCGAGGAAGATGGCTATGATGTTTTGACCCGCGTAACATGAGATAAGCGAGTTTCCGGTAGGATTGTGATTTTCTCAGTCTACCAAACATATGTGGGGTTAGAATAGACCGGGATCATAGAGGTCGGGGTACCGACTTCAGGGATTTAAAGATAAGGGTTCATCTACGTCGACTCCTACAATCTCGGGGTTTATTTTAGACTTCACTCCTGGAAAAATGAACATGTAAACGTTAATCATCACATACGTCACGAACATGCCTGTGCCGGCAGGTTGATTAAGCGCAGCATACGCGTAGCTGGGTTTATTAAAAGAAATTGTCTATAATTAATTATCTGTCGAGTCTTGTTTGAGTACAACACTCCTCATTAAATGTTTTTTTTGAAACGTAGACGCTAATCGCGTCCGGCTTTAAATTAATAAAGCCACACAGGCAGCATCCAAGGTTTGCACATCACACACATCACATAACAGTCTCAACAGGCTACATCAGTCACGCACAACACATCAAAAATAACTTAAAAGGGGGATCCGACCCACTCTAACTCACAAACTAGATCCCAAAAGGATACAGAAGACGCTTCAATTCGCTTGCCGCAACCTTGGGATACATGTAGCGATCTGCTTCATTGTGCTCTTCATCAGGTCGGCATCACATTGCTTCCCCAGCGGAGCCCAGCTCTGTAAAAATAAATGACATTTGAAAATAACATCAGTCGGATTAGATGGAAACTTGTGTTCCATAGTCATTTTGTTATGCACAGTCCAAAGGGACCAAAGCAATGCTCCCACGCAAATCCACACAATTCTGGCTTTGGCACCCCTCTGCGTCTGTAATATAGCTAACAACTCAGTCCCAGTTCTAGGATTCCAATTCTGTTGGAAAACCTGGCGCACCGCGCTCCAGGCAAAGCGAGCCAGTGCGCATTGGAACATGGCATGGTTCGCATCCTCCAGCGACTCACATACCACACACGTCCCGTCCGAGGGCCCGTTGCGTTTAGCTACGTTATCAGCCGTCGGTAACCTATTGCGGAATAATTGCCAAAGGAAAATCTTAATCTTTAGCGGCACCCTAGCCTTCCAAAGGTTCCTGGCAATATCTAAAGCAGGGCCCTCCGTCAGCCTATTGTATAGGGACTTTACCAAGAATTTACGAGACGCCGACAGGTCCCAAGAGACAGCATCCTCATCCAGATTCATAGTATTGTGTCCCACTCGCGCCTGAAGCAAGTCCCAACTTGCTATTTCCGCCGCGTTCAACTGTCTCAGAAAGTGGATTGCCGGCGGAGTCGAGCGTAAAGCCTCTCCCACCAGAATTAGCGGGTCCGCCGTCACCTAGTATAACAGCAGAAACTCCTGCCACAGCGGCCTGTCGCCCAACCAACGATCCAACCAGAACCTAGTCGATCTGCCGCTATTCACCTCGAATCTCGCCCCTAACGAGAAGGCCGGCCTAACCGCCTGGAGCTCATTCCAAAACGGTGAGCCCGAAGCCTTGGCAGAAAATACATTTCCGTCCGGAAAGTACTTTGCCCGTGGGAGGTCCGCCCATAGACCCCCTTCCTTAGAAGCTAACTTCCACCACCATTTGGTAAGCAAAGCCACATTCATAAGTTTGGAATTAGTGATCCCTAACCCACCATACTTCTTAGGGCGACACACCGCCGCCCATTTTAACAAATGGTATTTCTTTTTAAGTCCCGCTCCCTCCCAAAAGAATCTGGAGCACGGCGTATCTAACTTCCCATGCACCCCATCTGCCAACAAGAACATACCCATCGTAAACAGAGGGAGGGAGGACAGACTCGAATTGGTGAGAATCAATCGAGCCGCCGAAGACATAAAACGTCCCCGCCATGGACTAACCCTATTGGCGACTTTACCATGCAACGGTTCCCATTCGGAGATGGTAAGCTTTTTATGCGAGATCGGGAGCCCCGGGTACTTAATTGGAAAACTTCCCAGTTTACAATTTAGCTATCCTGACACGCTCGTGTTGGTCCATACCCATTATAATAACCTCACTTTTGAGGAAATTAATCTTGAGCCCTGATAGCATTTCAAATGCTAGGAGGAGCAACTTGATAGTAGCAATGTTGTGTTCATCAGGTTGGAACAACAGCATCATATCATCAGCGTATTGCAGATGCGTCACCCCCCTGGAATGAGATGTGGCACTACGCCTTTCACATGACCCGCCCCTCCAGCCCTTGCCACCATTGCAGCCAGCGCGTCTGCCATGAAATTAAAAATCAAAGGGGAGCTAGGGTCTCCCTGCCGGAGACCCATTTTGTTTCGGAAGAAGTTGCCCATCTCCCCGTTGATCGACACCGCTGTTTGCCCACAGCTAATCAGGTGCATAATCCTATGAACAAAGCCTGCGTCAAAACCCTTTTTGAGCAGCACCTCCCGCACGAACTCCCAGTTCACGCGGTCATAGGCTTTCTCGAAGTCGAGTTTGAGCAAAAACCCTTGCCCTTTCGTTCGTTTTAGCTCATGCACAACCAACGCCAATTAAATCGCTGTAAAGGATCGATCGCAAGTAAATCACGGGACGAAAAGCCCGCCTTGATGGTTTCCTGTAACGCCACAATGTCGATACGCTCCTTGGCCATGTATTCCCTAAGCTGCGTGCGACGCCCTACGTGCCCACAGCCCCGAATATTCCAATAGAAAAACCGCATTACAGCATCCGATTACGAAGGCGAACTCCTCGCGAGCTCACCGCCTTTTGCACTCTCTTCCTAGCCGGCGCGCGGCTGGAAGAGGGGATGTCAGAACCTTCCCTCGGCTCTACTTCCCCTTCGGGCACCCCCACTACCAACTGACCCCCTGGGCAGTTTTTCTGTGCATCCGAGGCCTGGCACCGCGCCGCCGCCTCGGCCAAGGCAGCTTGTGCCTCCTCGCGCGCGCGCACTAACGGGATAATATCAGCAGAGCTAGACCCCAACTCCACCCCACTATCATGTAAAATCGAAGCAAGATGCTCGTCCGAGAACGCGCTGAGAATTTTAAAAGAGGGGAGGGGGTTACCTAACACGTCCAAGTTCTTGTCAGCCGCACGCAGTTTCGCGCTCTCCATGGATGAGAGATCTCCCAGCTTGGCCTTCGCCCTGGTGCTTGGCTCCCGCGTCGCCACCGGCGTGGCCTTGGAGCGCTTGGCCTTGAAGCCCACATCCCCCGCCGCCAGCTCCGTCCCCAGCTCGCCCCGCAGAGAAGCCTCCATGCTTGGAGTGGACTGGGCCACGGTCTTGGGCCCCGGCTTCTTGGGCGGCCTGCCCGCTCCCCCTAAGCCCCGCTTACCCGAGGCAGGGGTAGCGCCTTCCTTGGTCAGCTCAGCAACCCCACCCTGCGTAGCCATCGGAGAGGAGGGGATTCAGGTCCTCCCCCCACCAGCTCCGCACCATCATCAGCCCCGGATACCAACGCCAGGGAGGGGCGAGGCGTAGGGAACTGCTGCGCCAAGTTGGATCCATACTCGTCAAAGGCTCCTGCCAGGTCGCGCGCCAGGTTCGGACCGCTGACGGCAGTATCCTGGGTCGCCACCACCATCGCCCGCCCTTCCATCGCGCCAAGCTTGTCCCATGTCTCTGTGTCAATGGAAGTGTCTTGCATGCTGTCTTCTAGATCCTCTTCTTGCCCTCCCATCACCATGTCATGTCGCCGCTGTCCTGCACTCTGCCCAGCCTCCGACTTGCCTTTGGCAGCACTGGGAGCCACCGGAGCCGGATCACCGGCTTTGGACGGAGGGGGAGGTTGGGCGCTCCCGATCCCCCAACACCAGGCCCCGCTCCACCCACGCCCCTACGTTGGCTCGGCCACTCCACCTCAACCTTAATCTGATATCCTTCATGGTAAACCACACTTCCACCGTGCCGTTCAGCTTCTCTGGTGCCTTACATGCTAGTTTTATCCTCACCGACCCCAACCGAATGAGAGACAATTCATCCACCTCAACCTTAAAGCCTTCCTTGACCCTCTCCTCCCTGCGGTGCTTTTGGGGGATGCCGTGGAGCTTAACCCACACTTTTGGCATGGTCATCGGTTGAATCACCTCATGAAGCCTGTCCCGCACCCTTGCGGTGATGTCGTGGGAAGGAAGGAAAATTTTTCCACTTGACTTGGCCATGTGCAGGAGATCTGCTGAGGGAAACACCACCAGGAAGTCATCGTCGCCCACCTGCGTAACTTGCCAGTCCCAATCGCTTGTAACGATGTTTTTGAGTTCTTGCTACAGAATCCACTGTAAGTGCATCTAGTGCCACCCCTAGTTGGTTTTGGAGTATTGACAACAAACCTAGTTGAGGGACTAATGTGTTTGTGAGAATTGCAGGATAACACAGGTAGAAGTCCCTCATTGATTCGGTTTTACTACCAGAGATGACCCCTAAAATTGTATGAAGACATTGAAGTCAAAGGTGGTATATGAAGATATTCACATTGAAGACTATGACAAGAGAAGACACGATATGAAGCCAATGGAGCTCGAAGACTTAGATCTTTCGTAATTCTTTTTCTCTTGTGTTGAGTCATAGGAACCACCGTACTGTTAAGTGGGGTCCAGGAGAACCAGTCAGAATGACTGAAGTGATGCCTAAACCAAAAACCTATGTCTTCGAGTGAAGACAATGAGAGCGAATCTTGTCCAGAGCCGGACAAGTCAGCTTTGCTTGTAGCCCAAGTAAAGTTGTCGCGTGAGTTTGAAATCTAACCGTTGGAACACGTGTCAGTTCCTTAGTGACCCAGGGTCATTTCGGACAAATCAGGTTGGGTTGCCAAGTGGCTATAAATAGCCCACCCCCTACAACCATAAGTGGTTGGCTGCTCAGTTTGAGAGTACGGCTTTTGTCGTTTGAGAGCAACCCACCTCGAAGCCTTTGAGAGAGAATTCCTTGCGAGGATAAAGCCCTAACCACCAGAGCCAGAGAGAATTGGGCATCACTTAAGTCTTCTTGTCTGTGTGATCTGAAGACTTATTACACTTGAGGACTGTGCATCCTCCAGACGGTTAGGCGTCGCGTTTAGAGCATCCAAGAGACATTGTGGATTGTCAGTGAACGAAGTCTGTGAAGGTTTGGGAGTCTACCTTGAAGACTTACCAGAGTGATTGGGTGAGGACTATGTGACCTTAGCTCAAGGAGAATACGGTGAGGACTTGGTGTCCTGAGCTGTGTGTTCAGGACTGGGTGTCCGGGACTGTGTGTCCTAAGGTTTAAATACCTAGCCGCTCCAACCAGACGTACAGTTGTCACAGCAACTGGAACTGGTCCAACACATCATTGTCTTCAATGAGTCACTGGTTTCATCTTCACTTCCTTTTTACTTACAGTTACTCATTGTGAAGCCATTGCATGCTTGTTATATCTTTTGTCTTCACAACGTAACTGTATGATTTGTTTGGCTTCATAGTATCTTCCTACCTGATCCTTATTACACTGCAGCTATTTGTCACTGTGCTTTCACTTTGTTGATACTTGATCATGGCTTGCCTAGTGTAGTCTACCTTCCGCTGCATAGCAATAGGCATATCTCTACTATTTGTCTTCATAACTTCCACGTTTTGAAGACTTTCATAAAAATCGCCTATTCCCCCCCCCCTAGTCGATATAACGCACTTTCAATTGGTATCAGAGCAAGGTGCTCCCTTGTTCTGTGTGATTCGGTTTAACCACCTGGAGTTTTAGCTATGTCGACTGCAGGGATAATTAAAGTCTCCTTTGCGTGCCCCATCTTCGATGGAACTGAATATCCCTACTGGAAGAATAAGATGCGTATGCATCTTGAAGCCATTGACGTCGACCTATGGTATGTCGTCAAGAACGGCATTCCCAAGGCTGGAGAAGGTGTCACTGTTGCTGATGTCAAGAAATTCGTTCAACTGGACTCTACTGCCAAGAACATCATCTGTGGTCATCTGACCAAAGGACAGTATGGCCGTGTGAGTGCTTTGAAGACATCCAAGCTGGTCTGGGACTGGCTCTCCAAGGTCAATGAAGGCATCTCAACCCAGAGAGATCAGAGAATCGGCGTTCTTCGCAACCTCTTCAACCGCTTTAAGAGAAATGACAATGAGAATGACCAGCACACATTTGATCGGCTCACTGACATCACAAATGAGCTTCAAGCCCTCGGCGCTACTGAGATCACCAAACATGAAATCGTCAAGACGCTGCTGAGATCACTTGATAGTTCGTTTGACATCCTAGCCCTGATGATTCAAGAACGTCCTGATTTCAAGACACTCGATCCGTCTGACATACTTGAGAGGCTCAACACACATGAGTTTCAGCTTTCTGAGAAAAGAGATATCTAAGGTCCAAACTATGGGCGAACTCATGCCTTGAAGGCAAAAGCTATTTCCTCATCTGAAGAAGAATCTAACAGCAGTTCTGATGATCCTGAAGACATTGGAAGGGAACTTGCAATGCTTGTGAAGAAGTTCCAAAAGTTCACCAAGAAGAAAGGCTTCAGAAAGTCTTCACGATCAAGCTTAAGGAATGATGAAGCTTCTTGTCATGACTACAAGAAGAAAACATGTCACAAATGCAAGAAACTTGGCCACTTCATCTCTGAGTGTCCACAGTGGGACAATGAGAACAAAAAGAAGAAGAAGAGCAAGGAATATGAATCTGACGACAAGAAGAAGAAGAAGAAATACTCAAAGTCTTCTTCCAAGTCTTCCTCAAAGTCTTCATCACACAAGAAGAGCTCATCTGGCAAGGCACGTGCGTTTGTTGGCAAGGAAATGGATTCAGAGGAGGAGTCCGCTTCTGAGGAGGCAGAGGTGGAGTCTGAGGAGGAGTCTGATTCTGGCATTGCAAGTCTGGCTACAGCATACGTCGCCAAGTCCATCTTCAACACTGAAGACAATGACCTCATCACCAACACCGATGCAAATGACAAGGACTACTCCACTCCTACCTACTGCTTCATGGCACGCGGTGCCAAGGTAAACAAACGCACTACTCACTATCAAACATCTAGTGACGATGACTCTAATTGTGATTCAAAACCCAGTTACAGAACACTCGCTAAAATTGCAACTGAACAACAGAAAGCCATGGAACATATTCAAAAACTGTTAGACAGAAGCGATGATCTGTTGGGTGCTGAAATGACTCAATCTGAATCCTTAATTGAAGACATAAAAAATCTTCACGTTAAGTATCAGGAACTTGAACATCGTCATGATACTCTCTCAACAACTCATGAAAAGCTTTCCTATGATTATCTTCAAAGGAAGCAAGAACTTGAGAAATTGAGAGCGGCTCATGAAGATCTTCAAAAGGAAAACGAGTCACTTCGCGTCGAACAGATCAGTTCCGCTCAGGAAGGATTTGAACCACCTTGTCTTAAATGCATTGAGCGTGATAATGCTACTTCTGTTGTTGAATGTTCCACTGCTACTGCTGTTGCAATATCTTCAACTGTTGATGTGGTAACTAACCCCTCTGCTGAGGATACCACTGCTATTGCTGATGAGAATGCTAGGTTGAAGACATTGCTTGAAACAGGGATGTACAAAAGCCTTAAAGGGCATCAGACGCTATGTGATGTCCTGAAAAAGCAGATTCTGAACTGAAACCCTAGGAAAGAGGGTGTAGGGTTCGTAAGGAAAATAAATGCAGATGGCTCTTACTAGAAACCTGAGCAGTACCCCAAAACCAAGTGGGTTGCTGCAAAGGAACCTTCGGCAGATCCATCCAATTTATCTGGCTTCACCTGTGCTAACCCCATTATCATTGATGAATCCTTTGATGCAAACTATGTACTGTTTAAAAATCAGAATGGTGTAGTGTTTGCCAGGTACATTGGTACTAACTGCAGGAATGGACCGCCTATGAAGAAGATCTGGGTTCCGAAAAAGTGTCTGGAAAATCTTCCTGTGAATATCTTCATGACATCTCACATGAAGAAGACAAACCTCAGTCCAAAGGCTTCATGCAGACAGAGGACTCACTTGAGTCACACTAACGCAAATGTTTTGCAGGGAAACCATACTCAGGCATATGAATATGAGAGCGGTTCATCAAACCGTCATGTTCATATGACCAAAAATTATTCTGCCTATTCTTATGAGTACTATTGTCCGCCTGCTAGACTGTTTGCTAGGGCTTCAAAACTAAAATTCTCAGATGCTGCACTTAGACTTATTGCTTGTAAGCCACCCTTGAATATGTGGGTGGTTAATAAAGCTTAACTCTCTTTTGCAGGGAAAGGTCTCTAGCAGAAAAACAAAATCTTCTGACGCTATTGCTGGGGACCTTAAAAATCTTGTAGGGCGCAAGATAAAATGCCCGAATGGCATCATTATGTACTTCATTCCTGAATCGCATGCTACTCTCCCTATTAGTCCTAATCTGGATCTAAGTTTTCATAACCCACTGGTTCGTCAAATGTTTTTGCTTCACAATTCTCTTCGTGAAGCCTATCCCCCTAACTGCACTGTAGGGTACGACACCAGCGTCTTCAAAGTCTTCAGAATGGATTATTGACAGTGGGTGTACAAATCACATGACTGGAAAAAGAAGCCTTCTTATGGACTCAACCTTACGTCCATGCGACAAGAGCCACATCACATTTGCTGACACTGGTAAAAGTAAGGTATTGGGTCTAGGTAGAGTTGCAATCTCGAAGGATCAACACATGGATAAACTCATGCTTGTTGAATCCCTTGGTTTCAACTTAATGTCTGTCTCAATGCTTTGCGATTTGAACATGGTCGTAATATTTGGAAAATATCGTTGCCTTGTACTAATGGAATCTGACAAGTCTCTAGTGTTTGAAGGGTATCGGAAAGATGACTTGTATGTGGTAGATTTCTCAGCAGGGCCACAACTTGTAGTATGTCTTATTGCAAAAGCTTCAGAATGCTGGCTTTGGCATCGGAGGCTTGGGCATGCTGGCATGAGGAACCTCCACACCCTTGCGAAGAAGAAACATGTCATAGGCATCGAGGGCGTCAAGTTTAAGAAAGATCACTTATGCGGTGCCTGTGAAGCAGGGAAGATGACGAGGGCAAAACATCCCTCGAAGACAATCATGACCACTACTCGACCCTTCGAACTGCTTCACATGGATCTTTTTGGTCCCACTCACTACTCAACTTTTACTACTACTGCTTGCCTCTATGGCTTTGTCATTGTTGATGATTACTCTAGATATACTTGGGTGCACATAATCCTTTACAAGACTGAAGTGCAGGATGTCTTCAGACGCTTCGCCAATCGAGCTATGAACAATTACGGCGCCAAGATAAAGCACATCAGAAGTGACAATGGCACTGAATTCAAGAACACTGGCCTTGATACATATCTTGATACCTTGGGCATCACACATGAATTCTCAGCTCCGTACACGCCACAGCAGAATGGCATCGTCGAACGCAAGAACAGAACACTCATTGAGATGGCCAGAACGATGCTAGATGAATACAAGACTCTAAGAAAATTCTAGACTGAAGCCATTGACACTACATGCCATACAATCAATCGTGTTTATCTTCACAAGCTTCTGAACAAGACATCTTATGAGCTCCTTACTGGCAAAAAGCCAAATGTCAGTTACTTCAGAGTATTTGGCGCAAGGTGCTGGATCAAGGACCCACATCACACCTCAAAATTTGCACCAAAAGCACATGAGGGTTTTATGCTTGGATATGGAAAGGATTCGCACTCCTACAGAGTCTTCAATCTCTTTCATTACAAAGTGGTTGAAACAGTGGATGTGCGGTTCGATGAGACCAATGGGTCACAAAGAGAGCAACTGCCAAATGTGCTAGATGAAGTTCCAGCTAGTGAATCAATCAAGCTTATGGGAACTGGAGAGATTATACCTTCTGAAGCTCATCCTGAAGAAGAACTTATCATCTCAGCACCTGATCCACATGAAGACAATGCTCAGCCTGAAGACATTCCTCCCAACGACAACACAGATCAGCAAGAGCAAAGTCTTCTCCCTATACATCCTCGTGTTGCCAATGAAGTGCAGATTGATAGAATAATTGACAGCATCAATGCATCAGGTCCACTCACTCGTTCAAGGGCAACTCAGCTGGCAAATTTCTGTGGGCACTTCGCATTCGTCTCAATATCAGAACCCAAGAAAGTTGAAGAAGCCTTCTTGGAACCTGAATGGATTCAAGCTATGCAAGAAGAGCTTCAACAGTTTGAGCTGAATAATGTATGGGAACTAGTTAAGCGTCCTGTTCCACGGAAGCACAACATAATAGGCACCAAATGGATATATCACAACAAGCAAGATGAGCATGGTCAAGTTGTCAGAAACAAAGCTCGTCTCGTTGCTCAAGGATATACTCAAGTGGAAGGCATTGACTTCGATGAAACATTTGCTCCTGTGGCTAGGCTTGAAGCCATACGCATACTGCTGGCCTATGCAAATCATTATAACATACTTCTATATCAAATGGATCTGAAGAGTGCCTTTCTCAATGGCAAGATTGAAGAAGAAGTGTATGTTACACAACCGCCTGGCTTTGAAAATCCAAAACATCCTGACATGGTATACAAGCTCAACAAGGCACTGTATGGCCTCAAACAAGCCCTTAGGGCCTGGTATGACACACTCAAATACTTCCTGAAGAGCAAAGGCTTCATACCTGGTTTCCTAGATCCCACTCTTTTCACGAAGACATATGATGGTGAACTGTTTGTGTGCCAAATATATGTGGATGACATTATCTTCGGCTGCACCAATCAGAAGTACAGTGAAGAGTTTGGATACATGATGCAAGAGCAATATCAGATGTCCATGATGGGGGAGCTGAAGTTCTTTCTTGGTCTTCAAATACGACAACAACGCAATGGCATCTTCATATCTCAAGAGAAGTATCTCAAAGATTGCCTGAAGAAGTTTGGTATGCAAGACTGCAAAGGCTTCACAACACCAATGCCAGCCAAACATCATCTGGGTCCTGACGACAATGGTAAAGAGTTTGATCAAAAGGTATACCGCTCCATGATTGGTTCTTTACTTTATCTATGTGCATCTAGGCTAAATATTATGCTTAGTGTTTGCATGTGTGCTCAATTTCAAGCGGCACCAAAGGAGTCGCATCACTTAGCTATGAAGCGAATTCTTTGATATTTGGCTCACACCCCAACTCTAGGATTATGGTATCCAAAGGGCTCAGAGTTTGATTTGGTTGGATTCTCGGATGCTGATTATGCTGGTGACAAAGTTGATCGCAAGTCTACATCAGGCACATGTCACTTTCTGGGACGATCACTTGTGTGTTGGTCTTCAAAGAAGCAGAACTGTGTATCTCTCTCCACTGCTGAATCTGAATACATTGCTGCTGGATCTTGCTGCGCTCAGCTTCTGTGGATGAAGAAAACACTCAAGGACTATGGCATTTATCTGAAGCAAGTGCCACTCTACTGCGATAACGAAAGCGCCATCAAGATTGCCAACAACCCAGTTCAGCACTCGAAGACAAAGCACATTGAAATTCGTCATCACTTTCTCAGAGATCATGTTGTGAAGGAAGACATTGATATCATACACGTCAACACTGAAGAGCAATTGGCAGATATCTTCACTAAGCCCTTGGATGAGAAGAGGTTTTGCAAGTTACGGTGTGAGCTAAATATCCTGGAATCCTCAAATGTCCTGTGATCAGGCACACATCCTAACACTTATGCATATGATGACTTAGATGTGCAACACACAAAGTAAAGGATATCTTCAATCAATGAAGACATACATTCTAAGTGTGAATACATTAATGTGGAATTTGACTTCGGAGCGCCACGATAATTGTGTGCCGTGTCTGGGTCTAATACTTCCTATACGGTGGGTAACGCCACCACCAAATGTTCTATTTTGAAGTATTTCACTCATGGCGTTACCTTGCAATGTCTTCACATTTGGTTTGGCTTCAAACTCAACATATTTTCATGATTATCTTCACTATGTTGATTATATATATAAATATATATATATATATATATATATATATATATATATATATATATATGCTAGTGTTCTGTCCTCTACAGCATTCACTTATAGCTATATCTTCGTGTTGAATCTTTTGAACTAAGTGAATGTGATCGGACCCCAACTTCTCTATGCTTCCTATCTCAAATACTATCTCTCCAAGTCATATGCATTCTATTGAAACTGTCGAATGTCTTCACTGCGTCCTTGTCAGCAGAAGATACAAAGACAATCATTAAGTCCATTTTCAATGCTCATCCCTCCACATAAAATCCGGAGAAGTAGGAACGACCACCCGATAATCCAGGCGTGCGTAGGACGTGGAACAAACCCCAAACTTCCGCAAACTGGCCACGCGTTCCTCAGATGCGAATCGCCAGGGGCACCTGTGTAATAGCCAGTGACGCCCCTGTGCCTATAAATACACACTCACAGCGGTAACTATCTCTTCTTCCACCCTCGCACGAACTCTAGCGCCACCGCTAGCTCTCGACGACGCCGGCGACGAAGCGCTTCGCTGCCGCAACTTCTCTGATGCCGTCTTCACACCGACCGCGGACATCATCCTCTCCGCCGTCGCCGTAGGTCTCCTCCGTCACCAAGTTAGGGCACGGACGAGTGAACTGCTCGGCCTCATCTCCCACTCAGTCTAGCAGTTCTCAGTGTGGTAAATAAAACTCCCTTTTTACAGCACCGTTGATCCTATTGATCTGTCACATTCTACCACAAGTAGTTTCTGTTCACACAAGCTAGATCTCTCTCAAACTGCATCTCATAACATGCCTAGTATATTCACTTGTGCTTCACAAAGTAGTTAGATTCCTCACTTGTACTGATCTGTGGATTCATACAAATCTGGAACCAACTTCTTATCTATGAGTGAATGTCTTCGCACAATGAGGTCAATGTCTTCTAAACTGATTTATCTTCAAAATCTTCTGAGAATGCATATGACCTCTTCCCCTTCCCTCGCACCTTAATGCTGTCACAGGTACATGTCCGTGGGAGAATCCTTTGGTTCTTATAGTCTGCATTCATTTGCAAAATTCTTACAGCATCACATAAATTCTCCTGAAGCCAATTCCTGTTGGTCCAGCAAGAAAAAGCCTTTGAAGCCTTTGAACGTCTTGAAGCCTTTCAAGTTAAAGTTTATGGCTTCAGAAACAGCAGCAAGGAAGGGGGGCAGACAGTGACGTGGAGGAACATCCAAAGATCTGCCTGATGAACTGGCAGAAATGTATAAAACAGTTCCCGAAGAGAATTATGGTCAGCGCAAGACCAGAATCCAATGGATTCGACACTATTGGGCAGAACAATGGTTCAAGTACCGCTTCACAATCCAAGAGTATGCTGAGAAGAGTGCCATCAAAAGACCGTGGGGAGACATCTTATTCAAGAACCTTGTACCCAGGTCCAGAGATGAAGCTATTGCCCAAAGCTTCTATCCATGCATGGTTCATGGGCCACAGCCTGATGATGCACATCCGTCGTCACTACTCTGGTGTCGTGACGACAATCTGTTCAAGCGCAACTTCCAGTTTGCCCAAAACTCAGCGAAGCAGAACAAGAAGAAATTTGGGTTAGACTTCAACCCTGGTCCCTCAGCACCAAGGGCAGATGGCACGCGAGAAGCAGAACCCAATGTCATCGGTCCGTATGCCAACCTTGAAGGCCTCATCACCTACATCTTGGTTCAAGGGACTGCAGTGAATGAGCCTGCAGCTGATACTGAGTCTGATGAAGCGCCTGCAGTGCCTGCAGTGCCGAAGCCAAGGCAGTTGAAGAAGCCAAAAGCTTCAAAGCCGGCCCATTCACCAAAAATATCAAAGGCGAAGCCATTGGCGACTGCACCTCCTGAAGACAGTGTGCAGTCTGAAGACTTATCACGCGTCTCAAGGCACCAGAAGGCCAAGATGCCTCTGTCTCACACTGGCAAAGAGCTCACAGCTGCTGCCATCCTGCGCAGCGAAGCCATTGATCTGTCGACTGATGAAGATCTTGGAGATGACGCTCTTGAGCAACTCATCAAGAGCAAAGAAGAAGCAGAAATCTTCAACAATCTGCCTCTCTTTGATGTCGCCATCATCCACAACTTCATTGACGAGTGGTTTGCCACACCAAACATCAGCTTTGAAGATCTACAGCTGCCCGTTGGCCTCAGCGTCGTCTTCCAAGGCGCTATTGTTTCAGAACTTGCCATTGCCCAGCGCATAGTTGAACTGAAGCAGAAAATTGATCATGAAAAGGCTCAGTTCAAGAAGCATATGGCCAAGCTCAGCGTGCAAGAAGTGAAGAGCTTCAAGATCATGTTGCATGAGCTAAAGGAAAACTTTCTGAAGAAGCGTGCAGAAGCTCAGGGTTCACGTGAGCGGATGAAGTCTCTGGCTGACAGATGTGTGCAAGCCTAGAATGAGGCTGAGAAGCGCAAGGCACTTGGGCGTCCTGGCATCGACCCCAAGATGGCCGCAAAGAAAAAGAAGAAGACTGTTCCAGCTGAACCAGAGGCACCAAGGCAGGAAGCAGTTCCGCTTGTCTTCCCAACTGCAACGACTGGCTCGAAGCCAAAGAGCCGGTCAACAGCTTCAGAGCTCAAGAAGACAAGAACTGCTGAGGCCGAAGCCAGGAAGAGGAAAAGCTCAGAAGCCTCTCCTACTGCCCCCAGCAAGAAAAGGAGAAAGACCAAGAAAGCTCGGGCTGCTCCCACAGAGCTCTTAATAGTTGAACCCATCTCTATGGTTCACCCTGACGCAGAACGTCAACTGACGGTTCATGAGCCTGCTTCCATAGAGGCTCCTGACGTTGAAGATATTCCAGCAGCTGATCTCATCGCTGCTGAAGACATTGGTCATCGTGACAATATAGCAGATGATGCAGCCCTTCCTCAGTTAGAACACAGCGAACTCATCAGCGTTGGTCGTCCACTGATGCCAATTGCACAGGATGCTTCATGGGCGGATCGCCCTCAAGAGGAAGAAGACTATGAGGCCCAGCCCACTCCAACCCCACAGGCGTCGTCTGCGTTCCGCAGGCTTCGCAAAGGTCCAAGGCCTCAAGTCTATGCTGAAGACATTCCGGCTGCATCAGCCGCAGAAGAAGTACCACAAGAGCCCACTCCTCTGCTCCATCAAGAAGCAGTTCTCCAGGAGAACGTGCTTGTGACAGACCCTCCTGCTAGTCAAGCGGAGGAGGAAAATCTTGAGGCTGCCACAACCAACAATGAAGCTAATGTGGAGCCCTCCCCAGCAAAAGCTTCTGAAGACAGCGAAGCCACTGAACCCACCGCTTTTGTTCCTGAGTCTGCTGCCGGTCCCCAATTCAACTATCATATTGAGCACAGGCCTCAGGTCCAGAAGCCAATCCCCAGACTGACAAGGTTTCCAGGCCCTGCATCAGCACCTGGCTCCTTCAACATCAATGGCTTCAGGGCAGATAATACTTTCTTCAATAGCTCCAAGAACCCCTATTCAAGGGAAAGGATTTCATCAGATAGGTTCTGGAGCTATCCTCAGCGCAGCTACTACTCTTGCATATTGTACAACCAAGGTCGCATTTTCCCGCACAAGCGCCTTGATGTTGAAGCTATTGCTGGTCTGCCCTATCTAGAGGAAGCGTTGGATTGCTTCATACAAGTGGGTCTGATGCAGTTTGTCACTGATGAAGAGCATTGGAACGAAGCGCTCCTGCTACAATTCTATGCCACACTGCACATCAAAGGATACAACAGAGATCTGAAGACTTGGGTCCTGGAGTGGATGACCGGCAACGTTCATCACGAAGCCAATGCATTTGATATCATTGAGCTCACTGGCCTGCCCACTCCAGGCGAATTCTTCGAGCAAGGTTGTCGGCTACACACTGAAGCTATTGAGAGCATATTTCAGAGGCCTGAACCGAATATGAGTCAGATGCTCTCCATGATGAAGCCATTGCCCCACGATGCTCCTTATCCCACAGAGTTCTTTGTTGAAGACCTTGAGTACCTGTCCAGGACCATCTATCACATCATCCGGCGGACTCTCTGGCCCATTAAAGGACACTCTCCAAATGCCAAGATTGAGGGTGCAATGAAGACTCTGATATTCTGTATCCTTCATGGCAAATGCTTCAACGCACAGGATTTCTTCATACGCCAACTAGCTGCATCTGGCTTAGATCTGTTTGGTTTAAAGTTCTATGCTCCTTGGGTAATGAGGCTGATCAAACTTCACTCTGCCATCTCGTATCAGCCCTCAGCCCGCAACCATCGGATCTTCTTGCCTGATGTGGATACCTCTGCTGAAGCCATCTATCCTGAACCTGCCAAGCAACCTCTGAGTCTTCAGAATGCAGAACACCAGAGCTTCACTCAAAACATTGAAGGTGTTGAAGCCATCTCCAGGGTGTATCCTTTGGCCGGCACTACACGTGCACCACACCCTGCTTCAACTGAAGCCACTGACAGTGCCACTGCTTCAAGACCCAAGAAGCGCACTCGTGTTCTCAATGACCGAGAGCTTCTTGTGGCCCTTCATCAAAAGCAGGATAGGCATCATGACTGGTTGAAGAGACAGATGAAAAGCCTCTTGGTGGATGTAAATCGCATCCAAAATCTTGCCACCAAGAACGCTTTCGTTGCCCATGAAACCTGTCGCCGCACATGGAAAGGGCTAACGATGATGCTTTCTGAAGCTGATCTTCAAGAGGATGGCTTCACTGAAAGATTCAAGTTTGACTCCACACCTCCTCGAAGAGTTGTGCTGCTGGGAACTCCATCCCTTGAAGATTCTGAGTTCTCTTCCTCTGCCGCCACAGTCACTGCCAGAATCATTGAGGAAGAAGACGATGCTACTTCACCGCCATATGCTTCAGCACCTCCAAGCTCTTCTGCACCGCCAACCAACACCAACAACCCTACTACTTCACCTACTCCTCATGGGAACGAGTAGAGACTCTATGTCTTCAAACCTTTTTGGTCATTACTGACAAAAGGGGGAGAAGCATATGAGATATTGATAGTCTTCAAGCGGGTTCATATGGGCGGGTGCCTTATATTTTGCTTCGTGCTTACAACTCTCGTTTTTCTTTGCTACATTTGGCTCTTATGAGTTGTAACACTTAAACCAGATGGTCGTCTGCTACTTGTTTGCCACCTTGTTTTGCGAAGATAAATTCCGCATGTGCGACGATAAATTCCGCACTTAGCTCATTCTGCAGACGTCCATTTTCCATTATGCATGTCGTTATCTTCATATACTTTCACATGCATAGTGGATTGTCATCATAAGCTGAAGTGGATCTCCACAAGTACAACCTGCCATGTGCATTTGCATTCCAAAAGCAAACTAACTTATATGCACATCTTCAGGGGGAGCCCTTACAACTTATGAAGACAATTCCTTATTCTTTACAACTTCACAGATTATATTCCCCGTTGAAAACTTCAACTAGTTTGTCATCAATCACCAAAAAGGGGGAGATTGTAAGTGCATCTAGTGCCACCCCTAGTTGGTTTTGGAGTATTGACGACAAACCTAGTTGAGGGACTAATGTGTTTGTGAGAATTGCAGGATAACACAGGTAGAAGTCCCTCATTGATTCGGTTTTACTACCAGAGATGACCCCTAAAATTGTATGAAGACATTGAAGTCAAAGGTGGTATATGAAGATATTCACATTGAAGACTATGACAAGAGAAGACACGATATGAAGCCAATGGAGCTCGAAGACTTAGATCTTTCGTAATTCTTTTTCTCTTGTGTTGAGTCATAGGAACCACCGTACTGTTAAGTGGGGTCCAGGAGAACCAGTCAGAATGACTGAAGTGATGCCTAAACCAAAAACCTATGTCTTCGAGTGAAGACAATGAGAGTGAATCTTGTCCAGAGCCGGACAAGTCAGCTTTGCTTGTAGCCCAAGTAAAGTTGTCGCGTGAGTTTGAAATCTGACCGTTGGAACACGTGTCAGTTCCTTAGTGACCCAGGGTCATTTCGGACAAATCAGGTCGGGTTGCCAAGTGGCTATAAATAGCCCACCCCTACAACCATAAGTGGTTGGCTGCTCAGTTTGAGAGTACGGCTTCTGTCGTTTGAGAGCAACCCACCTCGAAGCCTTTGAGAGAGAATTCCTTGCGAGGATAAAGCCCTAACCACCAGAGCCAGAGAGAATTGGGCATCACTTAAGTCTTCTTGTCTGTGTGATCTGAAGACTTATTACACTTGAGGACAGTGCATCCTCTAGACGGTTAGGCGTCGCGTTCAGAGCATCCAAGAGACATTGTGGATTGCCAGTGAACGAAGTCTGTGAAGGTTTGGGAGTCTACCTTGAAGACTTACCAGAGTGATTGGGTGAGGACTATGTGACCTTAGCTCAAGGAGAATACGGTGAGGACTTGGTGTCCTGAGCTGCGCGTTCAGGACTGGGTGTCCGGGACTGTGTGTCCTAAGGTTTAAATACCTAGCCGCTCCAACCAGACATACAGTTGTCACAGCAACTGGAACTGGTCCAACACATCATTGTCTTCAACGAGTCACTGGTTTCATATTCACTTCCTTTTTACTTATAGTTACTCATTGTGAAGCCATTGCATACTTGCTATATGTTTTGTCTTCACAAGTAACTGTATGATTTGTTTGACTTCATAATATCTTCCTACCTGATCCTTATTAAACTGCAGCTATTTGTGAGTGTGCTTTCACTTTGTTGATACTTGACCATGGCTTGCCTAGTGTAGTCTACCTTCCGCTGCATAGCAATAGGCATATCTCTACTGTTTGTCTTCATAACTTCCACGTTTTGAAGACTTTTATAAAAATCGCCTATTCACCCCCCCCCCC